>NW_004955419.1:6936483-6993138 GCF_000276665.1 Chinchilla lanigera
TTTTTTTGGTTTTTCTCCGGTACCGGGAACCGAACTCATGACCTTGCACTTGCCAGGCAGGCGCTTTTGCCGCTGAGCTAAATCCCCAGCCCCGATGTGGCAGATCTTATACAAGAGTCCAGTGAACTGCTCCACAATGTGCATTAAGGCAAATGAGTACCCGAGACGATCTGCTATTCTGTTGAATGGTCTTGAGGAAGAGAAATCCATCTCTTTTTTTGTTTGAGAATTAACTGCGTATTTCCTCTTACACCAATAAGACTTTATTAGTATCTGGAAGGTTCAGAATATAGATAAATGCATCAGTCATAGAAATATCATTCCTCCCCACTTTTTACCTTTTTTTCAGCACCACAAAAGGGTCAAATGTGAAAGCATACCTTCCTTAAAGGAGAGTACAAACTGCTCTCCTTTACAATTTACTTAATCATCTTCTCTCCCACCGCATAGTTCCCAATCTCAAATAAAACACAAGCGAAGTCGACAGTGCAGGTCAGTGACAGCACCACGTGTGTATTCACTATCATCTCCCAAGCACTAAGTACTTAGACACTGCGCCAAGAGCCTTATGAAGAACATATTTAATACCTACTTAATCAGCAGTGTGAGTTAGAAAACATTATCTTTGTCATTCTATGGCTGAGGAAAGTGAGGCTTCTAACCTCTCTTTGATTAAATAACTTACCCAGAATTAGTAAGGGGGTGGCATTGGAATGCAAAACAATGCACATTTGACATCAGACCTTGTGTTGGTAACCTTTCTGCTCTCTGAAGACTGCTACAGCAGCCATGCTATCATATCTGCTCCAGTCTGTGTTTATCAGCACTCCTGCCTGTCACCGCTTCACAATGTAACTGGGCTAGATAGCCTCTGTGATGTTCATTCAGGATTCCTTTCACTTCAGGAGCTGGAGCTGCCTCCTTGCCTCTTCCCTTCTCCTGCCTCAATTCCTGCATCTCATCCCTAGGAAAGAAACTCCCAACGTACGACACTATCTAGGAAGTGCGTTAGCATTTGTTTCTGGAGCACCCTTCTCTCTTCATTTCATCAGACTTCTTACCATATCCCTCAGTTCCATCATTATTTTTCCAGGCTTCGTAAAGTTACTTGATACCACAGCTGTGAAACTGGAGTAACGGAGGGTGGTTGTTTGTTGTTATTGTCTTTAGCATTTAATAATTGTGAAACTTAAAAATTTATAATGCAGATTTATAGGGTATGTTTAATAAAAAGCACTACTCATCATCTATTTATGCTTTTGAAATTTTCCTTTTTAGGTCAAAACTGAGGCCCCAGACCTTCCAGAAGGAAATCAAGCTGGCAAACATTACCAAGCAATTGCATACTCATCTCTCAGCCAAAGTTACCTTTCTATTGATTGGGCTTCACACTACAAAGCTTTGCTTGTGGGAGAATATCTGAATATCGTTTTAACTGCTAAAAGTCCATATATTCACAAAATAACTCATTACAATTACTTTGTAAGTATAGTAATGGTACATTTATATCTTTCCCCTCAACCTGGAATTTTTCCCCTTGCTTAGAGAAACATTAGAACATTCCTGACATTTGTATTTACAAAGTGCTTTGGAGATCATCAAATTTGAATCTCAGCTTTTCAAAAACCCTTGCTATAGGGTATGATTTTGATGACCATTTCACAAATGAGGAAACGGAGGGACAGAGAAGTTGTAAGACTCACCTAGTTCAGATTTTTTTATATGAACTGAAGACCATTGATTCCTGGCTTGATAACTCTTGATAACATAAAAAAGTGTGATTAAATCACATCACCTCTGCTGTATTTCATGGCCAAAGGTTATATGGCTGCACCTAGCTCAGATATGTGCATTACACTGACATAAAAGGGGGACCAAACCCTGCTACAGAGGACTGTCACATTATACCTGTTTCATTGCTCGTCAGCCACATCCCTATGATATCATTGCTGTTAAACAGGAAGTGGATCAATCAAACCTGTGGTGAAACCTGGGAAAGAATGAGAAAAATGTCCAGAGCTTCCTGACAAAGCCAACAAGTGAAATGAATTATCCCAATCCCCCAGCCAAACAGAGGATAATGGCTTTTTCAACATTTTTGAAGAAAAAAGGAGAGCTATAGAAAAATAGTGGGAGATGAGAAAAACTGTTTATAGACTATGTACCAAAGCCATGTATGCAGCCCTGCTTGCTGAGGACAATGTAAGAGACCTTTGAAGATGTTTTGGCTTCATGTGATTTTTTTTTAACCTGAGCCTCAATTTAGAATCTAATCCATGGCTTTAAAACTTATCCCCAAATAAAAATGCATTCCACTGACTCACTTATTCTTTTTAATCGACAAAACAGGAAATTTTAGTAATGGCATATGACTTGAACACATCAAATACAAATTGTAACTCTACAATTTCCTGGGTATGTGACTTTGAACTAAAATCAGTATGAAGTTTAGTTAGTTCCTGAGCCTCTATTTCATCAATGGAGGTAATATTCCTATCCCACTGGTGTACCATGAGAATTAAAGAAATTAAATAAATGTTAAAGTTCTTGGCACACACTAGGAATATCTGTACATGTTACTTTATTTGTCTTTAACATGGTTTTTTGCTCTAGCTCCAGTCTTCATCTGGAACCATAGTTTTGTTTATGTACTTGTTGGTGCTTCCTCTGTTCATTTTTAGGTTTTATCCAAGGGCAAAATTGTACAATTTGGCACAAAGGAGAAAACTCCAGGTTCATCTTCGGAAAGTGTAAACATTCAAGTGACACAGAATATGGTTCCTTCAGCCCGACTCCTGGTCTATTACATCATCACAGGAGAGCAGACAACAGAATTAGTATCTGATTCAATTGTGTTCAATGTTGAAGAAAAATTCTGGAACCAGCTGCAGGTGAGGGACAAATTATACATTGTAACAATTTCCTCCTAAATGAAAGAAGCTGTCAGAGCATCTGCCTCTGGACAGTTTTGTCTCATACAAATGCTCTTTTCTTTTTCAAGTGACCTTTAAGGTTCACGTGTCCCCAGATGCAGATGCATACTATATTCTCCAGGTTCAACTGTGTGTGTCTCTCTGTTGTTTTGTTGCTATTGTTGTTTTATGGTGTTAGTGATCAAACCCAAGGACTTGTACATGTTAGGCAAGGGCTCTATCACTGAGCTACCCCCTCAGCCCAAACAATGTCTCATAATGTGGCTACAAGACTTGTGGGTGGCACTAAGCACAGCTGACAGAACAGCTAAGAACAAGAGTCCAAAAGCCCATGAGGAGAGTTAAATCTCGCAGGTAGCTACAGCGGGGTGGGATAGTTTGGTGCAGTGCTTCACAAAATGTGCCCACCAGGACAGTTTGTGAGCAAAGAACTAAGGGAATGTGTACTTATAATGAACTTAGCGTGATGGTTTTTAGCAAAGTAAGCCATCTTGTGTTAGTTCTGAAAACACGTTAATCTTTTTTGTTTTTCAGAATGTAACTTTAAGTGCTTTGAAAACATGTGACCATGGTAACACATTAAAGAAATAAATTTACCATCAGTTAGCAGAGTTTGAGGATTTGGGGCAGGGTGGTGGAGACAGTTATGGAAGCAGCACAAAAGACTGGATAGGAAATTTGGGGGATTGAACTCTCATTAAAATCTGTGGTCCAAAAAATTTGAAAAGTACTCAATTCCCTACGTCCTCACTTATTTTTGCTACATACAGTTATTATTTTCTAGACCTGACTTTCTTTGAATAAGGAAGAATTCATTGAGAAACTGTGAAGTTAAACCCATTTAAGTGGGTAAGGAGCGTTGTTGAGTGGTATAGCACGGCGTGAGGACCTAGGCTCGATGCCTAGCACCACCAAAAAGAAAAGGGAAAATAAAGTCAGAGAGGGAGGAAATTTAGGACAAAAATTAAACTTGAATCAGCCTGCTCTACAGGTACTCCCCAATTTAGAACCTACAACCCTTCTTTAAAAGCACAAGAGGTTGTTTTGTATTTTTCCCAGCAACTTAAAACTTAGTTATTTCCTTCATTTTATTCACTTTATTCATTCTTCCATTCATTTATTTTAGATGTTATCTTGATGTTATGTTATTTTAGATGTTATCATACAAAAATTATGGGTTTGTTTTCCCAAATCTCCTTATCAAAGCCATTTTCTTAAAATTCAGTTCTTGAAGATTGCTGGGTGTGGTGGTACATGCCTATAATTCCAGCACTTGGGAGGCTGAGGCAGAAGGATTGTTGGGAATTCGAGACCAGCCTGGGCTACAAAATGAGTTCAAGGCCAGCCTGAACTGCATAGCGAGACTCTGTCTCAAAAAGACAACAAAAAAAAAAAAAAAGAAATCTTGAAGATAATAAACTCAAGGCTTTTATAGGTAAATGGATGCAACTAGAGATCAGGCTCATAAGTAAAATAAACCAGATCTGGGTATGTAAACATCATATTGGCTCCCTAGTGTAAGAAACTGAAAGAGTAAATAAAACCCAAAGAAGGAGGGAAAAAAAAAAATATATATATATACACATACACACAAGATACCTAAGATGATTGTACTACTAGTTTCTACTGGTTTATTGAAAGGAACAGTTAATGCTTAATTTTTTTTTTTTTATCAATTTTGCCTGCCTATAGCTGGTAATCTGAACAACTACTTTGAAGATAACAATACACAATATAACAACCACTGCTGATTTTCTATCATCTTGCTTTGAAATTCTGTATAGTTTTAAATGTTTTAACAATTTTTTATTCTCTTCAAAATAAAAAATAAAAAATTCAGTTCTTGATTTAATTTTGACTAGGTAAGTATGTAAAAATACAGAGGGACAAACAGGAATAAAATTGAGAAATTTGGTCTTTGCTCAGCTGACAAATGCATGCACTATGTATTCCAGAGGTTTGTTAGAACTGTATAATGACTCGTACCTTTAGTTCTTTGGAGCAATGACTTACAGATCCAAATAAGTTCAACATTTTACCTTTCTGGACAGGTATTTCATACTGTGGAGAAGAGTGACCTGGGCTATGGGACAGGTGGTGGCCGTGACAACGCAGATGTATTCCATCGAGCTGGACTTACCCTTATCACCAATGCAAATGTAGATGAGTCCCAAGAACATGGTAAAACACTCTGCATTTTTATTAGTGAAATTCACACTGATAATTTACTTTCCAGATCCCATGTTTGTCCCTCTTACAGGAATTCTCTATACTGATCTTAGAATTCCTTTGTAACTCCCAGGCACACATTTCCTTCATCTGTAGGATAAAGTGAGCTCTTCAGTGTAGTGCCCACAGCCTTCCGTCATCCTCTTCCTGGCTTTTTCTAACCATTCTCATCCTGCTCTTCTCTCACTTGTGTTTAAGCTATACAGACCCATGTGTGGTTCGGGGATGGTCCCATGTTCTTTTATACCTTTGGGCCTGTACTCATGGAGACTGCGTCTCACTGTATTATCCTGGAAAAGCTAGGATACGAATCATCTCTTCTATTTGGGATCGTCCTCTTCTATGGGGAGAATACTGTAGGGAGTAGATCTATTTATATATGTAACCTTATATTACATATATGTAATATAATAACAGTTCATTTTTGTGCACCCTTACACTTAATTTTATATCTTGTTTTACTCTCAGCACTATGAACTCTTCAAAGGCAGAGAATTAATTTTTAGTCACCTTCTTTCTATGTTTTTAAAATTGTTCATAGTTATATTTGATGCTATGGTGTTAATGTTTATGTGCGCAATGCTACACCTCAAAGAGCAAATAAGAAAAATAGATTAACTGACAGAAATTTTGCTGTCTTTAAATACTCCCTCACTCTAAATCAAAGGATCAGAAAGATTACAGTGTTCAAAACCATATTCAGGTAAGATAAAACAAAACAAATTAAATTTGCCAGACAATGACCTCTACTATGATATAACAGGTCATATTAAGATGTGTAATGGATAATGTTTAATCTGAAGCAAGGTTTCAATGTGGGATTTATTGAATGAGTGACTTATGAATTTTTAAATAATTGTTTTCATGGTATTTTTTTTTTATTTCTCTCTCTCTCTGAACAGATGAACCTCGTAAAGAAAGTTTCAAGCAAAAAAGAAATCTAACAGAGAAAATAGAAGAACAAGGTACTCTAAATGTTTCAGGGAATTATTAAAAGCTTATCACATAACATTCAAAACCTGTAGAAAATTAAACATTATATAATATACCCTATTTCAAAAGGGATAGATGAAAATAAAGATACATATGGAGATCTAGCTCACCTCTCTCAAAAAGATTAAACCAAATAAACACAGCAATTGACTTGAATAGCCTTAATCTAAGGTAAATAGGACTTTATTATTTCTGTCTCTAAAATCCAAAATATTAACTTTTGTCACAAATATTTCTTCTGTACAAACCTCACTTAGCAATTAAAATTGTATTCTTCTATTTCATTTTGACAAGATCTTTGATATGATTACGTTGGGATATACCTAGAAATCTATATTCTATTTCATACATTTAACAGTTAATAGCATTTCAGAGTATCCTTTGGAAAATAAATCTAATGGAAATTATTTAAATCATTGATAAGTTACCATCTTATAGTAGAAAGATTTTTCTGGGAGTCAGTTGTCTGAGTTCAGCTAATAGTCATGTTTACAGTAATAAAATAATTTCTATTTACATAAGAAGTATTATAATTCTAACTTTTGTTGTCTAGTCTAATGATAAGAACAGAGAGAGACTGATTAAATTGAACACTTATGGTGATAGATGATACCACTAGTGAAGGTCTACAAACTGTGTCATGTGAGATATTTCTGAAAAAGTGGAATTTTAGCATAAAGAAGGAGATGCCTGTATCATTAGGACAGGCTTCCTCAAATCCTTGAAGGCTTCTTGGATATTTAACGTATTCCACTCAAAGCATTCTGAACTTTAAGTGCCAGTGTCCAAAGTTAGTATTTAGCTCAGATATAGGAAGCTGTTTACCATTTAGTGTGAAATGCAGTGGAGTACCTGGTGAGATCGCTTTCTCCCTATTGCTAGGGTAGTTCCAAGGAGAGGCTGATCCGTCAGTTAGTTATGGCTGTTATAGGTATGAACACCATTTGTCAGTAGAAACCAACTGTCCCTCGGGATTCCTTCTAAGCCTGAGATGTTATGATTCTATGCATAATCAAGGCACTGACTTTCGGGTTATTACCATTCAGTTGCTAAATACAAACATGCGGTGCTGAGGAAGTGCTGTTATGATGGAGCCCGTCGTAATGATGATGAAAGCTGTGAGCAGCGAGGTGCACGGATTACCATAGGTCCACGCTGTATCCGAGCTTTCAAAGAATGCTGTCTCCTCGCCAACGAGATCCGCGCTGAAGAAAGTCTTAAACACAAATATCTAGCAGGGAGACGTGAGTGCCACCTTTTCTATCAGAATGCTGCCCGCGATGCGGGGTAGGGGGTTGTGTGATTTTTGTGTTGCTAAGAAAGGCAGTTTTCCTGCTCTAGTCAAAATTGAAATTAGAAGGATAATTTGTAAATGCCCATAAGAAAAATCTGTTATTCTTGGTAATTTAAAAAGTATAAAATCAAGAAAAAATATACAAGTCTAGAGTAAATTCTTGCATAACCTAAAACCAAGTCATTCCATAAACTTGAGTGTTCATCTTCTCTGAACCTCAAGTACAGATGAGACATCTCCAGTGTGCCTTTAAATTCTAACATTCTAGGATTCTGTGATATTGCAACTATTGAAAATTCTGTTTATACCTACTCTAACCAAACACAGCAAAGACTAAATCTAACATAAGGTTAAGTACTTATTTTAACAACTGAAATCTTATTTCACTTTATGCCATGATACACATTCTCCAAATTTATAGAATGAGCATCAATACATTTTCAGAACTTTTAGGACTTTTTAATTTATACTATACTATCTTAGGGAAGAAACCCCAAGTAATCAGTGAGTTATAAATGATAGTTAAAAGACTAAATAATAGTTTAAAGGATATGCAGAGGTACCCACATTTTTGAGGTAACATTCTTTGGTTTGTTCATACAGGGATTTCAAAAGTTTGAGAAACACTACTCCAAATAGCTAATACAAATAAATCTTTCCTACCAAGTGAATGTGTATCAGCCTTAATGATTCCAATGTCAGATATAAACTGGGTGAGAATATCACGTAAAATTAGAAATAAGAAATATTTCATGAGTGACTTTTCTCTCCCAAAGCTGATACTGAGTACTACTCAAGGGTCAACTACTAAGGATCAACTGCTATGAGGAATATTTGTGGCACATTTTAGATTCTTGGCAACCTCTTCTCATCATCCTATAAGCTCCAAGACAGCCAAGGTGATTCTGTACAACATGGCTCTTCGGCTGTCCCAGTGAAATGTTAGTGTCGTCTTAACAGATCTTCATGAAAATTAAATAAAAGTATAAATATTGTTAATAATGCATCATTAAATAAATATTACTTATTAGTATTGGCCTTATTAGTATTGGATGAAGGTCCCTAAGGGACATAGCATTAGAATCACATAATGTTTTAAAGTTTTTAATGTGTTTTCTCATCTATCATTTCATCTGAATCTAATAAAACCACTGTAGTAAAGGAAAACAGTGCAAGAATTATTTTTTCCAAATTAAATAGGGAATTTTAAGTTTTAGAGAAAGTAAGTGATTTTCTGTGGTCATAGAAGGCACATCTAGGTCCATGTTAGAGTCATATCCCTCATTTTCTATTCTATGACTATTGTTATTTGTAGTATGATTTTTTAATGATTCTAATCAAAATTTAAATAAATAATGCTCACTGAAGAACTGATTATAAGTAAATACCAGAAAAAAATCACAAATTATATTCCACAGAAAAATATACATCCTTACCCAATTATGTGAATAATGATAACAAAGTTACTATACTGTAACAAGGTAGTGATCAATTTCCTTTAATACTTAATGCCATAATCAGGATAAATTTATAAGCCTGCATCTTTTACATAAGGTAATATTACAGAAAAAAGAGAACTTTCTTCTGAGGACTGAGTGATCTGGATTCTAGCACAAGTAATGACTTTGGGTAAGAGACTTGAACTCTCTGAGACTTGTAAAATGGAGATATTATAATAAAGTTTTATTATGATAGAAAATAACCCCTCCAAGCCTTCTTCACAACATGGTTAATGAACAAATAACTTTAAAGAAGAAATTCAATTTTGAAAACGTTGGGCTTTTAGTCTTTTTTCTTCAACAAATCTAAACTTCTTAAAAATTATTACTACTTAGGTTTTTTTTTTTTTTGTACCAGGAATCGAACTCAGGACCTTATGCTTGCTAGGCAGGCACTTGTGTCACTGAGCTATATCCCCAGCCAAACTACTTTGAATAACTTACTGATGAAATATTATTGCTTTTCAGATTGAAGACTCGCAAAGATTTCAGCTTCATCCTAACCACAATTGGAATAGTCTCACTTTCCTTCCACACAAGGCTTGATCTTTTGCAGATTACACCTATTTTCCATGCCTTCAATTTTGCTGGAAACTAAAATCAAACTTGGTTAAATATAGTGATAAAGTCTTTCTTTGCATAATTATAATTTACCAACCATCCTCAAAAATGAGAACAAAATGGTTAAACAATTTTACCAGAACAGCTCAACTACCAACTCTTTATTGCTATGCCCAGTAATCCTACACAGTTTACTATCAGGCTTCAAGGATTGGTAACTCAGAAGAAAAGAGTGTATCCGTGGTGACTCTCACTGACTACTATGAAAAATTCTACTGGACAACCATAGAAGAGCTGGAGTTCTCAACAGCACATACTGCCATCTACTACTGTCTTGGTCCAGAGATGTCCAAAATTATTACATTAAGTCATCACAAAAAGATTTACCATGCAAACAGGATAGGAGAGGCCTTACAGTGATATGAGTTTATGACTATAACTGTTTTAATCAGAATATTTAAACTAATAAAATACTTATCACTCATATTGATAAATTTTCATTGATAGAATGTTACCTTATTTATGATTTGATTGTCAATTTAACTTCTGGCCAATTTTCAATACTGTCCAAATACTTCTAAGCTTCTCCATTTTCTTTTTATTTTTTTGCTGAAATTATTTTCATCAAGATCAATTATTTTTATGTGAATTTTATAGTAAGACTTTTATTAATTAGAGTTTTTGTTTCCATTTCAGTTTTGTTTTATGGGAACTCCTTCAGTGGTCAGTTTTATTTTGATCTGTTGGCTGTCATATTTGACATGTCTAACTTGGAAGGGAAAGTATATGAATATTAAGATTTTCAAGTTTCGTAGAGAGTATCACACTGCTTAGTTAATGCAACATCCTGAGTTCAATCTCAACACTAAAAAACAAAACAAAATAAAGCAAAACAAAAAGTTTTTTCAAAATTTGATATGCACACAATTTTGTCTATAACAGCTTTTTTTGTTGTTTTTTTGGTTGTGGTTTTTGATTTTTGAGGCAGTCTCATGTGTAGTTCAGACTGGTCTTGAACTCACTATGTAGCCCAGGCTGCCCAATCCTCCTGCCTCAGCTTCCCAAGTACTGAGATTACAGGTGTACGCCACCATACTGGGCTTATAACAAATTTTCTAAATGTAACGACACATTTTCATTTTTATTACATTTTTTTTCTGATAATAGCATGCATTATGACTTGGAAACAAGATTGAGAATATTATTTCTTGTAGCTATAAGCAAAGAACATTAAGATAAATACATAGAATCATTGAGTTGGAATAACTTTGATATGGGAATGCTATAGCTACAACATTTTGCTTCAGGTTAGCAATTTTTGTCCAGTTAGGCAATGAGTCTTAGATAATGTTTGGGGAAACTTCCTGTCAAAAGTGGAATTAATACATAGTACACAGAAAATATCTGCACCCTTGGTCACTAGATAAAATATTACTCTGTACATAAGTGATGTCAGAACATAAGGATAGTTATCATATATGAAGGACTAGCCTATCAGTGGTTAAGGATCAAAATATCTGCTGCTTTTAAGGAATCTTTCAGTATTATGGGCAGCATTTGACGACCTCTCGAGCAAAGTAGGCTCTGAAATGCTCTCTAAATAGGTATCTACCAATCTGATTTTGTTGTATTAGTTGAGTTCACATAATTTTAATAGTTTGTTTACCTTTTCAATCTTCCCTATTGATTACAGCTGAGATTTACCACTTCAAGTTTAATGTATTCTTTCAAACTCTCAATGTACTAATTGGAAATAAAGGAGTAAATATTTTACACAATAGATTCCTTGACATACAGCACAACATTTAAATATATGCATCAGGGGCTATTTTGATCAGTCATCAGAGAATATTAAAAACCCTTACTGCTGTCCTGGACAATCCCTGGTGTAGTTCTGTCATTGACTACTAGTAGCAGCTGCCCTCAAGTCACCACCAAACTTGCCTCAGTCCTTGGCGGACACTAATATTTCCTATATACTAAGAAGCTCTAAGTATCCCCAAAGAATTCTCCCACTACCCCCTCCCGACCCCTCTGATTAATATGCCATTCCACAACTCCGTTCTTGGCTCCTGTTCTCTAGTCTAATTTCCTTCTAGGTTCTCTTTAATCTGACCTTGGACAATCTTACAAACACCCATGGCTTCCCATACCACTTTTGTACTGATAGTTATATCCTTAATCTGACCTTTTTCTGAGTTTTAGACTTTCCTCTTTCCAGTTGTCTACTTTATTAGCATCTATCCCATTGGCATCCTAAACTCAACATCTTAAACTCAGTGCAAACAAGTTATCATTTGCCTTTATTCTCTTTAAATCCCATTCTTCTTCTGGTGTTCCCTAACCAATAATCAGCACTCTGCAAACAGCCAGAAATCTGGGAGTCATTCTTGGAGCCTCTCTCTTCCTTTTCCCACACATAATCAATCACTAAGTCCTATTAATTCTAACTTTTAAATAGCTTTCAAACTGGTCTACTTCGGTACATCTCTGCTAGTGTGCATTCTAACTCAAACCCATATCAGGTGACAGCTTCTAGCTGATCTGTCTACAAGCTCTCTTGCCTTCCTCTTCCATCCATACATTTCAGTGAGACAGCCAGAGTGTTTTATTTAAAGGAAAAGCTAGCAGTTTGTACTGACTGAAGTACTTATTGAAACCTACAAGGTCTGCCATGATCTGGCCCTGCCTCTCTAGGTTCACCTCTGTTATTTATTCCTTCCAATTATAGCCTTCCAGCTACACTGGCCTCTGCCAGTGTACACCAATTCCTTCTGCCTCACATGCTTGGCCCTGTTTGTTTTAACCCTGTTAATTCATAGTCTTCCTTCACAGATCAGATTAATCTTTGCTTCCTCAGCAAAGCATCTCATCTATAGCATACTAACTGAAGCTCCCTGTTCTATTGTCTTCTTTAATTTATATTTTTCTTCAAATAATGACAGTGTGAAATTACAAAGGTATGATAAAGATATAAAGAATGTTTAAATTTTTAAAAAAATTACAATAATTTTTAAAAAATTACACATTGCCCTTAATCCCCTTCAAAATATGGCCCTTCACTTGGACCATATTTATTCCATCATTCTTGCCACTTTCTGAAGCAGTTCTAAAGTTCTCTTTCATAAGTGTCTTTAGTTGTGCTAAAGGTGTCATGGCTGCCTTGATGTCCTGAATTGTTTTAAACCACTTGTTTTTCATGGTAATTTTGAGTTTGGAAAGAGCTAGAAGTTGCACAGTGTCAGATCATCTGGTGAATAAGGCCAATGAGTGCATACTGTGATGTTTTTATTTGACAGAAATTTCTATAAATGTTTTGAATTGGTTCAGGACCTCAAAGCAGCCATGAAAGACACTCATAAAAGAGGACTTCTGCAACTACTTCATAAAGTGGCATGATTAATGGTGTGTATGTGTGTGTGTGTGTGTGTGTGTGAGAGAGAGAGAGAGAGAAAGAGAGAGAGAGACAGAGAGACAGAGAGACAGAGAGAGAGAGAGAGAAATGTTTCCAGGGGGGATAAAAGATGATGTGTTTTTATTGTAATCAATTTTTAAAATTTGTATTTACACATTCATTATATACTTTGATCACACTGTTACCAGGTTGAGGATCTTGTCCAGGTTCTTGATGTCCTAATTAAAGGATTAAGCAAGACACCTGAGAGTTGCTGTAAGATCACTGATTTATTTGAGAGCTTTTTTGGAGGTCCTGGCAGGGGAGCACAGCTACATGTATACCTTTGACTGAGGAAACGGTCCTCCTCCATCAGGGGTGGTCGTCCTCTTCCACTGAGCATGCAGCTTGCGGAGGGACGCACATGAAGCAGTGAGAGAGGGAGTGAATACCCACCTAGCCTCAATGATTTATTTGAAAGATAGAAGACGAGATGTACTCCACAGAATGGGAGCCAGCCAGCAAGGCAACAATGGGCTTGATGTTGAGGAGTTTAAAACTTAGGGTTTGGGGTAAATTGGGGGCTTGGGCTGAGGTATGACTTCTGCCAATGAGTTGCTTGACTCAGCCCCTTCATCAGATGGTAGAGTTTTGACCTTTTATGGCCGGTAGAGGAACTGTCATGGCATCCAAAGCCCACAGGGAGGTCAAATCTGCATAGTCAATGACACGGTACTTAGATTTGTGGTCAGCCACGGATTGCAGAAGACCAGTGGGTATATGCCTAGGGACTTCTTGTGTATAAACTAAGTTACCTGCGTTTTCCATCATGTGTAGGTCAGGGCATCCTGGTCCTGGGTTGATATCAAACTCAGAAGGTAGATCTAGTCCCAGAAAGTGGGACCCAAGGTGAACCTTCTCACCGTTACCTCTCCTTTATTTTAGTAGTTTTGTTGTTTGCTGTACACCTCAGATCTAGCCCAGAAAGCAAGCTGTAAGGCAGGGGGACCCTTCCTTTTTAAAAGCCATTATTTTTCTCACTCCTTGTCTCAACACCTTCAGTACATTTATGCGATTTTGCTTCATATCTGTCTCCTTTCTGACCTGTGAGTTTTATGAGTTTCCATTTTGTTTACCACTCTCACCCCCAAATTGGCACAGGGCCCAGTACCTAGAAAGAACTCAGTAAATATTTGTGAAAGGAATGGAATTACCTACCACTTATCCTACCTTACCCATTAAGACACTGATCTAACCTCTTAAAATGGTCCTAAATTCATCCCAACCTATCTTATAGTTATTGCTCTAGACCCAACTATTATCATCTCTTCCTCAGACTGTTATGATATTTTCCTAAATGGTTTCCTTTCCTTCAGTACAGAATTTGAAAATGTGAACTTTCTGGCCTAAATTACCCAAGTACTGGTAATAGGATGGAGTTTGACCAGAAAGTTTTGTTGTTTTTATTGTTTGTTTGTTTTTGGGTCCAAATCTTTGTCGCTGTGTTTGATGGCAGTATTAGTTCATGCATGAAAAAACAAGGAACCCAGATTTGTTCTCCTGGGGCCAAAATTTGAGACCTGCATGAGAAGGGCTGATCCATTGTAAATTATACCTGTGAAATAAAGCTTTGTTTTATTTTCTTTCCTTTGGTTGCTGTAATGGTTGATACACTGTGTCAACCTGGAAAGTTTAGAAGTTTAACTAAGCAGGGAGTCAGGGTCCTCACTTTGTAAACATCCTCATCCTGTGCAAGAGGAAGGCATGGAGATTGCATGAGTGCCATGGGGCATTAATACTACCCCTTAGTTACTGCAGGCTGATCAGGTCCACAATCTTCTGAATGAATGTAGGGCAAAGGCTAAATAAAAAGAGGCAAATGGAATGATTTCAGGACTCCAGGAGGATCAAAGGCCTTTCACATAGTTCTTAATTCTCTCAGGGCTAAGACCAAGACCTTCTCTGGACCACCCATATTTATTTGGTTATCAGAGGGAGGGGAGTACTAAAGAAGGGCAGAACCACTCAAGGACTTCTCGAAGTAAGGTATTAAGTTAATCCACTAAAGAATGGGATGCTTGAGGCTATAGTCTTTATCTAGTTGAGATCTGATCCCGGTGTCCTTGGCTGTGATCTTGTCTTATCCTTTGAGGCTGTCTGGCTTCATCCACCACTACAGATTTTAGTAGGGATTAGTGACTCACAGAGGTTCACTTACTACAAGTCCACCATTTCCAGATAAGCAGCCTAGGCCTTGGACAGCTTCACATATGAACATGAAAAGCCAATTGATTAATTTAAGTCCTGTTCAAATCTGCTTCATAGTGGTCTCCATTAGTGCCACACACCCCATTTTTGCTCTTGCTGTCTTCTGTCTCTTGCTGTTTGCTTTGCTGTCTTGAAATGTTGCCCTTGTGCCATGCCACCCAGGAGCCAGCTAATTACTGACTGAAACCTCTGCAAACTGTGAGCTAAATAAACCTTTCTTTTCTTAATTCTGGGCATAAGGTATTTTGTCTCAGCCACTAAAGAAAACTAACCAAAATGGATGCTTTCAGTTACTGAGACAATTAGCCAAAAATTAAAGCACAGCCACAATCATCCCCAGTAGAGACTGGAATTTTTCTGTCAGAGTAGGTCTGAACATTTTCTGGACCATATTGTTACCAGATTTATCTGTTATACCAACTGACCTACAGATCATTTCATATCATCTTTTTCAGTGCATTCTAGATTAGTAATTTTCCTACCCACAGTGTCTGCAATATCCTATTTGATTTGGTTCAGAACCCAAACAACAGTTTAAATATTAGCCTACTGGCCCAGCTCAAAAGATATGCACAAATTTCCACAATATGACTTGCATCATAATTTTCATTCACTATTCATACAGTTCCATGAATCTAGCTTTGTAGTTATGAGACTCCTTTTTCAAACAGCATTGAAATTGAATGTGGTCATGGTGGATAATTTTTGAAAATTGCTGCTATGAATGAATATTTGACATCCCAGGTTTTATCAATTTCTATTTGCATTTTATTTTGGAGAACGATATGATTAATACTCTCCACAGTATGTACTAGCTTTCCATTCTTTTGATGAACAAAGAACACCAGTAGGTCTTAAAGAGATGGAAGCATCTTCAGGATCTGAACAGGAGGGTCAAAATGCACTTCTCAGTTTCCCATTGCGTACAGAATAAAGTCCAGATTCCTTAGCATGGAGTTCAATGCCATACAAAATCTCCCCTCAACCTATCTTTCAACATCATCTCCTTTGGCAATTAGTTGAGGAAATAAGTATCTTTTAGCACTGTGACAGGTTCTAGGGTACAACCCTGTTGTAAATGTTAGACCTTGTACTTGTTGTCATGGAGCTTATAGCTTAGATAAAGCAAAAGGTAAAGGAGCAATGACAAAAGCCATCACTCCAGCCACCAGCTGTAGAGACTCATTGTTCAGTATGGGTCCATGCATGTAGTTGAGCACATCCTGGAGGAACCTAAGACAACAAGTTTCATTGCTTCCTTGTCTATGTCCTGGCCATTCAGGACTCACTTCTAGGTCTAGGAGCACCTCAGCATTTGGGAAATTGTCTTGGGATTTAAAATCTATTCTAAAGAAGATCTACAGGACTCATAGTCCCAGATTCAAATAAGATTCATTCCAGAGAAACCTCAGAATCATCTCTAGACCTACGTAAGAATTCCACATGGAGTCCAGGATGATGGTCCTCTCTAGTGTTCCTTAAGTTTCAAAAGTTTCCCTAGCACAACCTTAAAGAGAAAGACTTTCTCAGGAAAGTGGTTTATTAAGAAACTGCTGTTGGGGGTTGGGGATTTAGCTCAGTGGCAAAAGCGCCTGCCTGGCAAGCACAAGGTCGTGAGCTCGGTTCCTGGTACCGGAGAAAAAACAAAACAAAACAAAAAAACAAAAAAAACAAAAACAAAAAAAAAGAGCACAAGAAACTGCTCTTAAGAGAAATTAATAAACAATGACAAATGCACAAATATGTCACAAAGCTAAGCAACAGACCTAGTAAAGAATATCTGGTCATAGGATCAACTGCATCTACTACACCTAAAAATGCCCAAGACCAGATAAACCTTCAAATATTTTGTGTCTGTGTCCAGCATTTCCCTATGGACTCACATTGGGGTGTCTTTTCCATTTTAAATATCAAAATCAAGTTCCTCTGCTTTGAATCCCAGAATACCTGTGGACATTAAAAAACATTATTGAAATTCCAAGGTTTTCCTTTCAGGGATCCTACTATTTGACATTAATAATTAACCCGAGAACTAATTTAAACAAATTCCTCAAGCTGAGTTCACAAAAATCAGGGCAACTGCAACAAAGGTTGTACCAGTGATCTTATGCTACTCCCACCATGGGCATTTTCACCATAGTTTGTCTTTGTTTCTACTTGGGAGGAAGTTGGGGACAGCAGCAAGTGTAAGTGAAAGATGCCATTTTCATTTGAAATGTATTTGAGTTGTAATTTTATAGAAACCAGAATTCAATCAATGTCTGATGAAATTACCTTTCAGTTTCTGAGGCATCCAAGTGAATTTCTGCTTTCCTCTGGCATCCACCGAGGCTCTATGTGTTTTAATACAAACATTTGGTGAGCTTCGTGTGACTTGCATCCTAATACTGTGTATTCAGTGCTCTCACTTTTGCCCCAGGGAAGAGCAACTTCTTGATTGGTATTTTGTTTGAAAGCGGGTTATTATAAAAACAGAAGTATGATCTGTATTTGCACTTCATATAGAGACCTCTAGGAAACATTTCCTGGATACAGTTGATTAAGATCGCTTCTATCTGCCTTCTTGAAATCTCATCTTACAATGTTTTCTATAAAGTATCCTGTCTTTTTCAGGCTAGTAAAATTTTGAGAAATAAAAAATATGTTGCTAAATTTAAGAAATGTTAATAATTTATATTGGTTCATTGAAATGAAAATATTAAAACTTTTATTAACAGATTGACTGTATCATTTTACTGCTTCAACAGATATGTCATCTCAGCACCTAAAGTATTCTATCTTGGAACCTCTGAAAATGTAGTAATTCAGGCTTATGGATATATAGAATCCTTCTCTGTGATCCTTGCTGTTAAAAGTTATCCCGACAAAAGTTTTACATATTCTTTTGACCGAGTTGATTTGTCTCCAGAAAATAAATTTCAAAACTCTGCAAACTTAATTGTAGGTATTCTTCTTATATTTTGTTTTATATGGAAGATGTTTCACTGTAAAATTAAAAATAGATGGTCCACTGATCCATTTTATATGTGTGAAGAAAAATGTGCTAATCATACTCTTAAGTGAGGTGACTAGATGATGTGAAATGTCATTACATTCATATTTATAGTAATTTGTAAATGGAGAATCTGTTTTTGATTTGGGGGCAACTAAGGATCTCTAAAAGTTTGAGTAAAGTAAGTTATGGCTATTAAGATGAAAATCCTTGGTGATACCAGTTGAAAAGTAAATCAAGCAACATATGTAATTGGGTTAAAATTGTATGATGAATACTAGGAAGACATAATTTACACAAGTTAAACTTTATATAATATTGATTGAACATATATGCACACATATACATACAAAAACATACATGTAACATGCAGTTTGGTTCTGTTCTAAAAATTTTAGGAAAATGAATGGAGACATTTGGAACAACTGTTTACCTAAACTGTATACTATAACATTTTACTGTTTAAAAAATAATTTTTTTCTAAAATATGTATGCATCATAGACTTCTTATACTTGCCCTTTGTACTTGGACCAAACAAGTTTTCTTTCAAATTTATGAACAATGGTTAAGGAAAATTAGAGAAATGTTTATTATTAAGAAACTCTATTGACTTAATGCAATATATCTGAATAAAGTCACATACTAATTATACTATTACCAACAGACATGAAAAACATTAGTAAAAGATTTAGACTTTCAGCACAAATCAAATGTAATTACAAATATGAAGAATATTTTATTCATTCATACCATCAAGTGACAAGCCACTTAGTCTACTGTTTATGTGACATAAATCTGCGACCTCTGTTCTCTTATGCCTGTATTACAGACGAGCTTTTGAATTTCTGATCTTCTCTTAATGCCTTTTGTTATTTTGTCTGATAAAAATTTATTTTTTCAGTGATTATCATTTTTAATAGACATTGAATTGGCTCAATTTCAAAAGTCCATATTTCAAATTAAATTTTATAAAGAATTAAAATACAGAAGTATTATTGGAAAAAATTAATTTATTGTATTAATTTTTCAGAATATTTTTTATTAGATGTAAATAATCAAATTATTAACATAGATATCTACAAAATAATTCATTTTTAAGATTATTGTATAATATTCCCCTATTAACTTTTTTAACAGATACAACCAAAAGATTTATCTGGAGGGCTAAATGCAGTTTCACATGTATATTTAGAAGTTGTATCAATCCATTTTTCAAAAGAAAGAAAAATCCCACTACGCTATGACAATGGATTTCTTTTTATTCAGACAGACAGACCTGTTTATAATTTGGACCAACCAGGTATAATAACAACAGAATTTTATTCCATTGGGGAAAAGTGGGATGATCTCGTGTATATTTTGGGGGTACATAGCTTGTCTTTTAGGAAAAAATGAAAATAAAATCTTACTTTATATCATAGAAATAAAGAGCTGATAAACTGAAGATTAAATTTTAAATTATAGAAACAAAGAATAAGACTGTGATAACTGTATTGCTGATGTCTGATGGCATATTGAAAGGAATAGTTAATGTTTAAAATTTTTTATGTTCTGATAAATTTTGCATGCTTGTGTCTGGTAATCCGGGCAGCTGATTTGAAGGTAATAATAGGCAATGGAATTACCATGGTGAATTCCTACCATTTTGTCTAGTGAAACTCTGTATTATCTCTAATGTTTTATCTAATAATTATTTTCTTATTCTCTTTAATGGTTTGAACAATCTTCCATTCTTACATCTGGCAATCTGAGCAAAGTAGTTGAGGATAGCGATATGTAATATAACAACCACTGTTAATTCATATTATTTTGTCTTGAAACCCTGTATCACTTTAAATGTTCTTGCTTTGGTTTGTTTATGTTTGTGATACGGGTATGCTGCTATTGTTCTATGTTTTGTTTGTTTGTGTCTCATTTATTACTTTTTTTTCTTTTTTTTTTTTTTTTGGTACCGGGAATCGAACTCACGCCCTCTGCGCTTGCCAGGTAGGCGCTGTGCCGCTGAGCTATATCCCCGACCCCTACTCTCTTTAAAATAAAAAAAAGTAAAAAAAGAAAAAATACAAAGAATAAGAAAACATGAGACTTTTTAAGGTGGAATTAGAAAATATTTTTTCTAGAATGATACCCAAGACTTCCTTCAAATTCAGTATTTTTAACCAAGAAAACCATGGAGAAAGCTTGATGGAGAGCAGGCGACGTGCAGAATGTGATGATGCACTGTAGAAGTCACACTTGATAAAGAGTCTGAATTTTAACCTTAAAAAATCCCATTTTTTGGTCCTGAGTATCAAGTCTTCTTACAAATATTTCACTTTTATATTAACATTGACCATTGTGAAATAAATTGCCAAGTTTCCCTAGCAGTATCTGTCACCTTATGTTTTCTTTGGAGGTTTCAGTCTTCTTTCAGTAAATCCCTCCGTACAAATTATCTCAGGCAGGGAAGGAAGCTCCAGTGAACTGGGATATAGATATACTGAGTGCAAGAGCATTTGATGAATGAGCATTGACTCTGATGGTGAAGGATGGTGATGCTAATCAGGTGGGATAAGCTGTAGAGCCCCTCAACAATGTCATCAGTAGGACAGAGTCCCTGCCAGCACACCTGGCCTTGGCTAGGATTAGAGCTGTCTCTTGGCATCTGAGCAGAGGAAGACTGTGTATCTTAGAAGAGGTCAGGCCTGTGAAGCTTTCATCCTTCCAAAGGCTCAGATACTTCCTGGTACCTTTAGATACTCAGATTCTTGCTTGGGTCTTCCTTGTGAGGTAGGGAATGCTTCATTGATTGGATTATATCCATACAACTTACTTTCAATTCTTCCCCGCTATTTTATGATTATTTCAGATCCTAGTGAGGTGAAGTCTCTCTTAACTCATAGTAGGCTAAAAATACAACAGGTCGGGGCTGGGGATTTAGCTCAGTGGCAAAGCGCATGCCTGGCAAGTACAAGGTCGTGAGTTCGGTTCCTGGTACTGGAGAAAAAATACAACAGGTCGAGTAAAAGTAGTTCTTACTATGTTGATTCATGCATTTTAAATGCATAAAGAGAAATATTTAAAAGAAGCTATACATGAATTTTCTTTAGAAAATGATTTTCCCCAACTTTAATAAAAGTTAAATCCCATCATCACAATATAAGCTTTTAAGCTTAGATTTTATATTTTGAGATTTCTTATTTTTATTTTCAATTTCACGGACCTTGTGTTAAAGAGTTACTAATAGTGCTGTCAGATCATTTAGAGTTGAATGGAATTTCTAACAGTGGCAATTTTTCTTATAGTGAAAGTTAGAGTTTATTCATTGGATAAAGACTTAAAACCATCTCCAAGAGAAGTTATTTTGACATTTATAGTGAGTATACCATTATTGTAAATCTAAATTTAATCCTGGTATTTTCACTGTTTACATCAAGAGTTTTCATTATCATATCTGACATCAAGTTATTCAATATTAAATTGTAGGAAGCATTTATTCAGCATCTACTGTGAGAAGGACCTGATAATTTTATACTTCTCTGATCTTAGTTAATAATTTTGTGCATAAATTAAATGTTGAAACATTTAATGAATCTATTAAGGAACACCTTTCGATGGCCTATCTCTAAGTGGACCAGCTGATGAGTTTGAATCCTTTTGTTTTCTATGAGCACGGGCAGATGTGTCAAGGGTGGTGGAAACATAAAATAAGGCACTCATGAGCATGCAAAGCATGCATTATGTTGTCCTAACAACCATAAAGAATCAATGTCATGTCCACATTTTATAGAACAGAAGCCTAAGAGTCAGAGGAATTAAACACCAACTGACATCCTACTGATAATAATTAGCAGAATCAGGATTTAAACCCAAGCCTATCTCCAGAGCCTCTGTACTTAGCTTCTTTCCTTTGATGAGGATTACGGTGTCCCTCTATAAGCATTTGAATTTGGAAGACCAGACCAGCATACATAATATACAGCAAGCTGAGTACAGAGTGAGGTAAAACCTGCTCTAGCAAGCCAGGTTGGAGGGAAGGCAATGCTGATAATGAAGTGCTCCCCTCTCTGGAGAGAATTGCTACAGAATAAGGGTGTATTCTTCACTGGGACTTAAAGGAAACTATGGAGAGGGTTTGATAGAGAGAAGCTGGTGAGCAGAAGAGAAGCGGTCAGAGCTGAACTTGGTGTCGAATTCCTGTAATCCCAGCCCTGAGTGAGGCTAAACAGGAGGATTGCAAGTTCAAGTCTCATCTGAACAACTTAGTGAGACCCTGCCTCAAAGCAAAAACAGCTAGAGATGTATCTCAGTGATAGAATGCCCCTAGGTTGATCTCCAGTGTCACACACACACACACACACACACACACACACACACACACACACATCCCACATGTAGCAGTTTGGAGCCAGAAGAAGCAGGATAGCAAGTTGTACAGTTGACAGTAACAGTGGTGTAGCTTTAGCTAAGCAGCCTAGAAGTACTTCAGGGATAGACAGTGGCAGATTTGATGAACTATGATGATCTATGTTCAGGGAGTCACGATGGGACAGGCAGGACCTGGTAAACTTGTCAGAAGGGTGCATGTCTGGCCTCACAGATTCTGCTATTTCCTTGTTAGACTTCCTCATGGAGGACAGACATGGAACACACGAGAGACGATTGCTCTGGCAGGTCCACAAGTGTTCAGGTTTGATATGAAAGACATCAGGGAGGCAAGGAAGCCTTTGGCCATGCAGTGAAATTATGAAAATGGTGTTGGGGACTAGAAGTCCTGTTCAAGAAGGAGGGTTATGGGGAAGAGACCTGCTAGGAGTTTAACATTTTCTTAAATATTTACAGTTCTATTTATGCCTGTTTAAAATACGCCTTTGTACTGTTGATAGTAGTCTTTGCTAACAAGCCTGACCAGCATGAGTCATTGCCTGAACACTAGACCAATATTGCATGTGCTAACACTTCTTAGAACATGTTAGTATATATATCCCTCTAAGAACTATTGAGCACATATTATGTTTATGTGTAGCTTCTATATTTCTAAGTTGTTAAGAAAAGATTAAACCTAATTTTTGTTTTTCTTTTCACTCAAAGGACCCAGAAGGGTTAGAAGTTGCCACAGTGGAAGAAAAAAATCACACTGGAATTATCACTTTTCCTGACTTCAAGATCCAATCTAACCCTAAGTATTTCTAGTTGTTTGTTGGTTAAATTGCTCTTAAAACAATGGAGACACCTGGGGGCTACTGAATAGTCAAATGTAAATGTACATGTAACAGAAATGTACCGATAAAAGAAAGTTTAATTTTAGCTACTCTTATTAGGTCTAGCAAGTGTCCTAACCTAAGGGAAGGTGGAATCTGCTTGAGTTCTTCTGCATCAAGGCAGAGACTTGATATAATATTTCCTACCAGCACCCAGGTAGTCTGCTGTACCCAGCTTAGGTCTTCCACAGAAAGTCTGGGTCGTAGGCATTATGGGGATACAGACCCTGCCTGTAAAATGGGGAGAGCACAATAGAAAAACAAAACAGAAAAAAAGGAGAAAGGAGAAAAGATGTCCATTAGTACACATTTCATATTTCTTAGAGGCTTTGGAGCTTTCTTTGTCATTTTAACTAATACTTGTAGAACTTAGATGATATTTTGAAATATGATTTCAGACTCTTATGGTACATACTGCCTTACAAGTATAACACTTCAGTACTTTAAGGAAACTGGCATTTATGGGTCTCCTACTATGCGCTAAGCACTCTGCTGGTCTATCATTCTCATTTTTGAGATAAGCAAACTCAAAGTCATGCAAGCATTAAGTGGGAGTAGGTGGAAATGATAGCCCTAAACTCTTGGAGGGCAAAGCACATCTTTGCTCCTGGCTCCTACCACTACCCGCTAAAAATAATGACATACTGGCCTTGGGCTGTAAAAGCTCTACAACTATGTGCTTGTATCATTTAAACAAGTTTAACCTGATCAACGTTCTTGAAAATGTGGTCCTGATTTTCTGGAAAATTATATAATACATTCTAACTCTTAATGTGATTTTTTTATTTGTTTGTTTTTGTTTTTGTAGTTTTTTTCTGGTACCAGGAAGTGAACTCATGACCTTGCACTTGCCAAGCAGGCGCTTTGCTGCTGAGCTAAATCCCCAACCCCTCTTAATGTGATTAAGCTCATGTTTAGTTCATCAACTGAATAATCAATATTTAAATATTGAAAAATTTAAAGCATTTTACAGTTAAATATATACAGCACTATGATCTCCTAGAGAAAGAATCAGTAAAATGAAAATAATTCAGGTATTTACAATGATTTTTCCTAAAATGCATATATTCATTTATAATTTTAATATACCTTTCCAACACGATTATATTATTTAGAATGTGCAGATAATTGAAGCTACAGTCAGGGTCATCTAACCATGGAGTGTTGTCAAAGGTTTTAGAGCGAGAGTGACCAAACTTAAATCCCAGCTGCACCACCTACCAGCTGTTTATCCTTGGGCAAATTACTTTATCTGTACCTCAATTTCTTAATGATAATATATGGATAATAATAGAACCTAGCCCATGTATTTTTACAGGGATTGAATGAGCTCACGTATGTAAAGCATTTAGTCTTTGGTGCATACTATACAACTACCATCATTAGGTAAATTAAAGATATATTATTTGATGACATGTAAATTTTAAATGTGTTGTTTTTACAGATATGGCTCATGGACAATTAAAGCTAAATATAAGGAGGACTTTACAACAACGGGAACTGCATCTTTTGAAATTAAAAGCTCTGGTAATTTCTGACGAATGATTGAAATTTCCCATGTATGTTTTTAAAAACAGTTCTGAATGACTTTATAGAGTAAAAATTCAGTAAAAATAAAGGGGCAGCAAGCTGTGGTAGACAAAGGTAGACTGGGCGTAAGAAAACTGCAGCCCTAGTTCTGTCCATCTAGTTCACCTCCATCCAGTCACTGAACTCGGTGCCTTGCTTTTTTCCTCATGGTTGTAGAGGTGGTCACATCAGCAACAGGGTAAGGTTAAGTAATATCCTTCTATGTATGACCTATGGTTCTCTGACACTGTTAGAGATGGTCCAATCTGTTGTCCTTATTCAAGTTCTCACACTCACTTTGCCTACACCAAGCATCAGAATGCTACCTTGTGATAGTTAGCTTCCCATCTCTGTGATGAAATACCTGAGAACAACAATTTTTAAAAGGAAAGGTTTGTTCTGGCTCACAGTTTTAGGGGTTTCAGTCTAGGGTCCGTTAGCTTCATGGCTTTGAGGTTTGTGGTGAGTCGGAAAAGTCATTGCAGAAGGGCATGGTGGACAAAAGCTGTTCAGAAAGAACACCAGAGTGTGTTAGTGGCTTCCTGTTACACTTCCATGTCATCCAGATTCCCACCCACCCTATTAGATGGAGTGACCACATTCATGCAAGTGTCCCGTCTCGGTTTGCAGTCCCGTACGGCATTGCCTCTGGAAACACCCTCACAGACACACCCACAAGTGTGGTTTACTCATTTCCTAGGTGTTTCTCAATCCAGTCCTGTGGCCCATCAAGATTAACCATCACCTTACCTTTGAACCCCAGACTCAGGACTGTTTCCTATCAGCCCTAAAATCAATGCTTTATTGACAAATGACTATGTTTGGGAAAACCCTTTTATTGGAAATGCTTGTGTTAATTGTGCTAATCATTAACTTGTAAATGCTCCCATTCATTTCTCATAAGAACTTTCTAGAAAATCAATCTGCATGTAAAGCTGTTTTTAAATGGTGGACACACTCACTGAATCAAGCTTATGCTTTGCATTACCATTGGCTGTGGTCACATTTCAGGCACCCGATTTTGTCATTTTCAGGTACCCGATTTTGCAAGGTGGTAAAGACAGAATTTGTTATTCCCTCCCCACAAGTTCTTCTCTAATATAGATTATACCTTTTGTTCTCCTTTTCAAAAAAAAAAGCTGATCAACAGAGTTACACAAGTCAATTTTAATACTTTAACGGGTATTAAAATCCTGTCATATAAAAATCTGAAGTATTGAAATTGACTGTAATTTATCTCTTCTTACCTGTCTTTGGCTTTACTTCATGCATCATTTCTTTTCCACTATCATCAAAATCATTTCTCATTCCCCCCAAAAAGACAGAAACTTCAGCCCCAGTTACATTTTTATTATGAAAGTATCTGTCAGAATATAACTAATCCATTGTGATAAAACAATTAGAGTAATAAGATACAGATGAAATATAATAACTTTGAGAAATTTGCCTTTTACTCTTGAAACATGACATATTCAGTTTTGCATTTCATTTTTATGAGCTGTCGTGGCAAGGCTAAGGCAAGTAACTTTATTGCTGTTGACGATGGAGAAAGTTGAGTCCCAGAGGGGAGAAAAGAAGTTGTCTCACTTTTCAGAGTTTTTACATTCATCATGAGTTAGTCATGACCGGAGCATAATGGGTAACTTTGTAAAAGCCCACCCAAGGCCGTGACTGAAACATGGTGTGGAAAGGACAGGGACCCACTCCTTCTTGCCACTCTTGGCAAATGAGACAACGTGTCTACCCCACATGTATTGGAGGCATGTTATTTTCATATCAATTCCATATTTGCCTTTTGAGATGAAGAATATGAACTTTCCCTTTGTAAACATAATGCAGGCAAGCCAGTGTTCCCATTCAAAAGCAATTGTACACAGTTCATCAGCAAAGTGGGGTTTGGGGGCCAGTATAATCCAATTCATAGAAGCTTTTGACAATCTATATAAACTAGGCCACAAATAAGAAAGATGTGACCTGTTTCACATACTTTTGACAGTTGAGCAATGTAGTTGCCTGAATGCCCACTGTTATTCAATCTTTAGAATTATTTGCATGTGAGATTTTATGTCAACAGCAAGGTTAGAATCAGCAGATACCTTCCAGGCAAATCTGCTGGAATCCTCTTCTTACAACTGTGGCATTAATCACAGGAATTTTTTTTTAACACTGACCCACAGTCTCAGTCAAACACTACCGACTAGTTACATTTGATTCTTGAAACGAAGACTGTTTGCCATTCTGGACCCACATAAACCTGAACATTAGGAAGTTTCTTACCTAACTCTTACAGTAATCTTGAAATTCTCAACGTTTTTATGCTAATGAAGTAATTTTCTGGTTCTACTAAGGTATATGAGTGTGGGTTTATCAAATGTACACCTAAGCAAAAAACAAATATACAAAAATAATACAGTGGAAACTAGAAATATATTTCTAGAAGGAAAAAATGTATTGTTATAGTGGGGTGGATGAACCTCACTAATATCAGTATCCCTCCCTCCATTGTTACCATCAATACCCCTAGGAATCCTTGTGAATGTCCAGTGATTGATCTCATCTCTTCTTCTGAAACCCTAGCCTGTATTAAATGACTTGTGTTACTCTCAGAGTGTGAGTTCTATAAGGACAAAGTCCTCATCATATGTATCTGTGTAAACCTTTTCCTTGATCCCTTATGTATAGTAAGACTGTGATAAATGGTTATTCAACTGGAAATTTCTTGCTTCTTTAGCATCTCTCATGTGTTCTCTTGTGTTTGGCAATTCTCTTCCATTCAGTGTCACAGATGCGAACACAAATTTCAAAACCCCTTTTAGGAAAGGTACATTCTTGTTAATAGCTATAGAAAACAGCATTCATACAAAAATGAGAATTGAAGCAGCGAAAAGCTTTAGACATTCCATCTCCTTGAAACTATGATCACAAGCAATACCTTTCTGACCATATGGTTCTGTTCTTTTCCTTATGTTCAACCAAAAGGTGATGCTAGGCTTCCCAATCCTATTTACTGTGCACTGTTCTGCAGATTGCACAACCTAATGGAGAAGGCTACACTTGAAGAAAAAAGAGAGACTTGGCTAGAGGGTAACCAGGGCAGGTTCTGGGGAGCTGGATATGGAAGAGCAAAGCAAGTGACTCACTGTTCTGGCTGCTTCCCTTTATGTAGGAGAAAACTGTCCTCTAGTGTGTACCATAAAAGCAGAGTAGAGACTTTGCACTATGAACAGTGTCCAAGACAGCTAATAAGAAACTCCAAAGGTGAGTTCCATTGATTCGGAGGGTATTTCATTGGTGTAGGCTTAACATGTCAAATATTTTTAAAATTTCCCATGTGTTTGCTTTTATCTCCTAATTATAAGTATCTCTTTTCTTCTTCATCTAACTGGTAGGCAGAAAACATGGTGTCCATAGTTTAATAACAGCTTTACATACAAATTGATTTTCTGGCAAGTTCTTATGAAGGATGGATGGGAGCGTTTACAAGTTAATGATTAGCACAATTAACATAAGCATTTCCAAAATAAGTGTTTGCCCATACATAGTCATTTGTCAATAAAGCATTGATTTTAGGGCTGATGGGAAACAGTCCTGACTTTGGGGTTCAAAGGTAAGGTGATGGTTAATCTTGATGGGCCACAGGACTGGATTGAGAAACACCTAGGAAATGAGTAAACCACACTTGTGGGTGTGTCTGTGAGGGTGTTTCCAGAGGCAATGCCATACAGGACTGCAAACGGAGAAGGGACACTTGCCATGAATGTGGCGGCACCATCTAATAGGGTGGGTGGGAGTCTGGATGACATGGAAGTGTAACAGGAAGCCACTAACACACTCTGGTGTTCTCTCTGAACAGCTTTTGTCCACCATGCCCTTCTGCAGTGACTTTTCCGACTCACCACAAACCTCAAAGCCATGAAGCTAACGGACCCTAGACTAAAACCTCTAAAACTGTGAGCAGAACAAACCTTTCCTTTTAAAAATTGTTGTTCTCAGGTATTTCATCACAGAGATGGGAAGCTAACTATCACAAGGTAGCATTCTGGTTTTCAAAAAAATAAAGATGAATTCCTGAATTCATCCATGAATTTATTTCTTAAGGTTCTTTCTTATTCCAAAGTTTGAATTAAAACCTGCACCTCACCTTTGGTGTAAAGTTGGGCAAGTACAGATATAGCAGATCAAAATGTTGTCCACCAGCATCATGTAGGGGCAGTGCTCAGGAGGAAGTACATCTTTCTGTACTGATAATCCCCTACTCTTATGCACATGAGATAGCTTTTTACTTTACTAAAAATTATGGGTAATGCTGGTACCAGAAAATTTTACTTATAACAAATAAATGAGATTGTAAAGTTATTCACATTATGAAAGCATCCCTGAGTCACTTGGATATTGGATTACATGTTATTAAATATTTAACACATGTCTTTTACCATACTGCTTGAATGGTAAAAGAATGTTGCCTTGGAGATAAGAGCCATCTGTTTCACATGTCTATTCCTCTCAATTTCCTGCATTCACAAGGTTTTGATCTGGTTATGTGAAGAAAAAAGTGGGATAAATGATTTGACAAGTGGTCTGGAACAGGAAAGCAATTGAAACAGACATATGGGCACCATATTAATGCCTGTGAACAACAATTTATTATTTCACAGACCAGTCACAGCAAATCATCCTACATGAGTCAATAATTTTGACCAAAGAGTGAATAAATTGCTTGTCCTTATCTAAATTAAACAAACAAACAAACACATAGGAACAGAATGGTTACCCACCCCGGTCATTGTACTGTGTGTTTGTCCAAAATCTCAAAGCAATGCATATTATTCCAGTAGATAACTTCTTCAAAGAAACCAAACGAACTGATGTCAAATATGGTCTGCCTCCCTACACATTGGATTTGGTTTCTACTCCTCTTTCTTTGAAGCCTGGAATTCCATATTTTATCAAGGTGAGATGATTAGAAATCTCGGTTGCATTTCCTCATTTACTGGTAGGTTACTCCATCTATGGAAGAGCAGAAGAAAAGAATCTCAGAGATTTTGCTTCTCCATGACCTCCAGTGTAGGCATTTAAGTGATAAACAGAATTATCGGTGAGGAGGAATAGGACAAGGTAACCAGCAAGAGTAGGATATAAAACAGTAGCTCAGATCCAGGCTTGGTAATAATTTCACCCAACCTGTTGCTTAAGCACAGGTATGCAGCACAGAGCACTGCTTTTATTAAACATTCAGTATCCATTATCAAATTGAGGTAAATGTCATTTGTATCATGTATGCTTGGAGTGATGAAAACATAGCATTAAAATAACTGCATTGATCAATTGAATTAAATCCTATTTAGTTTGTGCTTGGGAATAAAGGAGAGAATTATCTTAGGATTTACTTTTTGTAACAGAATAAATATTAACTATTGCCATGGATTTGGTCCCAACAGGTGCAGGTAAAGGATGCTTTTGCCCATTTTGTAGGAGGGATTCCAGTAATCTTAAAAGCAAAAATAGTGGATAAAACTCAGGAGAAAAGAGAGCTGGATCCAAGGAAAAGTATAACAAATTATCATGATGGCATAGCTTCATTTATGGTTAACATTCCCACTGGTGTGACAGCTCTGGAGTTTCACGTAAGCAGAATTTGCATTTGTTGCACTTTCTAATATAGCCTCAGTCTTTATGGTAGGGATTATAAAGGACAGATGGTGAAGATTTTATGAATAAGTCCAGTGAACTCTTTGGAAACATTTTCTGAGAACAGAAAATATAATTTGGTGTATTGACCATTTCATAAAGGATCTAGGTTTGTTCATTTTGTATTTAGGGAACTTTTTTTCCTTCTTATGCTAAACACAGACTAAATCTGGAAAGTTTAGGACAAGAACAGCTACTGGAATATAAGAATACTAACAGAATATTTTTGTATTCACTATTTCCAGCTATCAGCATCTCTCCATAACTTCATATGACAGTTCCTCTAAAAAAAATCATCTATATGTTTTCCCTTTCAAGGTTCCCCCAACTACTGAGATCTGGCTTCTGCCCCTATGACTCCACTGAAAGTCCTCTTATCTGGTTACTCATGAGTTGCTTGCTAAGACTGTCAAATATTTTTCAGTCTTCATCTTTCTTGCCTTCTTGCAGGGGCTCAGTGGTCTCTTGGTGGTTCCAAGGAGAAAACAGTGAGGGGATTTAGAAAATAAAGACAAGAAGCAAAAGCTGAGGTCAGGTGGAGTGGCCTCTTACCTGATGGGCAAGAAGACTGAATAACAACAGTAGGAGCATTTATTTATACCTTTGCAAAGTTAGTATCAGGAGACATAAGTTTGCCTAGCAACTAATGACCGAAATTGTCCAGGCAAGATGCTTTTCTCAAGACTGACGTAGCTTGATTGCTTTAGGCACTCTGGTTCTGTCTTGCCCTCACACATATGACCAATTTTCAGCTTCAGCTGCTCCCAATATCTCTCCCTTTTCTGTTTAGCTGCAGAAGTGATGGGTGTTCAGTTGCAGTTGGAGAAGCTGTGCTTGGAGAATTCTGTAGTAAACCTTTTCATTTTTGATGAACTTACTCGTTTAGGCTAAAGAGTTTTAGTCCTTACTGTGGAAAGGGGCTGGGGTGATCCTTCTGAGACACAGATATGACTTTGATTAACCTTGCTTCTGATCATCTCTACAAACTGACTGCCCATCACTCTTCCCATCACACCCCCAACTCTAACATCCTGGGGAATGGCAGCTTCCTAACTCCCTGATTTCTACTGCCACAAGGACTTTGTGCCTTCTGCTAGGGACAATTCCTCAGTTTTTAATTCCCTAACTTTTAATTATTTGGATTTTAGCTTTTATCTCTGTCCTCCAAGGAATCTTCTACAACTGTCCTGTGCTCATGGGGTAGATATTTCCTACCCCAACTCTATCTCACAGGTTTTGAGTTTCTCAAAGACAAAAGTTTTGCCTATCTTGTTCACCTTTATGTCCTTGACACCTAGGGTAGTTCCTTACACATCTTAGCAAATATTGGTTGAATGAACACATGATATATCTCTTTTTAAACTTAAAGATGTGAAATGTCTGCAAATAACATTGAATTTTCAGCTTCAAATAAAATATAGATGGTTTTGGCCTCTTATTAAAAAACTTGAAAAGCATGGTACATACGTTTATAAGAGGGACCTATTAGCACTTGAAGTTCAAGAATAGACCTTGTTTATGCTCTTAAAATTTCCCTATCTTTCTCCTAAGAGGTGCTGAAATTACTCACTTTTATTTCCATTCAGAAACAATATTTTCATCAACTTTTAAGTTTGTGCTCCATTCCCAAGATCTCCCACCTTCCTGCAGGCACTGCACATCAGACAATGGTGCCACTGCCACTGCAAGGATGCCTGTGGGTTGGAACTGGCACTAAGAGGAAGCCCCAGGGCCACAACTTTCCTGGCAGGAGAATAAGAGATCTGGAAGATTCCAGCAGCCTTCAATACCAAAATCCTTAACAACTCCCCCTGTAATTACGAACAGCCAGAGCATTGGCTATGAAGGACCCCTGTAAGCTACACCAATGATGACATCACCTGCCCTCACTAAATGTAATACTTGCCCACCCTACCAATAATTGTTCCATCAAATGCATAGACATCAATGCAAGGCAATATAAAAACAACCCATGAAAAACCAAGGAAGCATAATGTCACCAAAAGAATACAAAAATATTCTAGTAACTGATCCTAGAGACATAGACTTGACTGAATTGACTGGCAAAGAATTCAAAACAATTATTTCACAGTATCAGTGAAAAACAGAAATGCAAAAATCCTCAGCAAAATACTAGCAAACCAAATTCAACAGCATACCAAAAAGATCATTTGCCGTGATCAAGTGGGACTTATCCCGGCAATGCAAGGATGTTTAATGTCAGTAATCAATAAATGTGATATAATATCAGTAAAAAATAAATGTGATATAGCACATTAACAGAAGAAAGGACAAAAAGCACATAATTATCTCTATAGATGCAGAGAAGGCATTTGACAAAATTCAACATCCTTTCATGTTAAAACTCTCCACAAATCAGATATGGGTAGAATGTAATTTAATACAACAAAGAGCGTATATAGCAACATCACACTCAATGGTGAAAAAGTAAAGGCTTTTTCTCTAAGATCAGGAACAAAACATGGACATCTTTCTATTTATTTAACATATTTATTTATATTTCTCTTTATTTAACATAGTTTCCTTCCATGTGTTTAACATAGTTTCTATGTATTCAACACAGTTTTGGGAGTCCATCAGAATAATCAGACTAGGAAAGGAAATAAAAGGCATCCAAATGGAAAAAGAAAGATTACATTGTCTCTATTTTTAAACAATATGACCTTATTTGAAGAAAACCCCCAAGACTCCACCAAAAAAGTATTAGAACTAATAAATGACTTCAGTGAAACTGGAGGATTAGAAAATCAACACGCTAAACTCAGTTATTGGTCTGAATGGTAGGTTTTAAAAATATGACCCAAGTACAACTAACAAAAACAAAAATAAATACGATTGCATTAAACTGAAGCTCTCCTGCACCACAAAGGAAACAGTTAACAAAACAAAATGACAACATACAGAGTAGGAAGCAGTATTTTCAAACCACATACCTGATGAAGGGTTCAGATCCAAAACAAATAGGCATTCAACTCAATAACAAGAAAAAAACTCAATATTAAAAATGAAAAAAACTCAATATTAAAAACTCAAAATAAAAAAAGGACTTAAATAGACATTTCTAAAAAGAAGACTTGAACTATATGAAAAAGAATGGCCAATATGGCCAATAAACTGTATGAAAAAATGTTCAATATCACTAATGTTCAAGGAAATGCAAATGAAAATGCTAATAAGCTATCACACTACACTTGTTAGAATCATTATTAAAAAATGAAAGATAATGAAGCATTCATGATGATATGAAGAAAAGGGAATCCTTACACATTATTAGTGGAAATGTAAATTAGTACAGGAGAATTTTAAGTTAAGGCAATCTGTCATTCAATACCATCATGTGATTATAGCTGATAATAATGTATTATTACTTGAAAAACATAAGTAAGCAACATAGTAAGCTATCAGCTTGAGTCAGCCATTCCACGGTGTATACATATACCAAGACGTCATGTTATACACCATGAATACATACAATTTTAAGTTGTCAATTTAAAAATAGTGCTACATACTTGCCTCTTTAGGGGAAATATGACTGCCACATCTTATTCTACATTTTTTCCCTCTCCTTAAATACCTGCTTTTGCCAGCCTTTGGCACTAAGAAATGAATCGATAAGTTAGTGTGTCATTTGAGAAGGAAGGTCAATCCTAGGTCTAGGACCTTTTCTTTCCTTTGATCTTGCCAGACTCTTCCACAATAGCCCAAGTTGGCATCATTAATTTTATTGAACTAATAGCTCTTTTGTGGTTGCTCGACAACTTGATCGCAGGCAGTGACTAACTTGGTTTTTCATAAGGTGCTGGAAAGTCTGAAGGTTTGTAGGGATATGGACGTATTCCTACATGTTAAGCATATATAGTCAGACCTGGGACTAAAAAATGCAAGGCAAGTGTTAGCAGTTAGCATCACCACCCTCATCATCATCACTGATGGTGCTCGCTTCGGCAGCACATATACTAAAATCATCGTCACTGATGCAAAGTTAGGCACCAGCACTTTTCATTTATTGGCATTGTCTCTTTCAGGTTAGAACTGATAATCCAGACCTTCCTGAACAGTATCAGGCCAGCAATGACTATCAAGCAGTGACCTACTCATCACCCAGCCAAAGTTTCCTTTCCCTTACCTGGACCGGTAGTCAGCAGAGTTTGCTGGTGGGAGAATATCTGAGTATAACTATTACCCCTGAAAGTCCATATCTTGACAAAATTACACACTACAATTATTTGGTAAGTTCAATAATATCTTACTGGCATCCAGTGTCCTATTTGCAACATTCTTTTACTTATACAAATAGTCTTTAAAATGTATGAAATTTAGTACTTTGTAGTTTATAAAGTACATTCACAAGAAAAGCTTTATGACAATTTTTTGGTTCAGCAAACAACGGAATACACTGGAAAGGCTGAATGACTTTTCGTGCTCGTAAGTACTGGCAGATAGGTTTAGGATTTTGTTAAAGCTCTTCTGACTCCAAAACCAATTTTCCTTCCTCAACATGATGCTAAAGATTTGGTCAAGACCTTCAGTCTCCCGACTGGTCAGTGACCCCAGCAACGTTTCATGGGTAATCAAAGCATTTCTTAAACAGTAGGCTGCTGGCCTTCTCTTATGAATATGCCTTATTTCCAAAGGGAAAAATTTAAGTTTTGAGTTCAGTAATGGATATAGTGATTCCAAACTTTGTTCATTGCTATTTAAAATACAAACTAGAAAGGATGTTAGAATACTATATTGGTGAGGGTTAAGGGTTTGAGTGAACAAGATCAAGGTTCTAATTCATATCCTATCACTTCCTTGGTCCACATTTATGATCGTCAGTTTCTATAACTACTAAATGGAATGAATCAGACCACAGCATAAAATTGTGAGGATTGAACATGTTCATGTGTGTATATCTGATGCATAGTAAATAACCCTGGACATTAAATTCTTTTTATCTCTGCACAATTTATACCTCAACTTTGAGCCCCATCTGGTGCTTATTTCTTGCTATGTATTTTTAGATTTCATCTAAGGGGAAAATCGTACACTTTGGCACAGAGGAGAGAATCCCAGCTTCATCTTCCCAAATTTTAAACCTTCCTGTGACTCAACACATGGTTCCTACAGCCCATCTCCTGGTCTATTACATCATCCCAGGAGAGCTGACCGCAGAGTTAGTGTCTGACACCCTCTGCCTAAATACTGAAGAAAAATGTGGCAACCAGCTTCAGGTGAGACATATATGCTTGTTCCCGGTCTGGATTCCTCCTGAGTGACTATTTAATCTCACATTAAGATGCTTTCTTTTTTGAAACTAATTTTAGATTCATCTGTCTCCAAGGAAAGATGTACATTTTCCAGGTGAAGCCGTATCGCTTATCATGGAAACTCAGTCAGAGCTGTGGGTAGCATTAACAGCATCAGACAGTGGTACATATGGCATCCAAGGAAGAGGCAAAAGTCCCATGGAAAGAGTTAAGTACGATAAACTTTATGGTTACTGGTGTATGGCATGTGTCTTGGTTACTTTTCTCTCATTGCTGGGACAAAATATCAGAAGCCCCAAATTAAGGAAGGAAAGGTTTATTTCTCTTACAGTTTGTGGAGGTTTCAATCCGTACTTGGCAGATTATAAGGCAGAGTGGCACATGGCAAAGGCTGCATCTCAGGGCCGCAGGAGGCTTTGGGGGGACACACAGACATAAACCATAACAGCATGACTTCTGGCTGAGTGGCCATTGTGGTTCTCTCAGCATTCCATGAGCTGGTTATGGGAGAAGAATAAAAGAAAAAGAGCAATGATACTAATGTCTGTGTTCTCAGCTTGATTGGAGGATAATAATTCTAAAAGCTAACATTTATTGAACACTTACTGTATGATGAGCTTTTCTCTAAGCCTTTACATCTATTGTCTTATTGGATTTTTGAAACAATCCTATGAGAGAGGAGATGGGTGTCAGTACTGCACACTGTATTTAAGACATGTTACCCTTACTAGCATAGTGCCATGCTGTTAATAACAAGAACTAAGATTCAGCTGCCTTATGGCCTGGGTGGAACAACACAGAATATCAATTGTGTAACCACTTTAAATGATCTCTTTAGATATATAAAGAGATATATAACCCATGTAATTTTCTCTCCAACCTATTTTGTTTTATAGTAACACTCTTGGAACTATTCTCAATGAAATGCCAAAATTCAAGCTTCTTTTTTTTTTTTTATAATTTTTTTTTTAAATTCAAGCTTCTTATAGACAAAAACACAATTTAATTCCGTGTTTAGGAACAAACTTTCAAAATTACCAATTCCAAACCATCTTCCCTTTGGTGACTGAGAGCATTATCTTGTTTGCTAAGCCACTAGGTGGTAGGAACAATAATCTTTTTTAATCTGAGAGAGAGAAATTTTAAGTGAGTACATAAAATTAAATTATTTGCTCACCTCAGGGGATGGATATGACTTAAAGTACAGTGGGTTAAAATGCAGATATGACTTAAAATGCAGTGTTCTAGTGAGTTGAGGTACTTCATTCACTGGAAAGGAAAGCAGAAAGGAAAGGCATGGTGTGGGTGAAAACAGGGCTCTACATGACAAAGTAATAGCAGTCACGAATAGTCCTTTCTCCTCTCTCTTCCCCTTCCATGGGCACAGGCCTCTTCCCACCCCAGTCAATCATCAAGAATCACTATCAGGGATCACAAGGGCCATGGTTACAAGTTTTTTGAGGCCTAAAACCTCCTAAGCAAAAGTAATTCATTGAGCATCCTTATGTTGCGTTTGAATTCCATCTTTGCTGGAGCAATGAAATAAATACAGGGTCTCATCCTGCTTCGCAGAACTTAGAAAAGGTCCATGAGGGATAGTGAGTATTTCATCTACTTATCCATTCAGTCCATCAAAGGATATTTTATGAATGAACTCACTGTACAAAGTTGGTTTTTTTTTTGGTTTTTCTCCAGTACCGGGAACCGAACTCACGACCTTGCGTTTGCCAGGCAGGCGCTTTTGCCGCTGAGCTAAATCCCCAGCCCCTGTACAAAGTTTTAAGAAAGAAGAGTGTAAATAGTTTTCTAAGAACTTACAAATGAGAGTTGTCCTTTAGGTTAGCTCCTGAGTGAATTTTTAATAGTGAAAATTCATTAACCCACAAAGTAAAAACTAGAGAAGGCAAGAAGTGGTCGGGAAAATTGCGAAATTAGATTTTAAGCATTCAATACGTGATTGTCCGGAAACTATCATTATCCACAAGTCAGGTACTATATTCCTGTAATGGCCAGTGGGTGCTGTGTTTTGAGGGAAGGGTTTCCTTTCTGAACAGGTATTTGGAGCTGCAGGGAAAATTGACCAGGGCTGTGGAGCAAGTGGCGGCAGAAGCAATGCTGAAGTGTTCAGCGCGGCAGGTCTCACTGTCCTCACCAATGCAAATGCAGAGGATTCCCAACAAATTGGTAATTAACTCTTTTTTTCAACCAAGTAATGTGAATATTCTTGTCATGAAAATACTGTGCTGCTTTGTCTGTCCCGCACCTATTCTTTCCCAAATCCTGCTTCCGCAACATTTCTTTCTTTAAAATTAAAATAATTATTTCTTTGTGGCAAGAACACTTAACATGAAATCCCTCCTAGCAAATTTTTAAGTGTAAAATACATTATTGTTGACTGTAGATACAGTGTTATATGTAGTAGATCTGTAGAGCTTATTTTTTTTTTTTTTTGCTTTATGCCCTTTAATTAATAACTCCCAAGTTCCTCTCCCCTTGCCTCTAGCAACCATCATTCCACTCTTACATTCTATGACTTGGACTATTTTAGATCCCTTATGGAAGCTGTATCATGCACTATTTGTCTTTCTGTGACTGGCTTATTTCATTTAGCGTAACATCCTCATAATTCAGTTATATTTTTGCTGATTGTGGAATTCCCTTCTTTTGGCTCAGAGTCCATTTTTTATATATATCATATTTTCTTGATCCACTCATCTGTTAGTGAACAGTTAGGTTATTTTCCCATTTTAGCTTTTGTCAGTAGTACTTCAATTAACAGGGTAATGACAATATTTCCTGAAGATTATGATTTCAATTCTTTTGGATAAGTACCCAGACGTGGGATTGCCGCATCATACAGTACTTCTATTTTTAATTTTTTGAAGAGCCTCCATAATAGTTGCAAGATCTTGGCTTTCCAGTAATACTGTGCAAGGGTTACAATATCCCTATAGGTTCACCAACACTTACCTTTTTTTTTTTTTTTTAAATAGCCATCCTATTAGGTATGAAGCAATATCTCACTGAGGTTTGACTTGCATTTCTTAAATATTTAGTGATGTCAAGCAGTTCTTAATATAACTGTTGGCTATTTGTATGCCTTCTTTTGAGAAGTGTCCATTCTGACTTTTTTGACTATGGTGTTGTAGGAGTCCTCCATATATCTGGAGATTAACTATATCAGACACGTGGGTTGCAAATACTTTCCCCACTCTATGTATTGCCCCTTTATGCTGTAGATCATTTCCTTTGCTGTGCAGAAGATTTTTAGTCTAATGCAATACCACTTATCTACTTTTTTGTTGTTGTTTAGGACATGGGTGTTGTGTTTGTGACATCATTTCAAGACTAGTATCAGGAAGGTTTTCTCATGTTTCTTCTAGTAGTTTTATAGTTTGAGGTCTTATACTTAAGTCTTTATTCCATTTTGATTTGATTCTTATAAAGAAAGTAAGTGCCCAGTTTCATTCTTTTGCATGTGGATATTTTGTTTACCCAATAACACTTGTTGAAAAGACTGTCTTTTTTCTATTGCACATTTTTGGCACCCTCTTTGAAGACAAGTTGACCATATATTGAGCATTTATTTCTGGCCTCTGTTCTCTTCCATTGAGTATATATGTATATATAGTATATATGTATACATGTATATATATATATTTGTGTATGTGTATATATGTACATTTATGTAGGTGTATATATCATATATGTGTGTGTGTGTGTGTATATTTGCTATTGCCATATTGTTTGATTACTGTATTTTGAAATCAGGTGGTGTGATGGTGTGATTCTTCCACCTTTGTTCTTCTATTAATTTGCCTATTCATGTTCCTTTGTGGTTCTATATGAATTTTAGAATTATCTTTTCTATTTCTGAAAAAAAAAATACCATTGAGATTTTGATAGGGGTTTCATTGAACTGTAGACTATGTTGAGTAGTAGGGACATTTTAGGAATAATGAGTCTTCTAATTCTTTTTTTTGTACCTTGTTTAATTGCTTTCATCAATGTTTAATCATTTGCAGCATGCAAGACTTTCACTTCCTTAGGATTATCCTAAGTGTTTTATTCTATTTTTATTTTAAATGGGATCACTCCTAATTTTCTTTTTAGATATTCCATTGTTAGTTTATATAAATGCAAATGATTTTTGAGGGTTATTTGCATACTCCAACCTTACTGATCCAATTTTTAGATCCTACAGTTTTTCTAAATGGAATCTTTAAATTTTTCTATCTGTAAATATCACGTCATCTCAAACAGGAACAATTTTGTTTTGTTTTTTCTAATTTTATTTCTTTTTCTTGCCTAATATTCTGCTAGTATGTCCCATACAATGTTTGTTTGTTTGTTTTTGTTTTTTTGAGATAGGGTTTCACTATGCAGTTCTGAGCTGGCCTCAAACTCACTTTGTAACCCAGGGTGGTCTTGAACTCACAGCAATACTCCTGCCTCCGCCTCCCAAGTGCTGGGATTACAGGCATGTGCCACCATGCCCAGATTCCTATAAATGTTAAGTAGAAGTACTGAGAGTGGACATCCTGAACTTGTCCTTGATCTTAAAGGAAAAGCTTTCATTTTTAACATTGAATATGATGTTAACTGTGAGTTTTTCATATATATCCTTTACTATGCTGAGGTGGTTTCCTTCTAATCTTAGTTAAGAGTTTTTATTATGAAAGGATGTTGCATGTCATTAAATTTTTTCCCTTAAATATGATTATGGAATGATGTTGAATTTCATTAAATGTTTTATCTTTCATTGTGTTAATGTGGTGTCACATATTTATTGAATATTGCACCTTGAAACATCTTAGCATCCAGGGGGAAATCTCACTTGATCACAGTGCATGATCTTTTAATATACTGGATTTGGTTATATTTGCATTTTGGTAATTTTTTTTGAGTACGTGTTCATCAGAGGTACCAGCCTCTTGTTTTCTTCCTTTTTTTTTTTTTTTTTTTTTGTTCCTTGAATCAAACTCAGGACCTTGCTCTTGCCAGGCAGGCAGGCATTTGTGCCGTCGAGCTATATCCCTAGCCCAGCCTCTTGTTTTCTTGTGTAAGCTTTGGTATCAGGGTGATGTCATCCTCATAAAATGAGGAACTGTCTCTGATGTTGTCCTCATAAACTTGGAATTGTCTCTTCTCTTCAGTTTTTGGGGGAAGAGTTTGAGAAGGATTGATGTTAATTCTTCTTTACATATTTATAAGAATTCACCAGTGAAGCCATCTGATTCTTAGCCTTCCTTCTTTGAGATGGGTTTAGTACAGTTATGATTACTGATTTGTTTATTTTTTGCTTAAATAAATTGCATTTAATTTGCCAAAAGTAATGAAATTATGAATTGCCCATAACTAGTATGGAAAGCATTATAATTTGATGGTAACTGGATACAGTTCTGCCCATGATAATATCCTTGTACTCAGTAAGATGTTATTAACATCAATAGAATGAACCATTATTACATTCTTGAGGATATGGGTAGGATTTTATGAAATATTTTGTTCCTTGTCTGAAACAAAAGAGTACTCACTAAGCAAATTTTAAAGAAAGGAGCAAACCACCTAAAATGTGTGCATTTGGCACTTTTATAAAATAATATTTGAGGTTCTTGAGACAATCAATACACTTGCAAAGAGCACATAATGACACTGCTACTGAGACACATGTTTACTCTAATCATGTGTATTCCTTTACTAATGACACAGACCAGGGTTGCTGTAGGAAATAGAATGTGATATCTGGTAAAATGAGCTTGCTATGACTTTGCAACTGCTTTCAGTGCTTAGATAATTTGATAGAAAAATTTATTCTGAAGGATGTTCTCTCTGGTTTTTTAACAGATGGATCACATAAGAACATTAACAGATCAAGAAGATCCTTGAAAGAGGAAATAGACAATCTAGGTGCTCCAAAGTTTCATTTTTTTTTTCCCAGAAGTTATAATGAAATAACCGTGAATGTGCAACATTTTGTAATTCTAGCTAATTGCTCTAGAAGAGGTAAAAAGATCTGAGGGCACATCCAGCTTTCATTTTCCACAAGGATAAGCAAACTGAGTAAATTTAACCCACATAGATTTAGTGCAGTCTTAACCTAAAGGAAATAAGTATCCTTCATGTGCGTTCTCTATGGTTACAGGGTCACTGTATATTTTATTTTCTATTAGAATAGCTAGTGCAGCAGTTAAATACAGGACTTCCAATAAATTCTCACAGTAGCTAGCTCTGATGAACTTTAAGGCTAAAAGAGTAGGTAAGGCTAATTGAATTCTTACTCTATGCCAAGCACTGTTGATGCTCCATCCTCATGTTTTCTTGTTGAATTCTCACATTTGTCACATGAAGTGGATACTCGTCATTCTAATCTTCCTGATGAAGAGGTGGAAGCACAAAAAAATTAAGTAACCTATTCAACTTCAAATGGAAGTAGTAAATGGCGGAGGTAGAATTCAACTTTGAATAGGACTGATCTCAAAGCTCCCACTTTGTTGGGGATAATTTTTCTCTGCCCCACAGAGCTATGAGAACAAAATGAGGTCAGGGTGGTGAAGCAATTAGCTCAGTAGGAACTCAGTACATGGTAGTTTATAACACTTGATTCTTTTTGGAACTCCTTCTTGGAAATGCCATACTCCAATCTAGGTAAGACAGGAATCGTAATCAGTACATTGTTGTTTCTGAAAATTCATCTATCTTGGCAAGTTAAAAAACTGGGAGGGAGGTGCCAGGGAAGTAGTTCAATGATACAGAATCTGCCTGGCAAACACAAGGTCCTGAGTTTGATTTCTGGTACCAAAAACGAAACAAAACAAAACAAAAAACAAATCTGGGAAAGTGACAGCCCTCTTATATTGTGATCCAGTCATTTCCCTCATGATATTGGCTCTTGGCTCCAGGCCTGGCTCTGCTCCCTAGCAGCTGTGACTGCTTCACACCTCTAATGACTGCAAAGGACGTTCTCAACTTTAAAGTCCCCTTTGGTGTGGTTTTTTGGGGGGATGGTATTGTTTTTGTTTTAAAGTAAATGTTCTTCTAAATACCCACCCAGACTTGCAGCTTGGCTGCCTTGACCAGAGGAGTGTAACTATATGAGGGTTTGGAAACCAGCCATGTCATAGGAAGACCACCTAAATTAAAGGAAGACAATACTATCAAATACTGGGTAATTATTCAAAAGAATGAAGCACAGAGAATTAACTCTGTGGGTACCAATAAGGGTACCAGTGACAATAGTTAAAGTTTGGTTTAGAAGTCAGGAAGAATTTTTCTGCAGTGACACCCTCTGTAATAGAATAGACTGCGCGGGGAGGAACAATTTCCCTTCTGGGAGCTATTCCAGCAGGAGGATTGTTGATCACTGGTACTAAATGGGGTGAGGCAGAGGGCACCAAGGAGAAAGTTGGACCAGAGCCTCTAAGCTCAGATCTGAGACACTAAATCTGTACTTGGCTAAGAACAGTTGAATTATCATCGCAGCGTCTCAGTTCAGACACCCCACCATCCAGAAGTGCTGTTACGATGGAGCCCATAAAAGCGAGGAGAACTGCACAGAGAGAGCCGCGCGGATCACTGTTGGCCCAAGGTGCGTGGCAGCTTTCTCTCAGTGCTGCAGCCGGGCCAGTGAGTTGCGAGGTGACCTTTTGTACAAGACGCCCCTCTTGGGTCGAGCACCAGGTATGTGTAAAAGCTTCTGCTCCATGTGCAGCGCCGTGGGAGGGAACCAGGTGGATTTTGTGCTGCCATCAAAAGTACTTCCAAATTTAGTTTAACATGCAAAAGATGAAGTAAACTCCTGCAAAACCACTCAGCAAAGCAAAGGAGACTGCTAGTAATACCATTAGAGGCACACCACTAATCCCAGTAGTACCACTAACCCACTGTGGAGGTTGTAGGTTTTTATCCATCCTCATGAGAGGTAATTTGTAAAATGAAAATGCTTGACAACATGATTCTTTGGTATTCATTTGTACAGACTTCACCAGACACACATAGCACGATGCTTAAAATCTTGCACATAAACAACAGTACACTTTCAAGAATTGAAATATTATTTTTAATTTCATCACAAATCATAGCCAACAAGATGAATTACAACTAAAAGAAATGCCAGTAAGCATACACGAAAGGGATTTCCTATAATTCATTTTCACATAGCTTGTATACAAAAGAGAAATGAATAAAACATATTTAAAATGTGTTTAATTTTAATGACCTACTTTTAAGTCTATCCTCTTTGGTTTTATTTATATTCTATTTATACTACTTGAGAGCACAGAAATTAACTGAGAGGATAATTCTGAAAAATATTGCAGTTTAGGTTGAATATTGTACTCAAAAAGTAAATTATTTATTAAAAAGATCTAATGATTTTCTTATCTTTCCATGAACATATAAATGTGCTCAAAATCTGAAAAATAAAATATATTTTGAAATATAAAATTTATTGCAAATCCTCAATAATGCTGTTAGTGTAGGAAACTCCTCCAGCAACTTATAAATGTACATATTCTCATGATTTAAAAAAATGAAAATAATTTAACCTACAGGTTGAAAAAAAAGCCAGTGTTGGAAGTATGGCTATTTTTACAATATTGGTTCTGCCTATCCAGGATCAGAGGATATTTTTCCATTTTATAATGTCCTCTTAAATGTCCTTTTTCAGAGTACTGTAGTTTTCATTATAGAGATTTTTCACTTCCTTGGTTAAGTAAAATTCCTAAGTATTTAATTTTTCTTTATGCTCTTGTGAATGGTATTGTTTTCTTAAGTTCTTTTTCATTATTGATGTACAGGGACACTTGATTTTTGTATCCTGCTGCATTACTGAATCTGGTTATTAATTCTAGAAGTCTTTAGGGGAAAGTTTTTGGAACTTCTGTGTAGAGGATCATGCCATCTGCTTTACGGATTCCATTTCTTTCCTATGCTGAGCATTCATGACTTCCATAATTTTCTTAAGCTCCTCTATTTTTTATCTGTATCTGCTCTAGAATCACTAAGCATGGTTTTCATTGTGGATACCATCTCTGCAGTTATCTGAGAAATTATTTCTAATTTGATTTTTTTTCTAGAGCCTCATTCAATTGCTTTGTTGTTACCACTTCAGAGAGGCCGGGTGGGTCACTGTCAGATTGTCGCAGCTCATTCCCTGCTGGGTTTGCTTTTGGTGAGCTGGATGTCTGGGATTGCATCTTGTTTAAGAGTCTTCTTCTTTTCTTTTCTTTTTTTTTTTTAATTCCTGGGCAGATGCTTGTAAACTGCCTATGGTGAGTTGCTTCATTGCTAGTATTTAGAACCCTTAAGAAATGACTACTTCTCTGAGGTGACTTCCAGGTGTAGCTGGTTTTTGGGTTTTGAGTCTGTTGCAAGATCCCTACCTCTTCAATTTGTTGAAGATGGGCAGTTGATACCTGTTTGGCCCAGCCCCTGATTCTTTGCACTGTGCCACAGTATTTTCTGTGACCCTTAGTCAGTCTCAGTTTTAGAATACCGGGAAGAACAGCTGGTTAGAATAGCTATGTCACTCTTGGCTAGAGTGGTACCATCAGGAATAGCAATAGCATCAAGCACAGCCTAGAAAATGACAAACAGGTAACCATTAATTTGCCACCTTTAACCATATGAACTAGATTTGTGGTTATATAAGAAAATCTAAAACAAACCAGAAAGTTATATGCAGTATGTAAGTCCTTAATATGTCAACTTTGTCCTCAGGGGTTAAAATTTAAAAGGGATTAGGGAGAAAACAGAAGTAGAGAAGAGGAAGAGATTAGAAGTAAGGCTGTATGTCAAGGGGGGAATCACACTAACTTTGGGAAACTGATGCAAACCACTGGAGGGAAAGAGAGAAGGAAGAGATAAAAGAAAGAATAGAGTAACAACCACACAGAGGCCAGAAACCATGTTCACATTCATAAAAACAAGATCAAATAATAAAGGAGAAAACAACAATAACAAAACAAACAAGAGAGAGAAAAAAGAATCCACTTCCAGGTTTGTCTCTGTTGTCACTGGTAGACAACGCTTGGAGACAGAGTCCAGATTTCTGCTGATTTATCCCAGCAAGCCAGCAGTTGCTTTATGGCGGGGTAGTGGATAATCTCAGTGAACCTGCACCTCTATTTCTCCTGAAGTTCAGTCTGTATTCTGGCTGTGGGGTCTGAGAGCAGACCCATTCAGTCTATAGCAATCAGCTCACCTTCTTCAGCAGGCCTGAACCCAGCTGGGAGCCGCTAGATGGAGCCAGCAGCTGCTCTGACTTCTGAGCTCAGCAGGCCCCTCTCCAAAATGGCACCCAGCCAATTGCTGTCTCCCACAGAATGACCAAGTCCTCAGCACTCACCCCCAGCTAGTACAGCCTTTCACATCCACTGCTCCCCTCCGCTGCTGCATCTCTCTGTGGAGGCCTCTGGGCTCACCAGCAGTCATCATGTGTTCACGGGTTGGAACCTCTACTCTCACGCAGTTAGTCCCCACTCAGGGAGAACTCTCTGCCAGCTCCCTCCTTCTTCTTCATGGAACTTTCTCTCTGCGGGTTTCAGTTCTTGCTTCAGATCCTTCCTGGGTCCAGGGGACGCAGTTCTCTCCTTCCTGTCTTCCTCTCATTGCTGTATTCCAGCATCTGGACAGCAACTCTCAGAGAGGCTCTTTCTCTGCTGCTTACCACTCTGTAATCTTGGTGCTTCTCCCTGATTTTTTACTAATTCCAATTACTCTTAAATTAGTTTTCTTTAGGTCATCTTGCAGCCATTGGATCTATTTTTTTCTGTTTGGTATCTTTTCATGGACTCTACTTCTTTGCTAGTCATTCACGTTTTCGGTCATTTTGTCTAGCTCACCTAGCTTTTTATTACTGCCTTCTGTAAACTTGTGATCATTTTGCTTATTAATCCATTGTCTGTTTAGTTATATCTTCTTTGAGCTCACCAAGCACCTTACTGGCTGTTTCTTTGTCTCCTCTATTATTTATTTTGAATAATTCAGCTATGTGGCTTTTGATTTTCTCCCCTTTGATCCTCCATGGATTAGCTTTGGGAGAGTTGGGAGTTTTAAGAGGCAATTTGTTGCCTTGTTTCTATTGTTTCTTATTTTGTTTCTTTTTGTTCTATTCTGTTCTGTTGTGTGTTGCTTACAGGCATGCACTGAGACTTTTGAGAGCTTATAGTGAAACAACTTTGTTGCTAGTATGAAGATCTTTTTAGTTAGTACCTGCTTTTCAGGGATACATTCTCGGTCTGGCTAACCATAGGCCTTTACCTCTGTGCAAGATCTGGTTGCCTGTGTTAACTTGGGCTGGTAGGATGCAATGTGTTTGGCATATTGCTCTCTGGAAATGGCTTGCAGTATTGTTAATGACACAGAGGTAATCCAGATATTGGCTCACATAGAAAACCTATTAATAGCAACAACTGTGCTCTCTGGTAATAGCAGATAAATCAGCAACAATAAAAAAAAATAAAAGCTTCAAAGACACACTGGATATTAACATACTATAAGAACCAATCATATACTGCTCTTAACCTTAAGGGGTCAATAATTATAGTATAAACACTAAGACAAACCAAATATTGACATACAATAAATAGCCACTAAATGTGACAACCATACCTCCATGATCAATAGGAAAGAATTGAACAGTAATAGCATATAGTTCACTATCCAAGATTAATAAAGCTTAATTGTTATACTAGTAAAGATAGAGTGGGTAAAGAATGAATGAATAAAATTTTTAAAATTAAGCAATGGAAGATGAGGAGGTGTGACATATGAGTTAAAGGATCCTATTAAGGAGTAAAAGGAAATTAATAGAGCTAGATAAAGGTAGCAAAAAAGAACAAATAAAAGAAAAAGGATGGAGAAAAAGGAAAAAGAAAATTTAAAAAGAATGATAAAGGAAAAAGGACATTCCTTCAAACCCTAAAGTTGTTAATTAAAAGTTAAAACATCTTGCTTTACCATATAACTCTATTGTATGTTATGTTTATCCTGTGTTTTAATTTAGGACTTCCAGAAAATCCCATACTGGTAGTCCAAGTTCCAGCTAAGACTGTTTTAGAAAATTGGTTGTGGGGAGTACATCATGTTTCTAAAAGGTATTTCAAGGTTTTCATCTTTATTTTCTTTGAGAAAATTTTGAAAAATATTCAAACATAATGAGCATATGGCCTGTTGTTCTTCCAGGAACTTATCTGATAACTAAGGGTAAGACTGACATTTAATCAAAGTTAATGTGACTGGTTGGTTTCCCCCCCCCCATCTGATTAACTACAGAGTAGATGATCTTTGCACAAGAATGTAATTTATCTTACCTTGAATTTCAACTAAGCATGTAGTTTGGAGAGAGATCTTTTTCAAAAACTTCTTTCTACCAAACGCTCTAACAATACGCATTGCCCATTGAGGCATGCATTTTCAGTGCTATTTTTCTAAAACAAAAAAAGAGGTGCTATCTCCCTCATACAATAAACACATACTATAAAGCACAGAAACCTATGAAGCTTGGGGGATGATTGGTTTTGTTCAGTTACCACACCTTGCATGATGTCCAACAGTGTTCTTTATGCTCCGTGACTCTAGTTTTATCCACTTTTCTACTCCAATTCATTCTCCAAACACAGCGACCTCAGTGATGATATTGGAATCCACTTCTGATCATCCTATTTCCCCACCTAAAGCGACTCCATGTCCTACCTAGTAAAGTCTATGTAGATTAAGAGGCCTCACCCAACAGCGGCCCTGCCTCTACCCCCTTTGTACACTTTCACCCAACACACACAATCACTGTCTTTGTGTTTTTTCTTGGAAATTCTTTTCTTTTTTTCTTTTCTTTTTTCTTTTCTTTTTTCTTTTCTTTTCTTTTCTTTTCTTTTCTTTTCTCTTCTCTTCTCTTCTCTGCTCTTCTCTTCTCTTCTCTTCTTTCTCTTCTCTTCTCTTCTCTTCTCTTCTTTCTCTTCTCTTCTCTTCTTTTCTCTTTTTATCTTTTTGAGACAGGGTCTCCCTATGCAGTTCAGGCTGGCCTGGAGCTCACTTTGTAGCCCAGGCTGGTCTCAAACTTGCAACAGTCCTCCTGCCTCAGCCTCCCAGGTGCTGGGAATACAGATGTGCGCCACCATGCCCAGCCTGGAAATACTTTCTTAGCCCCACACCCCTCACAAACTGTACTTCACATTCTGCTTTAACACTACAGTTTCTATATGATTCTATTGAAGCACATATTAACCTTCATGATTGATTACAGATTTCCCTCTTCTCCAGTAACTTTGTGGAAGGAAGACCCTCTGCTATTTGTCCTATTTGGATCTAAGAATTCATCTTGTACATGTTAGACAGTTAGGAAATGTCCATGGGACACATAATTAACTATTAGACTTCTGATTTCTGAAAATTCTTTTTATTTCATCTATTTTCACATACATTATTTTCTTAGTAGAGTTCACTGAATATAATTAAGTATTTAGCTGACAATTTGTGACAGTCTTTTGAAATCCTGATTGTGGAGTAGAGCATGGAGCATAATACGTGGGAGTACGTATTAGGTTGGACCATGTGTATCTATTGGTATTCAAATATTTTTATCTGTATAAGTAGCAATTTCATATATTTAATTTAATACAATGCATAGGCAATTGTTGTGAATGTGTAAAGTTCTCTATCGTCCTCTGATCTTCTAAGTTTCTTTTGCATCATGCCATGCAGAGTCCCTGATTTAAGTTAGTTTCCTTTTGCTTTGCCTTAAGACCCCTTATCTGACATGCACAAACATTCTTATTAACAGAATTTTTGGTTCCAAATGAATTAAAAAGACTTGCCTGTGTTAGATATCTATGAAATATCATATCTTCCAGGCATCAGATGGAGGTTGTGCTACCTGATTTCCTAACTACCTGGGAAATTCAAGGAATTGGCATTTCAGATAAAGGTAAGAAGCTGGTCTGATACACTATTTGGAATCTGGAAATAGTTTGTTCATTGTAATATATCTATCATTTTATTGACAGTTCACTCAGAACTTTAGGGGGTACGTATTTGATGCTCTCATTGTAATCTGGGTTAAAAATGAAATGTCTGCATCTTTGCACATTTTTATTCAATATTTTTACAATCCAACTCTTACTGAGTAACAATTATGGATCACAGTATCATTTTTAAAGAATATACATTTGATTTTCACAATTCAATATTTTTATCCATTTAAGTGAGTTCTATAGTAATTAAATAACTTTTTGTTATGTTGGAAAATAGGATTGGGTCAGACTGCTTAAAAACCCATGCAACTTTGTAACTACAGCACTAGCAATCACAGAGCCAGAATCATGACCACGTTAAAAAAAAAAAATGTTAATTTTAACAGAAAACATTCCGGTACACATACTTTTTTCTCAAAAGTAAAGGTATCATGTCTAAAGGAGTTTTATGGAAAGACTGAAGCAGAGGCTTCTGAGTTATAAAGGAAACAAAATGCCAGGCCAGGCATAGTGGCGCATGCCTGTAATCCCAGCACTCGGGAGGCTGAGGCAGGAGGATCGCTGTGAGTTCGACACCAGCCTGGGCTGCAAAGTGAGCTCCACGCCAGCCTGAACTGCATAGCGAGACCCTGTCTCAAAAGAAAAAAAAAAAAAAAAAAAAAAGTAAACAAAATGCACAAAGATCTGGGGAGATTTATAGCCACTGAACCAGAGGGAAAAATGTAAAGGGGCCTCATGTAATAGAACACCACTTCTTATTTGCTAGTTACATTCAGGCAAGTAGTATATTTTATGATCAGCTGCTGTTATGCAGTGGTATTAAATATTAATGATACAGATAACATTGTGTAACAATCAGTGGGCTACATGTCTATGATCCCTTTACTTATTAGTTTTTAGGAACTAATCACCATTCAGGCCTGTGGCAGAACAGACTGGATCTTTAAAACAAAGATCGTAATTTATATTTTTACTTTAGGGTCTTAAACAAAATTATTCTAAGATTGGCACAGATTATTTTGTCTTCCATTTTATTTTAAAATCTCACAGACTCCTGGAGGAAATATGAATACTAAATAGATATTTGATGACATTAGGAAATTATCATTGGCTTTTAGGGGTGCGATAATGAGATTGTGGTTACGTTTAAAGGGGGAAATTGTTTCTTTGAAACACATACAGTGAAATATTTACAGAGGAAATAATGTGATGCTGGGTTTACTTCTTTTTAATTTTTTAAATTTTTCTGTCTTTTTGAGACAGGGTCTTGCTATACAGCTCAGGCTGGCCTTGAGCTCACTTTGTAGCCCAGGCTGGTCTCGAACTTGCAGCAATACTCCTGCCTCAGCCTCCCGATTACAGGCGTGCGCCACCACACTCGGCCTTGGGTTTACTTTAAAATAATCTAGGAAATGTAAGGAGAGGGAAGCACGGGGGAAATGAAATTGGCCATGCGTTGGCAGTCACAAAGCTGGGTAATGGGAGTTGTTTATATCTTCCTCTGCAGTTGTGCAAATTTGAAGCTTTTTATCATAAAAAGTTTTTAAATTCACAAATAATCATTTTCAAAACTATTCATGACCATTATTGGAACTTTTGAGACAAAGTTTTGTCTCCCAGCTATCCGCTCACCTTATCTCTTTCACTACATCAGACCTTGTTGGATGAGCCTACCTAAAAGATCATCTGTCTGTCCCTTGTCATGTCCTCTCTCCCGGTACCTTCCTTAATGCCTCGTACTGTGTGTCCCTTCCAACATTTTATCGCATGTTCACGTCTCCCTGACTGGAAGACAGGCTCCAAAAACAGCAGTTTTGTCTGTACCACTCACTGTTGCGTATCATTGGTTGGAACAGTGGCTGGCCCACGGGAGAGTTTACAATATCAATTCATTGAGGAAACAATGGCCAGAAGATAGAACTTTCAGGAGCAATGATCCATATAGGGAGGAAAAGGGAAATTCAACTTATGCTATTTTGTCTATCCACAAAGTAACAAAAATACAAGAATTTGAATACACTGATGTGTACTCATACTGTCACCTCTTGAAGGTCTATGTGTTGCTGATGTGCTGAGGTTGCACGCCGACGAAGACCACGTCTCTGTCATAAACAACAATATTACAAGACTCAATGAAAAGCAACAGTTTTTAACATCAAAACCACAGGAATCTAAGTAAGCAGGTAAGTGCATGACTCTAGATTCAATGGCTGAGAAATCTGAGGGTAAAATCACTTCGCTTCAATGCACAAGGTATCTAAGCCTGTGTGGGGAGACTGTGAGGGTCAAGGAGACGGTGAAGACCTTTCAAACTATAGGGTATAAGGAGGAAGCTGAATGAAAATGTAGGCAGGAATATCATCACACTGTACTCGGAATGGTGGGAGATAAGAGAAGGTTTCCTTAGCTGAATCTGTAGAAAGAGAAAGCAGATTAGTGGTTGCGAGGTGTTGGGGAACGGGAGGGTTGGAAGGTTCCACTGCTTAGTGGAATAAGAAATGATCCACTTTGCTGAAGCTCAAAGAGCTACACAATAATTCCCAAACACAAACATAATCCTCAAACACTGTTATCAATATACATATATTTATTTATATCTCCTTCTTACCCCAACTATCATTTTGTGCTATCAGAGTGCTTGACCAAACTTGGAATGACAGCCTGCCCCCTGCTGGCTGGCTTCTGGTGCTTACGTTTTCATCAACTACCTGCCTGGTGGCCTGCTCATCCATGTCACCAACAGCCAGAGAAAAATGTTTATTTTGGTTGAGTACATGTTAGCAAAAAATTGCCCTTTTTTTTTTTTTTTTTTTTTCAGTACAGGGATTGAACCCAGGGCCTTCACATTGAGCTCCGTCCCCAACTTTTTTTATTTTGAAATAGGCTTTCACTAAGTTGCCCAGGTAGGACTCAAACTTGTGGTGCTCCTACCTCCCCTTCCTGTGTGCTAGGATTACAAGCATGCACCACCATGCCAGCTAAAGTTTTAAAATATGTTTAAGGTCTTAAAATGAAATATTTCAGCTGGGTGTGGTGGCGCACGCCTGTAATCCCAGCACTTGGGAGGCTGAGGCAGGAGGATCATTGTGAGTTCGAGACCAGCCTGGGCTATAGAGTGAACAGCATAGAGAGACCCTGTCTCAAAAAGACCAAAAAGCTGAAATATTTCAATATATTACTTAAATAAATTCTGTGTTCTAAAGAGAATGCTCCATATTCCTCCCCATGAAAAAAAGTTTAATAATTCTGCTAAAATTTAATATCATGTTTCTAAGCAGTTGATAAGCAGTATTTGTGAACATCAAATGCAAAAGGAAAAAAAAGGTACTGATACCAAATACAGTGTTCATTCTTTTTTTTCCCTTCTTATTTCAAAACCAAATGTTTCCCAGTTTACCCTCAGTTTAGGCAGTGCTAAGACCTTAGACCCACAAGGAAATCGGAACTGCACAAGTCTTCCAGGAACGCTGCACAATAAGAATTGGCTCAGTAGACAGGTGTCTCTCTTTTTCTGCCTTCTGTTTTCAGCCGTTGACTCAGAAATGCTGGTTGGTGCTTCAGGAACCTTCTGGACAGCAACCTTCTAGGTACCAGGATGATGGAACAAAAAAATTAATCCCTGCCCTACGACATGTAGAGGATCTATTCCAGCCCTTGACTGCTCACCACTGGATTTCTTTTAAGTGAGGAGGAAATAAATAAACGCTTGTTTTATTTAAGCAACAATTACTTTGATTGTCTGTTATATACAGTAGAATCTAACTCTAATTAAGGTAAAGTCATATTTAATACTGTTTTTATTGCTTCTAACAAGTATAATGTGTGAGCAGAAGTTTATCAGGTGCATTACATTTGCTACTTCTCAACCCCAGGTTTATGTCATCTTTCTAGCTCTTACCTCTGTTCTATTTTCTTCACACATTTGTCTCAAATATCTTGCTTTGTACTTTTTTTAATTGCACAAGCAATATATCAACCTATAAACAATTTAGACAACATTTCTGTATAGAGGCTATACATGTTTTCCTTCCATCTGGCATGCTTTCCCCCCATGTAGGCAAGCAGGCCAGTCTACAGAATGCCAACCACAGAAAGCCAAACCACCAAAGGGCCAGTTCAACCAGTGACCAGCTGCTAAATGTCCACCTTGTTGACTCTGTCAAACGATGACCTGGAATGGCAAATCAGTTTATCAAGAATCTTTTTCATATCTTTGATGGGAATATTTCTAGGCAATTTTTTTGTTCATGCTGGTTTATACTGGAATTATAATTTTCAAATTCTGATTTCTTCTGAATGCTTTCAAATTTGAAAAAAAAAAAAAAAAAGAATTTGAAGAATTGATGAGAGTAGGGCCAGGGATATAGCTCAGCGGCACAGTGCCTGCCTAGAAAGCACAAGGTCATGAGTGTGATTCCTGGTACCAAAAAAAAAAAAAAAAAAAAGAATTGATGAGAGAATACAATTCCTCAAAAAACTGCTAACTTTTGAAGCATAAATGCCATTTAAAATATCAGATCCCACCCCATATGATAAACTGCAGCAACAATTCTATTGTGCACAAAATGTTGAGACTATGGTGACTAGTAGGAAGCTATCGGGATACAGCTTCTTAAAAGCAGTCTCAATGTGAAAGGGAAAATATCAAAGAAATGAAACTAGGAAGCAACAGAACCAGCTTGTGCTTGTCTAGATGGCTAACAAATATTATTTGAAACTTTCAACACTCTTTTAAGTGGACTGAGGGGATAGTTATCTGTTATTTTATAAATGAGAAAAGTGAACCATAGTTAAAACTTGGAAGCATAAGCCACCTGAAAAATATAAGCTATATTTAATTATGTATTATAGAGAAAAGAAATGGAAATGAGAGTTGGACCAAAGAGAAAGAAACACGTTGCAGAGGTCAATGTTGATAAGATTTGTGAGAAGCAGGAAGGCAATTCTTACAAGAAAGTCAGCTAAAGACATAGTACCTAGATTACATTTCCCAGAACAATCACTAATTTTAAAAGTTAAATGTTGAGAGCCATCCTTGCATAATTGCTTTTTCATATTTTTTAATGGAATAAGTCACTAAATTTTATTCTACTAAATGAAGACCATTACCTCTTATTTCAAAGTCTTAAGAGGCAAACTTCATGGGAAAGCATTCTGGCCTCTTGGGTTGTTGCTGCTAAAATTCTTACTCCCTACCCCCAACACACAAAATCCAGCTACTTAGGAGACAGAGGCAGGAAGATCACAAGTTTGAGGCAAAGTTGGGCAGCTCAGTGTAATCACATCTCAGAATAAATAAAAAGGCTTAGGAGTGTAACTCAGTAATAAAGTGCTTGCCTGGTATGTGTGAGCACCTTGGTTTGATACCCTGACTGCAAAACAAATAGATAAGTTTTAAAAGTTGTGAATTGTTACCAACATATACAGATAGAAGTATTTATTAAATTAAAGTTCCAACCCAACCTATTGATCAAATTTTTCAGAGTTGCCCCATGTATTATTAATGTCTAGTTTACAACAAGAAAAAAATTACAAGACATGAGCAAAGCAGGAAAGTGTGGCCCACATAAAAGGAAAAAAGCCACAAAACATTGCCTAAGACACTGGACTTTCTAGAAACAGATGATATTAGATATTGCAAATATGATTAAAGAATTAAAAGAAAATATATGAATGATGTCTATAATCCCATCACCCTGGGAGTCTGAAGCAGGAGGATCACAGGTGGTAGCCCAACCTGGGCAATTTAGCAACTCTGTCTCAAAATACAAATTTTTAGAAAATGGCCTGGGAATGTAGCTCACTATTAAGGCCCTTGCTTCAATCACCAGTACCAAAGAAAAAGAATAAAGGAATACTATCTTATGAAATAAACAGCATCATAGAGATAAAAATTATAAACAAGAACCAAATAGAAATTCTGGAGTTGAAAACTAGGACAGCTGAAATGAAAAATTCACCACAGGCATCCAACAGTAGATCTGATCATGCAGAAGAAAAAGCTCAGCAGACAAATTGAGAAAAAAGCAAAAATCAGCAAAAGGAGAAGAAGAAAATAAAGTCTCTGCATGCCGTTTTGAATACCATCAAATGTACCAGCAAATACACAGAGGGAGACCTCTGGTACATCATCAAATACACCAACATATGCGTAAAGGGAGTTCCAGAAGGAAAGGAGAGGAAGAAAGGGGCAGAAATTTTTTGAAGAAATAATGATAAAAAAAGTTCCAAATATGATGAAACTCTTAGTCTACATGTCCAAAAAAATCAATAAACTTCAAATCAGTGGTGTTCTTGCTGTGTGTGTGTGGGGGGTGTCCCACATGGCACATTATTGGCCAAAAGGAAATTTATATGATAATAATTTACAGTTCTCTTGAACTGTTTGTGTTAAGATTTCCTATGTGCATCAGCAGCATCTCTAGCCAAATGACTGCTTACACAATAAATTGTATTTTGTGGTTTCTATAAGGACCTCACATTGCATTGAAGGTCCACCTCGAGCTACACGAACTCTAGCTATGCCACTGCTCCTAGTATGAAAAACTCAGAGAGGCAACACATAGGTACATCACAGTGATATTGTCAAGATCCAGAGACAAAGAGAAAAATCTTGAAAATAGCAGCAGAAAAGTAGCACCCCATGCCATAAAGGATCTGAAAAAAAAAATGGAAGGGAAGAAGGAAGGAAGAAGAAAGGTAGAAAGAAAGAAAGAAAGAAAGAAAGAAAGAAAGAAAGAAAGAAAGAAAG
>NW_004955419.1:6993273-7008818 GCF_000276665.1 Chinchilla lanigera
GAGAGAGAAAGAAAGGAAGAAAAAGAAAGAAAACAGCTGACTTCTCATCAGAAAATAAGCCACAAGGTAGTGGTAGGTTGTATTCAAAGTGCTGAAAGAAAATGACTACCCATCAAGAATTCTATATATGGGCCGGGGATATAGCTCAGTGGCACAGTGCCTGCCTGGCAAGTGCAAGGTCCTGAGTTCGATTCCCAGTACCAAAAAAAAGAATTCTATATATGCCAATACTTTGGTGATTAGGATTCAGTGCGAGAATTTTAGGGGTCACACACACTCAGACCATAATATTAACTATCACAGAACCAGAGGGCACCTGTTCAATGTTACTTGTTTCATACTCTTAAAAATTTCTCATCTTCTTGACATTCCTTGATCACTCTGCCAATACACTCCTCCGCATTATTCGAGGAGAGTCTGTGTGATGTTTTGAGAGATTTGTCTTGGGCATCAGATATGAGTTCACTCTTGGCTCAGCTCCTCCAGAGCTGGCTGGCTTTGTGGACGTCCAGCCTGCGCAGTTGCCAGGGCTCTGCACTCAGAAAGGCTCCACAAAGCACTTAGTCTAATGCTCTGTTGCTGTCTTAGAGTTACTAATCATTGTATTTAGGGGCCTGTGTTTTAGAAGGGAAGTCATCATTCCTCATCGCTTCTTTCACGCAGAGCATTCACAATACTCGCTGACTGAATGCCTGAGGATGCACTGTGTGCAGAAGTTTAGTCAGTCAGGGTGAAAGCAAGGAAAGTGTTTTAAGCCTGTGGTGAGCAGCAGGGCACTGACAACACCAAGAAGCCCCATTCCCAATTGGAACCAGGATCTGTTTTAAGCACAGAAAGAAGAGAATACCATGCCGAAAAATAAGGACACTTATCACCCCCATTCTTACTTGTTTCCTGGTGCCAGGCGACTACACATACAGAATACGCTAACGTCAAAGGAAGAGGAAAGATAGTGAATCTATAGTTCCTTTTCCTTCCAGGCTCTCCTTATTCATCAATCACCAACGATGGAGAGTGTTGCTAGAATAAATATGTCAAAAAGAAAATGCTTGAGTTATTTGTGTGCAGCATTTCTACTGTTCTGGGAAGAATGAAATATATACATATATATGAACTAAGGTATGCTAAGTAATTTTGGTAACTGCCCATATGAGTGAAATGCTCTTATATTTGTATTTAAAATTGTCTTTGTACAATATGAAGGTGAATGGTAAAATTCACACCAGTCACGTACGATTTTCATTTTTCTTTACTTTCAATGACATTAAAAATAAAATGCAAAACACAGCACAAGTTGGAGATATTACAGAAGAAAGAAAAAGTCTTTATATTTTAATACCTTAACAGCATTTTTTCCTGCTTTTTTTTTAAACAAGGAATGCCACATTTTCATCTTGCATTGTGTCCCTCAAATTACATAGGTGACCAGGTCTACTTCTTTCTATACGACTCTGGGCTGTTTTGTTTTTAACTGTGGTTATCACAGATTTATCTGTGAAGTGTGGGTAATGCCAAATCATGCCAGTCACTGTCAAGTGGCTTCTGGGAGGGGCCAACCACTGGGGCCTATGTTGGAGGCTACGTGCCACACCCAGCCACTGGATGAGTGACAGCCACAGGAATTAGGTTGAGGAACTTATGTTGAATGAGAAGACTGAAGATAAGAAACGAGTCATTGGAGCCAAAGGCAGTTAGTAGGCTGAACCTGATTCATTGGACAGTTGTGGGTAGAGAGGAAGCAGCTCAGTAAGGTTATAAAACCATGAGTGATAGGAGTGCGGGCAACTTCTTTTTATATTGTCTCTGTTCATTTCCTCTGAAGATAATGTGCTTAACTGCATTCACCAACACTTGATTTTCTCTTTCAACTTATTATTTTCCACCCAGCCCCTACTCCCTTTCCCCTCATGATCTGGAAGTGAAAGACAGGCTAAGGTACTAGTATCCGCTTCAAGGGTCAAAGGTCAGCCCCAATGACCTTAAGACCTCCCGCAACACCCCATCTCTTAAGGGTTTTACAACTTCCCAGTAGCTCCACTATGGAAACCAAGCTTTTAACACATGGACCTTTGGGGACACACTAGATCCAAACTATAGCTGCTCTTTCTCCTTTGGTCTGTTCAACTGAAAATTTTATTTCATTCAGATTTGGGTAAGCTGGCAAAAGGAAGTCAGTCAATGGTTTTAAAACAATGTGTCCAAGGATTTCAGGGTTTCCCCTGGAGCCTTCCAAAGGGCCACTTCTGGGTCCACACGGGGCAGACAGCAGGGCCTTCCCACTTTTCTTCACCTAAATCAGTTCCCCTCTGCTTATACCTGTGATGTCCCTATAAGATTTGGTTTTGATGAATGTTTTTGTGGCTACATGTATTTTTCAATCCGCTTAAATATATACACACACATGCACATTACACCAAGACAGTTGACTAATGAGAGATATGTATTTGTAAGGTTCCCTAACTGAATGTACTCCAAGATTCCCTTCCATGCTAATGTTAAGGGAAAGCACGTAAATCTGCTGTGTCCTGTAGTGTTGGAGCAGTAACCCACATATTACTTACCGAATTGAGAGTGTAAATTCATTAAGAATAATATGAAGGCATTATACAGGGAGGGGCTTCAGCAAAAAACCAGGATGAGAGACAAATGGCATTTCATACTCAGAATCGCCTAGTACCAGTCTATTTGTGGATATAACATGCATGCTTCTCAAGTCTCATTTTAGAATGATTTAATTCTGAGCAGACACCTCTGTTTCCCTGGTGGCCTCCAGACTCAAAATAGAAACGTGAAAATTGTATAAGTAATGATGGGTTACCCCACCTGTCCTACACTAGCTAGAAACCAGGAACCCGAAGTTAGCAAGCTGGTGGGCTGAAGTTCTAAAAATGATAACACACAATATATTGCTAGTTGTATCATTCTCTAATCATTAATGTGGCCGCCCTACAAATGGGTTGATTTTGAAAATCATACACATAAAAGTCATTTGTTATGCATGAAAAAGAGATCTGCAGTTTATATTAATAAAAAATTGGTTTCTAGACATTGACTGAGTATGAAATAACTCTTTAAAGCATGTCCATTTGAGAGATACAAAGTTAGTTCCCTTCCAGGAGCAACTTCATGACGAAATCAGGAAGCAATCACAAGGGACCCACCTATTTGGCTGGAGTAAAGAACGGGAGCATAAAGTCTGGAAAACCAAGCAGGACCCAGGTCAGGAGGGGCCAGCAACCAGGTGAGGTCATTCAAGGTCCCTCTCAACATGGCAGACTGGAGGTACCAATAGCAGGAAGATTAAGTGACTACTACAGTTCTTGCAAGATCTAAGACTTCCTCTTTTAAAAAAAAGTATTTGTACAAAAACAAAGCCAAAGTCTTGCTCACAAATCACATTATATAAATAAAAATTCATCTTTGAGCCATGTGTAGAAGACAGATTGAGAATGTTTTCGTTAAGCATAATTGAGGCTCAATATATGTTGCTGAACTTCCGTTACAGAGGACCTTTGAGATCCACCGTTTTTTAAACTTTCAACTAGAGAAACAGGCCAGTGGTTTGTAGATATTACTTATTAGCATTTACCCTATAGTACAAGCAAGAAAATTTCTTTTCACTTTAAAGACAAATATTACCTGTGTTGATTAGAGTGTTCTTGCTCTCTCTTAAATTCCTTTTCCCGAAAATGATAGCAAAAGGACTTTGTTTATTTTAACTGGGCCCATCTTTCGCAACCCGGCTTAATTATTTTACAGATTTCCTTTTGAAACAAACGGGCTAGATGGTCAGACAATAGTGACAGATTTTTGCCATTTTGGTGACACATGAAAAAGTCACTTTTAGTGAAGCTTTCCATTGTGCTCCTTTTCTCTCCTAAAAAGTTCACTGTTAAAGTGTTAGCAAATAGAACCTATTTACTCAGAGCAAAGAATGGCAGTGTGACCATAAAGATCTGATGTATACAAATGCTTGGAGATGTCTGTTTTATACTTTAAAATGCAATACAAATTATATACTAAAGTAGAGGTTAATACTAGTAAAAAGGTATACATAAAAACATTCTAATGAACATAAAAATCCTAAAAATAAATTTCATTAAAAGCTCTTTTTAATTTTAAAGAGAATAAAACAAATGACAAAATAACAACATAGACAAAAACAAAACAAAGCAAAAACAATAAAAATGATACAGGATTTCAAAACAAAATGACAGGCATTAACAACGGTTGTTATATTACATATTGGTATCTTCAACAAAGTTGCTCAGATTACCAGATGTAAGAATGCAAGATTGATCAAACCATTAAAGAGAATAAAAAAATAATAAAAAAAATTAGAAACAATACAGAGCTTCACTAAACAAGATGGGAGAAATTCACCAATGGTGAATATATTGTTGTTATATTGTTGTTGTTATATTGCATATATTATATTGTTGTTATATTGCATATTGTTGTCTTCAAATTAGTTGTTCAGATTATCAGATATAAGCATGCAAAATTGGTCCAAAAAATTAAGCATTAACTGTTTCTTTCAATAAACCATTAAACATCAGTAGTACAATTACCCAGCTATCCTTCAAAATACATATATACCCTTCCTTCTTTCTTTCTTTTTCTCCTTTCCTTCATCCCATTTGTTTCATCTTCTGAGCAATTTCTTTCCCTTTCATAATATCTATTGTACACTTTAGGTTTTATTTACTCTTTCAGGTTCTTAATTAAAATCTTTCTTCATTTAAATTCGCTACTAGACTAACTTGTAAGAATTTCTGCTTCTCTTGAGCTCTTACATCAAAACTATGAAAATCCTTCCTGAAAAGTACGATATTTAAAAGTCGTTTAGTGCATATTAATTGTATAGAATGGTTGGCTTTGCTTTGGCATATGTGTACATGAATGTAACATGCTTTCTTCACAATCCCCCATTATCTTCCCTTCTCCTTGCTTTCCGTTTTCCCCGCCTCCTTTCTTTTCTCTTATTTCCTCTCTACTTCTCTATCATCTCTCCTCTTAATTTTTTTTCTTTTTAGAGTCTACATGTAAGAAAAAAAAACATAATATTTGACTTTTTCACTCTGGCTTATTTCATTTTACATCATGATCTCCAGTTCCGTGACTTTATTTTCCTTTATATCTGCACAATATTCCATTGTGTATGTGCAGCATATTTTTAAAATACATTCACCTATTGACTGGCACCTAGGCTATTTTCATATCTTAGCTGTTGTGAATTGTGCGGCAACAAACATGGGTATGTAATTATGATTAGACCATGTGGTCTTTATTTTAGGAATATATTAAGAAGTGGTAGACTTGGAGCTCAAATTTTTTCATTTTTTTAGGAAATGCTATACTGATTTCCATATGCTAGGAAATACTATACACATTTCTACATGATTTCCAAATGTTGTACTAATTTACATTCCCTTCAAGAGCGTAGAAAGGCCTCCCCATCCTCACCAGCATAGTATTCTTTTTGTATTAAAATATCCCATGTCTGAATGAATGCAAATTTTTGAATGAGTGGTATGTGAATTAATAGCTAGTCCTTAGACTCCCTTTTTGCAAATCTTTCTATCCTTAGACCACTTCTACCACCCAAGATGGTACCACTCATGTTTTCTCTTTAAGATCACTTTGTGAACCTTGGCTAATTCATACTCCCTCTGAAGACATCTCAGTTTGAAATTGAATCTGCATGGGTCTCTCAATATCAGAGACAACTGGGACCTTCCAGAGGCACATTTAAAGATGGTACCACATCACAGCAAATACCCTGGCCTATAGAAGACACGCCAAATGGAAGGGGATTCCTAATTTCTAGCCCCAGATTCCCATTTTGGAGTAACTTTTTTTTTTTTTTTTTTTAGTTTTTCTCTGGTACTGGGAACCGAACTCACGACCTTGCACTTGCCAGGCAGGTGCTTTGCCACTGAGCTAAATCCCCAGCCCCTGGAGTAACTTTTTATTTATACAGTATTAATAAAAGTAAGTTCCCTGGATGTAAATTCCTGTAAAATACTTCTTATCTTTATCCCTGGGCATGAAAAGGTATGCTAATGGGACTTTAGTTTTCTTACTTAAAGAGCCTTCTTCCTAACATTAATAATTAACCAGAGAACTATTTATCCAAATTCTTGAACTCAGTTGAAAAGGCAAACAGTTTCCCCAAGGTTATATCCATGGTTTAACACCACCTCTAGCCATGGGCCCGTTGAGAATACTTTGTTTTTTAATCTTCCTGGAGAAAAGTTGGGGTCAGGAACAAACGTAAGTAAAACAAAACATCTTAATTTTACAATGTATCTTTGCAGTGATGAGTGAAAAAGTAAATGCAACAGATTGTGTTAATTTAAAAACAACTTTCTACTTCTAAAGTCCAAATGCATCTCTTAGTTTCTGAGTGAGAAAACGTGGAAACGTTTTCATCTGATGATTGGTTAACAACATGGCAGCTTCTGTGGGTTTCTTGTTCATGAAAAAAATCAGCAATTATTCAAATTCCTTTTCAAGAAATGTGAGTGAAAGGCAAATCCAAACATCATAATCTTTCTTGGCGTTTACTGCTTATTTGTACTGGTGGTTAGATTTTTTGTGTGCTTTCCCTGGAGCATACACAGCTAAGCCAGAGTTACTTGGAGTCAATTCTAATTCTGTGATTTGAAATTTTATTGTTACAATTGCTTCTACACTTAGGAACTCATTCTTCACAAATTTTAGTATTATTGAAATTCTGTGAGTTTTAAACAATGTCTTATAAACATCAATCTCATATCTAGAACTAATATCTTGGTACAGAAAAGTGGATATTATCTAATGGGACTGATTCATTTTATATATAAGGAAAGTCCAGATAGAGGAGATGACTGACCAGAGGTCACACTGCCAGAGACAAAAGCAGGGCATTTAGTATGCTCTTCTGTTTACCCTTTTAGGTTTTTTTATGTCATAAATAGCATTTTTGTATCACTATTTTTATCACCTGGCCTTTCTTTTTTGACAGGTACATAATAGAAACTCATAGAGATTAAGATTAATTGACTTCACAAGAGTAGCTGAAGGAGGGCTGGAACCTAGGGTTCAGAGATTCTTATTGGGGATATTCTAAATTCTTTCAACTGCATTACACTGACTTTTAATTTAAAAAAAAGTATTTCCTGTTTTCTCTGGAAAAGCAAGAGTAATTTATGACGTGCTAATCAATGACTTTAATTGATTGATTCAACAAATATTTATTGAGCACCATGTGATAGGCAGTGGGGATGTAGCAGACGGGAAAAGACAGTTCCCAGACCTTGCATTCTAGTGGGCAAGGCGAATAATAAATGGACAAACCAGTGAAAACATGAATGAAAAGAACTGGTAGTTATGGTGTATGAAGAAAATAATAATGGCGAATAAGCGGGTAGATGATGGGGTATCCAGAAGAGTGGACAGGAAAGGTTCTCTTCAGGAGGTGTTCTTTAAACAGAGTTTAAAGACAGTGAAGAAGTGATCAATACAAATGCCTGGGAGAAAAACATACCAGACAAAGGCCAAATGTCTTGGTTTCTTTTCCTGCTGCTGAGACAAAACACCCGACACTCAAAGTTAAAGTAGGAAAGGTTTATTTTGGTTCACAGTTTGAAGACATTTCAGTTCGTAACTGGCTGGCTCCAAGGCAGGGTGGCAAGGCAGAGAGGCAGCAGAGCAGCAAAGGAGTGCAGAAACAGCAACCCTCTTTCTGTCCCTTATGTCCTATCCAGGCTGCATGCCTTAGGGTGGGCAGCACCCACACCCAGAGTGGGCTTTCCCATTATCCACACCCAGCACTGTGACAAACCAGTCAGGGGACTAATTTAGTAATCACATACCCTGATCTCAGTGTCACACTCTCTAAGTCCAGTCACCCCTAAAAAACCCTACCTATGACTGCATAAGGTTTTGGGGGAACATCTAGACACAAACCATAACCCCAAAGTAACAGTCTCCTCTCTCTAAAAATTCTGGGGCCAGATCCTCTGCAGCCATTAAAATAAAATAATTATGAAATTCTTCATATGGATGATACATCAATAACGACCAAAGTTAGTATGAAGAATTCTCCCAGAGCCATCTTTTAAGGGCTTCCAACCAGTGAATATTTTATGTGTCATCATTACCACCAAGAGACAATGAAAAACAATATTAAACTGAAAAAACTAGAACCTCTAAGAATGTTGAAATTGAAAGTTTTTATTCCTTGACTTTTCTAATTGCAAAATTCTTAATAAATGCAGTTTAAAACAGCTGTTAAAGCGGTTAATTCTGGAAGCAGACTACTTACAATTAGTTCTTAATTCTATAACTTACTTGGGCAAGTTTATTACTAGCTTGTTCATCTTTATATGGGAACAGTAAGACCTTCCTCACTAGGTACATAGTTGTAGAAACACAATGAGCTGTATGTATAAAAAGTATTTAGAAGCTGCCTGGCACACAGGAAAGCTTTAGTATATGTATCTTGTTATCATTTCTCGTTGTCTGTGGTCCCCTGCTAAGCATATGTGTCAGATGGTGGTTAGAAATCTGAAGAACCTCAGTTCCCTATAAGTGGCTCCAACTTAGTTACGTAGAACTGCCAGATGTTTTCAAGGATTTAATTGTTGCCAATTTAATTTATTGCTACTACAAACTTGCTAATTTTTAGAGAATTTTAAAATGCTATGGTGTTGCAGGAGCCTGCAAAATTCTTCTGGGGTGTGCGAGTGGGTGTGTGACCTAAGCCAAATGGGCCATGTGAGTTAGTTATTTACTATGACTTTTTGGATTGATAAATAATTCTTATTCTTTGTAATAAGACACAGCTATCACTACTCAAATTAGTTTTGAGATATTACCAACAATCTAGTTGGCATTTGTAAGTTTTCGTTTAATAAAACAATGAAAAAATCCACTCCCTTCCAAATTTGTTTTGAAAGCTTGTATAGATTCATTTCTTTTCTTGTGTAAAATGCATGAAAAATAATACTGAGAGAACAGTCTATGGTTTGGAAAGTACTTGTGTCCTTGACCTCATTTATGCACATAACAATTGAGAGATATCTGAATGTGACGTCCTAGCTCATTCACATATAAATCATGTGGCTTTAGTCAAATTAACCTCTGATCACATGGAAAATAGGAACAATAGTGCTGCATCACTGACTTGTTCTAAAGATTAAAACTATTCTATATAAAGTGCTAGCATGGCTTCTGATATATAACTACTCAATTACTGCTATTATTGCTGTTGAATGCTGCTGCTGCTGCTGCATGCTGCGGCTGTGGCTGCGGCTGCTGCTGAGTTCCTTCAGGTCCTCCATTGGTCACTATTTTCGTTTTCAGATACATTAATTTTCAGCTGCTCCTGGATTCCATCTTGTCCTTAGCCACTCCCTAGTACAATGCGAAATTTCTATTTTTCCTTCCTTTCAAGTAATTTAGTGAAATTAGTGAATCTTATTATTTAATGAGTACTAAGCATTCTGGGTGCTTTCATAGACATGCTTTTATTTAACCTTCGCCACAGCCTGATTTTTTAAAAAGTGATAAATGCTGCAGGTGTGTTATTTTTGCCTCAGAGATTAGTGACTTTTACTTCAGTCCCTCAACCAGCAGATGGCGGAGCTGGAGTTCTAGTGCCTGCATTGCTTTTTTTTCTTTATTGGGGGTGGAAAAAGCCGAAACAAACCCACTTACAGTTCTAGTCAACATCTCTAACTCCAGGAGGGTTGCATGAGTTGCTATTACTGCCTTCCTAAGTGTAACTCAAACTCTTAGCTCTGATTCTTTGCTCTTAATTCCAAGCTGTTTCTTCTTGGAAACTATGCTGAAATGATCATAGATCAGAAAGTAAATTTTTGATTTTAATAATTTTAACTTGAAATAGATCTTTTTAAATTGAATCTGTCAAGTGAGAGAAAAAAGAAGAACACCTGAAGTATAAAAAAGAAATTCGTACAAAGATACTGCAAATTTTCTTTTCCTGTTTCAACAGATATGTTATTTCAGCACCAAAAATATTCCGAGTTGGAGCATCTGAAAATATTGTAATTCAAGTTTATGGATATATTGAAGCATTTGATGCTACAATCACTCTTAAAAGCTATCCTGATAAAAAATTTAGTTACTCTTCAAGTTATGTTAATTTATCACCAGAAAATAAATTTCAAAACTCTGCCTTCTTAACAGTATGTATTTATCCTTCACTTTCTTTATATGTGTGAAGTATTTTTGACAAAACATAAATATTTGAATACTGATAATGTAGAGATTTCATCTTTTGTACCACTCTATCACCGTGTGATTAGATGTTTATCAGTCCCTCATAATAATATAATAATATGAGTGAAACAGAAAATTCTAAACAGAATTGTGCCTTCTTTTTGAACAACACATGTTCACATTTTTCCTCCTGGAAAATAAAATTGTACTAATGGGAGAACATGTGAATATGAATTAAAAATGCTTCATTGCTATGAAAATTATCATTACAGAGGAATAGAGAAATATGAATATGAATGTTGATCTGTGGTACTTTGCAAAAATTCATGCATGCTACTGATGTTTGTTTAGACTCAAATATTCTCTAATTATATTCTCTAAAACTAATTAAATGATTAATTACTAAAGTAAGTGGTTCTCACTGCAACCCCTCATTAATAGAATACTTTTGAGTAAATAACTTCTATGAACATACTATATTTACATTATGCATTGGTTAGAGTCATGGTTGCAACTAATTTATTACAAATTCTGATACTTAAAGAAGAACAAGAAAAATTAGAGAATATCACCCTTGAGCAGGGTCTGGGGTTCCTTTAGACCAGTGCTTCTCTAAAGTGAATTCTTTATAAAAGAAATTAAAAACTGAAATTTTATAGAGCTTACAACCAAAACTATATTGAGCTTTAAAATATTTTGAATTCATTTTGTAAACTTACTTCTATTTTAACTATGTGAAAGTAATAAGCATAAGATCATACCTAATTTTAGGTTTGTGTGTATTTTAGTCATACTGTAAATTATTTTTACTCTATTATAAATAATAAACTATAAACATGCAGAGTCTGCCTTATCTTTTATCCTTTACAATTGAAAAGTATATTACTCATGTTTGAAAGCACTGATCTAAATATATTCTAACCAAACATAGGAATTCTTTCATTAATGTTTTTATGGTAAATATCCTTGTCTTTTAATAAATACTTCCACTTATTAGGCTTATGAAGAATTAAAGTTCATTGCCCGAAAGTGTTAGTTCCAGTAGACACTCATTTATCTGTTAGGCTGCAAGATTAGCCGTTAACCTTGAGTGTCTGTTTACCTTTAAGTTTGTATCAATCAGATGTATCTAAACGCAAAAATTTAGTTGCTCAGTCGTGCTAGCCATATTCCATGTGCTCAATAGACACGCGTGACTAGTGGCTACCATATTGCATGGCGTAGATGAGAGCATTTCCATCATCACAAAGTCCTACCGAACAGCGCTTAGATGGTTTAGTAAAAAGCAGATGAAGGTGAGGGGAATCATACAAATTAATACATAGCATAAGCTTTCAACTTTATCCTAACATTATAAAGTATCTTTCTTTGCCAATTATTTGCTACTATGCCTCAGTCTTTTCTTTAAGTGTAAGTCCACCAAGTAGAGTGTCACGTCTTATTTATTAGATACTACACTTGTAATAAGCCATCTTTACCCTATAGTTTCTTTCTTAAAAGGTGGAGAAAGAACTTAAGAGAATCACTGGTCTAAAGGAACCCCAGACCCTGTTCAAGTGTGATATTCTTTAATTTTTCTTGTTCTTCATTAAGTATCAGAATTTGTAATAAATTAGTTGCAACCATGACTCTAACCAATGCATAATGTAAATCTAGTTTGTTCATACAAGTTATTTTCTCAAAGGTATTCTACATGGAAAGCAATCTGAGTGCAGAATAAACACGAATTTTTTACTGTTTTACTGTTTTCTATGTTTCTACCATAAGTTCACAGACCTAATCCTATAGCAGTTGGTTTTAACTGTTATCTCATATTTCCAAAGTCTCAATTTTCATAACAAGTTTCTTCCTTTTCTCACATATTGTTATGTATTAAACTCACACATCATTGGACATAAAGGGGACTTTTGCAATTACATACACAAATTGGAAAGTGTGTGTCCACCAATGAAAGCAGAAGTGTATAATGTAACACAAAGTGTCCAAGATAACACTCAAGATGTTGGATAGAGGGAATGGATAGTGTGGGTTAACCCACTGAACTGATTAACTGAAGGATTCATCTGAGCTTCTATAGTAGTAGTTTTATTAGTGTATGTAAAATTAGGGAACATAGAACCAGAAAGACTTTCAACTGATCACACCTAAATTTTGTTTAAGATAATAGACACTGAAGGGCTGTGGACAAAATTAATTTACCCTCCTGTCTCTTGTACCACTTTTTAAGACTCATTTTTATTCTAATGAGTTGAACATGGTTTCTGGAAAGTTAACATGTTCTGTAACTTTGGAATTATTATACTCCTTCTCATCAATGTTTTCTTTTACAGATACAACCTAAACAATTGTCTGGAAGACAAAATGCTGTTTCACATGTGTATTTGGAAGTTGTATCAAAGCACTTTTCAAAATCGAAAAAAATGCCAATAACCTATGACAATGGATTTCTCTTCATTCACACAGACAAACCTGTTTACACTCCACACCAGTCAGGTAGAGTGTAAAATGTTTTTTCTAGCAGGGGTGTAGGGAAACTGACATCATATTAAGAGTTTTTTAATACCTGAAATTGAATGGAGACCTTGCTCAAAAGATTTTCAACTCCTAAGAAATTTTATACTTTCTAATAGCATTTAAAATTTATAGAGAAATTGCTAAATTGCAAAACCAGTTACACTATCTGCACTATCAATTACTTCCAAGTAGGAAAAAAGAAGCTTTTTATTTATTTTTTATTTTTTATTTATTTTTTTGGTTCTTTTTCAGTACCAGGAATCGAACTCATGACCTTGCACTTGCTAGGCAGGCCCTGTGCCACTGAGCTAAATCCTCAGCCCAAAAAGAAGCTTTTTAAACATTGTAAAATGTTGTTAGGACTGATTTATGGAGTAATTGAAGACAATTGTGTATACAATTTTGACAATGGCAAAATAATTTATTATACAACCATGTTCATGAAAAATTTCACTGTCCCTGGAGATAATCCCTAAATTGGAAAAACAAATCCAATCCAGTGAGATTAAGTATTTCAGCAGAGAATAAACTAGATGAAAGAAATTTGCAGATACTAATTTTCAAAGGGCATCTGCCAAGGAAAGTGCATGACTTTGCTATTTTTCTGTTAGAAATGGAAAGGTCAGTGATTGAGAGATGCCTGGATTTACAAATTGTGATCAAAATACATGGTGAATGTTTAAATTTTTTTAAAAAACTATTACAGTAAAAAGAACATTGCCATTAATTCCCCTCAAAATACTCTCCCATGCTTCAAACACACTTATCCCACCATCCTTCCCATTTCCTGAAGCAACTCTGAACATCTGATTCGTGAGTGTTTTTATGAGAAGTGATAAAAAATAATAATAATAATCCCATGAATGCTGCTGCAGAATACTATCCAATGGAAAGGCAGCTTGTAAAAGCATCATAATGTGTCCTCATCCACCTTATTCACAAGATCTGGCACCATGTGACTTCTGGCTCTTCCTTAAAGTCATAGCGAGCAGGAAAGATAAATGTGTTGAACCCATTCAGGATGCTGAAACAGGATTTAGCAAACTAAAGACATGAAAGCAGACTTCCAGAACTGTTTCAGAAAGTGCCAAGAGTGATGGTATAAGTGTATTTAAAACAAGGAGGAGTATTTTCAGGCAGTGGGGATTAACGGCAATGTGTTTTTTACTATGATAAACTTGTTAAAAATAAATATTCATCATATTTTAACCACATTTTGTATTCCCAATGAGCCGAAAGACAGCAAAGTGTGCATGCTGCTCAGCGTATTCCTGTGCTTGCAAAGCCCAATTCCCTCATCTCTCTTTCTTGCCATTATTGACTTTGGTACATCACAGGTAGAATTATGAGAGACCTGTAGCTGAAAGGAGGAGACTGATGTTTCATTAATTATATCAGTTGAGGAAGGACAGAGAAGGGGACCAGCCAGTTTTGTTGAAAAACTGCACACAGTGGATGTTTGCCCAATGTTGATTGGTGCTCCTGATGACAACAACAAAGCGGTCAGGAGCTCTCCAGTTAGCATTTCAGCAACAGCTACCATTACAATCGGCTCAGGAAGGAAGGCTGAGAGGTCGTGGGGATATCGCTATCCGCTTAGAGTATTCTTTCCAGAATGCTACCATTGCGTGGCTCCAAGAAGGTGACTTGGTGTACAAGGCAATAAAATTGCGTCCTCTAAAGCTGAATCATACCTAGAATCAACATAAGTTCACTCTTTTCCTCCTCTTACATTAGAGAATGCTTTCTGGATTGAATCCTATTCACACTACCTACAACCTACTTAAGTACATACTCTGGTATTCAGAGCCTGAGATCTTTCTCAGTTGTCAAGGGTCTCCTTCAGAGCTTCCCCACCATTACTTATCAGGACTTTAAGATGATGAGGTATCCTCATCTGTTCTAACAGTAGCGGCAAAGCAGAGGACTTCCTTTGAATAAGGTTGGCATATCCGAGAGAAGTTATTAAGTATAGTGAAAAGCAGACCCTGGAACCAGAATAGCTAGGTTCAAATCCCAGCCTGGGCTTAGCGCTGTGACTCCCATACGAATTAGACCCTCAGAGCCCTACTTTCCTCATTTGTAAAATAAAGATAATAATATAATTTCTCTCCTAGATTCGTGAAATTAAGTGAATGGGCTTAAAATAATGCCTAGCACATAGTAAGCACTAGGATAGTATTTTCCGTTACTACCTAATCTATGGAATGGTGCAAAGCCTTTTTTTTTTACACAAAAGAAAAGAAGTTATTGAAAAGTAACTTCTAAAAATTGATGTCAGTATGGTGGCACACACCTGTAATCCTAGCACTCAGGAGACTGAGGCAGGAGGATTGCCATGAGTTGGAGGCCAGCCTGGGATACATAATGAGTTCAAGGTTAGCCTGAACTACATTGCAAGGCTTTGTCTCAGGAAAAATTGATTAAGTCTTACTGTTCAGAGTTCTAATGTACTGACACATTTAATCTGCAGGGTCTTGAGGGATGTTTAGTGTACCCATCTTCAGGATAAAGGTTTAAGTCTCCAAGCCTTTATAGGATGAAAGATGTTAGACTATTGGCCCAAATACTTCGGGCTTCTTCTCCGACTTCATCACCTACCACGTCCCCCGTGGGGACTCAAGCCAAACGGACCCAGTTCAGTTGCTTTCTCCACCTTTCCCTCCCCCACATCAAGGCCTGGCAATTGAATGAGCCGTTATCTCTGCTCAGTACTCCCTTCCGCCCTGCTTTGTCTTGTTAACTCACACTCCACCATTTATATGATCCCAGGACCCTGTGGAGAGCAGTCTTCTCTTTTT
>NW_004955419.1:7009593-7043237 GCF_000276665.1 Chinchilla lanigera
TCCACAATAAAGGCATTTTATTCTGTTTTACTTCTCTCTGCACTGGAAAAACCTATCAAACAGTTTCTTTAATTTAATAAGCCCTATCTTTGGCAGGAAAATTGCATTGATCTTGCCTTTGATAATCATTGCTATGGAGACAGGATTAATAATCTTAAACACAGACTGGGTTAGAAACTAGACAAATACAAGTTACAGAAATAACAATCATTTCCCAATTACTTTTATGTGCTGCGCTCTGCAAAAGCGTTGTTTTCTTCAGTTCCCACAAAAGCACTGTGCAAACATTCTACAGTTACACTGTTACATTCCTGTGTTACCAGTGAGATGCCTTAGCGTTAGAGGGATGAAATACCCAACTCAAGGTCACACTAGGAAGTGGAAGAGGCAGGAGAGAACCCAAAATTTTGGACTCCAGGACCTGCGCTCTTAACTTTTGTGGCACATGGCCTGTGTCACTTTCCCAGGGATGCTCAGCCCCAGGCTGGGTGGGTCCAGAAGGCAGGAAGGAAGAATCAAGGTAGAAGACAGGTGTGAGAGGAGGCAGAGAGCTAACTGTGGGAGATGTACGGAGCAGGTGCTTTTATCAGTGGTCTTAGTAAAATCTTTTTTTGAGAGGGGCAAGGCTTTTGCACTAAGGTACATCCCCACTCCTTTTTAAAATTTTTACTTTTTATCTTGAGATAGGGTCTCATTAAATTACTGTGATCCACTCTGGGTTTGAACTTGTGATCTTCTTCTCTCAGACTCACAGAGTTCTGGGATGACAGGCATGCATCACCACACCCAATTTAAAATTGGATTTGATGTAGCTTCTTTGTGGAGCTTTGTGTCAAATACTGATCCTCTAAAAAGTATTGAAATCATGGTGCCACCAGTTCTGTTTTATCATGTGGGCAAAGTTTTGGCCATGGAATGATTTGAACATCAGCAAAACCCTAGAGAAATTACACTATGTCCTTGAAAGGGACTGGATTGGTGTGTATCAAGCAGCTACAAACTAAAACTAAGCTGACGCTTTGGTTTAAAAAGTAAGGATTAATTAACTGACAGAAAGAAATGAAAGAAAACAGCACTGAGACCTGTCATTTATTCATTTAACAGTGAAAGAAAAATCATCGGATTTGCTCAATACCTATAACAAAACCGTACAATTCAAGGCTGCCTTTGGCAGTATGAGCTAATTTGGGGCTTTGTTGGGTTTTTTTAAGAGGAAGAGGGTACAAATGCCTGCGTCAAACTCCCAGTTTTCCATCAGAATTTTTAACTCTGATAGAAGACAATACTTTATGCTCCCAATAAATATCACAATTTGGTACTATGAAATTCATGATAAATAATGGCTTAATTACTGAGACAGCTAATTTTATAGCATGGATGTCTTTCCAAAAAGTTGTATGTGAGTGTATTTCAACAAAGTAAATTCTAAATTGACCAGGAAAAGCAGCTCTTTAAAGAAATACCAGAGGATTCACTTTAAAACAATAGTCATGTATATGTCTACCAACTAATATTTTCCTCCTTTATAATGTGTATTTTTGTGTATGGATTTTGTATTGAATTTTTTTGTACTGGGATTGAACTATGTGTTGAATTTTTAAAATGAAATTTATCTCTTTTAAGGGTGATTGTTTTAAAAAATCAAAATACTCCGTGTTTAGCAGAGTTTTTGATGATATCAATTATTTTTACAGTAAAGGTTAGAGTTTATTCACTGAATGATGACTTGAAGCCAGCCAAAAGAGAAACTGTTTTAACTTTCATAGTAAGTATTTTATGTAAAGAGCACTTCACTCATTTTTCTGGACAAGAATCTCATTCCATAACCTTTTTCTCACACTATGCTCAATTGTTCAATGTTTCGTAAGTGGTTATTAAAGATCAATATGAATATAGCTGTACAGAGCAACACTTCTACAGATAGACATCTGTAAAAACCTCATTAAAATGAAATCTTCGAGTTTGAAGGATTTTGAGCTAAATCATGTAAGTACATCCTTGGTAATTTCTTTTTTAAAGAACACTCAGCAACCAATAAAAAGTAATTGAGTATGTATTGTGCACAAGATTTTTTATTTGTATAACTTTAGGTAAATGATGCAATCCAGAGGCTGAGGCAGGAGGATCGAGAGTTCAAAGCTAGCCTCCACAACTATGCAGACAAAACAGAGTGAGATGAGGGCAGATATAATTCTTTTCTGGAATGGAATAAGTGAAGGAATCCTTGAGCTGGGTCCTAATGAAAGGAAGTGATGTAGCTTCTTTTAAAATAATGAAGGCTATCTTTCATCAGAAATAGCATGAGTTCATCTATGGGAACAGGAAGAAGTAAAAAATTAGAGTCATTAAGAAAATAAGAAAAGTGGCTGAACAATAGAAAGTTTAGAAAAGAGCTAAGCAGAGGGAAGATCAATCAGCTCAAACGCTCTTTCCCTGTGGGAGAATGCCACAGGTGTGGACATCTACTTTTTAACCCTTGTCGCCATGGTTGAACTTGAGTGAAGGGCAACCCTGGCATCACAAGCAGAAGAATAGATGCCAGTCATCCCGTATCTCAGGGAGAAGGCTGGGGAAGCGGATCCCAGAGCCACAGGACTCAGTATGTAGGAAGCACCCTGAAACTTACTTGAGAAAAATCATCTTAAACAGACTGTGCACCTTTGACAATGGGATGCAGAGCAGCTAGGAAGATATCTAGCTGCAAGTGCCATTCCTTGTTCAAAATAGGCTCTTTTAAGTTTTACAGTTTGTAATTCAAGAAAAAAAATATACCTTAAAATCCATAGTGGGAATTTTAAGTCATGGCAAATGGTGCTAAGTTCTTTTTCTAGCTAAGGCTAAACTAGACTTCCACATCTAGTTCAAAGAAGGTCAAAACCTCATCTTCATATTTGCTAATCCAGACACACAGTGGCGCATGTGGAAAAGCTTTATGAGTGCTTTCAAGTTTACTTAGCCATTTAGAGAGTTGTATCAGGCTCAAAATGTCCATACCGTATATTTATCCAGTGTCTAGCTGAAAAATACAGTTTAGAGAATATTCGTTTTGGACAGCTTTAAAGCAGCATATAAAAAAATTAGATTCTGATATTTATAAAGCCTGCTAATTTTACATTAGTCTCATTAAAACCATCTGGGTCACTTAATTGTTGTTGTTTCCATTTTGTTATACTTCTTTTTAAAACTTGCACAAGACAGTGGAACTTCTGTACAATGAGGGAAATGGGAGAGATTTTGATAAGGGGAAAGGAAGGTGCCTTAAGGGAACTTTGTCTTCTATAACATTTAATTGAATTTTATTGTTCTACTTTTAAATTGAAGGTGTATTTCTTCGTAAAAAGTTTGTAAGTCAAAGATTATATAATCAGTTAAATTTTTAAAAAGGTGCTATGCTTTGAAGGCTGATATATGGGTTGAATATCCTCTCCTTCACCCCTCAGATTCAGTTCTGTGTTAAAATCTTAACTCCCATGCAGCAGTGTTGGAGGTAGGACCATGCAGGAGGTGTTTAATTCACGGGTTTCCATCCTTATGGATAAGCTAAGGGAGCAAGTGAGCTCTCTGGAGTAGTTTTGTCCTGAAGGCAAACTCTCCCTTGGGCTTGCTTGCCCTTCCACTATTCACCCATAGGATGAAGCAGGACCAGGGCCCTGCCACATGCCAACACCATCCTTTTGGACTTCCCAGACTCCAGAACCATGTGTCAAAATAAACCTCTGCCCTTTATCAGTTACCCACCCTCGGTATTCTTTCATAGCAATAAACAATGACCTAAGATAGGGTCCTTTGTTTTTATTCCAAGGATCCTGAAGGATCAGAAGTTGACACAGTAGAAGAAAATGATCACACTGGAATTATCTCTTTTCCTGACTTCAAGATTCCACCCAATCCTAAGTATGTACAAGTAATTTGTTAATAAAGTTTTCTATAGAAAGTTTTTCTGACTTCCGGTTGTAAAGCAGATAAATGGTCACACGGAGCCGCCCAGTGTTAAGAAAGGGTGTCACAGGTGTAGATGTATAAAACCTTTTAAAGCCTAGTAAGAAGGAAGGCGCTGTTCTTGGCCAAATCAATCAGTAGAAAAAAGAAAAACAAGTTTCCGACAGTAGATTTCAGCTAACTCTGCGTGGAGTGCGTGTATTCCCTCCTCCTTGAGAGGCTGAGGCAGAACCGTGTGAACCCGGGAGTTTGGGATCAACTTGGGCACCATAGTGAGACCGTGTCTCCAAAAACAAAACACAAAACATCCCAATACTTGTCACCTCTTCTCTTTGCATATAAAAATAAAAATGGGAAAGAAGCAAGAAATAATCCCTGGGCTTCTTTTCATTAAAACCATGAACTTCTGTCTCTGAAGAAATCTGATCGACTGTTTTTAAAAGGCTGGTCCTTGCTCTGGGTGGTAGGAAATAAGGTCCTCTGCAGTTTTCGTTTGCATGCACTCCTAGAAGGCTCTATCCAACTGTGTTTTCAGGGCCATTTCTTCCACTGGCCTCATGCGAAAGGATTTAAAAGCATGTTTTAAAAGGATTCGCTGTGATATGTATTTAATGAACACATTCCTATGTCTCTAGATGTAGGATCTGAGAGGGGAGAAATAGAGTTAAAGCACCCACAGTCCCTGCTTTCACGGAGCTTAAAATAGAACGGGATAAACAGGACCATGATCTCTGCAAATGAATGCAATATAATTCAGTGCCCACCATTTTATGGTCATTTTTCTCCTGATGTGCAGGAGGGAGCTTTTAGTTAATTCGTTATACTAAATTTTGCTAACACTTTGGGTTGAAACTGGGGAATGTATATAATTGGAGGAATTTAAAAACTGTATACTTTTTAAAGAATCCCATGTGCTTTCTAGTGCAGACCTGGACCTAGTGTTCCACTGCTGTCATCTTCTCCAACTTCATCTTGAGCCACTTGCCCCACGACAGACTCCGGATCAGCCGTGGAGTCTGTCACGAGGCGGACTATCTCGCCTCCTTACCTGTGCACCTGTTGGTCCTCTGCTTGGGATGGGTTCCACCGTGCTCATCTCAGGGGATGCGCTGCCTTTGCAAAGAGGCAATTCTGAGACAAAGTCTAGGGCAGCCCCACACTTACTTTTCCTCTCTGTCTCAGCCTCTTGTGTATTTGCTTCCTGACACTTCTTCCAACGGTGTAATTGTTTTTTAATTTGCTTGCCTTTTTATCGCCCCACTAGATTGTAAACTTCTTGAGGGCCAGGGGCTTTGTCTGTATTTTCATTGTTATGTTTCAGCACTTCAACATAGATGGTACTTGGTCAATACCTGTGGATTGAGGATGATGATGATGATGATGATTTTAATGTTAACACAACTGTAATGGAGGGATTCCTCTACATGTTCATTATTAGTCCATTAATATGAATGATTTCAAAATAAGAATATTTTAGACCACCAAATAAATATATTAGGGATTTGTGAATTCAAAGGAAAAGAGCACTGGATAAGAAATAAAGGTAATTAATATATAAATAACATGTTAGCCAGGTGTGGTGGCACATGCCTGTAATCCTAGCACTCAGGAGGCTGAGGCAGGAGGATTGTTGTGACTTTGAGACCAGCTTGGGCTACAAAGTGATCTCAAGACCAGCCTGAACTATACAGGGAGATCTGGCCCAAAAAGACAAAAAAATGCTAGTTATTAACATATCAATAATAATCTATTAGCATTAATAATATAATATTAGCATTAATATTAATAATATATTAGCATCATGACAGCATTAATAATTAATATCAGCATTAATAATGATAATATTAGTCAATGAATATTAATATTAATAATGATAATATTAGTCAATGACTACATAACCAATCTGCTTGGTAGGTATTATTTTTCTGATTTCACAGATGAGGTGAATTCACTTGCCCAGGTCAAATGTGGTGATAAGTGGAAAAATGGGCACTTGAACTCCCATGGAGTGCTAGCTCTATTCAGAAAGACCGTGGCCTTTCTGTCTTGTTCATTTTTTATTTCTAGTATTTATTTTAGTGCTCAGTAACTATTTTTGAGTGAAGGCTGTTATCTCCCTCTTTAAAAAAAAAAAAACCCATACTACTTTGTCTTCAATCAGAATTTCATTTATGTGAGGTGTAAATCTTATCACCCATATTACATGTTTCTAGAAATATTATGATGGATTTTCTACTATATTGTTGATTTTAGTATTAGGCTATCACAATTAAACTGCAGGATTAAGTCAATTCTCAATTTATCATCAGTTCTTCAAATCCAAGCTAAATTGAAATAAAATACCTAGAAAAAGCACACTGTATCTGAAAAACCTAACTACTGAACAATTTCTGTTATCCTAAAAAAGCTGAATTATTTGTATTATTGCTTAAAGTCTCTCACAAGTAAAATATTTCTTTGGGCTATATCTCTTTAGAATAGAAATTTAGCCTGGCATGGTGACACACACCTGTAATCCTGTTAGGATTATGACACACACTCAGGAAGGTGAGGCAGGAGGATTGATGTGAGTTCAAGAACAGCCTGGGCTACATAGTGAGTTCAAGGCTGGCCTGAACTACACAGTGAGACCAATAATAAATAAATAAGTAGGAATTTATTGTATTTCTTCTGTGTAAAGTAAAAAATATTTGATGACACCTACAATTTTAAATATTTTGTTTTCACAGATATGGTGTGTGGGCAATTAAAGCTAAATATAAGGAAGTTTTTTCAACAAGTGGAACCACCTACTTTGAAATTAAAGAATATGGTAATTTTTGACAATTGCAAGTTTGCCTATTGCAAATATTTTTGCAATAGTTTCTTTCATGAAGGTATCTATTGTAAAATCATCCCCAGCTGAAGAGGAGGCAACATTCTGGTATGGTTGGAAGTACTGGCTAAGGGTGGGAAGGTGTTGGTGTTGGTTTGAATGCTTAAATTCTAGATCCGGCCAGCACATGCTAACCTTGAGGAATCCACCAACCTCAATGGACTTGTGTTCCTGGTCAGAGATCTGGGAGAGATCTAATCCCCCATGAAGCGTGACTTGTTAAGGTCTTCCCTACAATTAGGAATTTAGGAGAAACAATCAGAGATGAGGTGAATGAGTAGTAAAGGTGATTAAGGGTGAAGTGATTCATAGCAGATTTACAAACAGGGACAGAACAAAGACAGCTGAGTTTTCTTAGCCAGGACCCAACCCTGATTTCTTTCTAGCTCACAAGTCCCTGAAAATCATTATGAGCCACGACAATTTAGGTTATTCTTCTTTTGAAATCAGTCATATTAACTAATAATTAGCATACAAACAATCTTTCCACTGCGTGTAGTAGTTTACAATGGTCCCTGTGTGCTCTACTATCAAATTTATCTTTCTTATTTTTGCAGTCATTTTTATTCTTGAGAGATACAAAATGATGGGGAGAAAAATAAATACTTAACACACATTTTAACAAATAACAAGGAAAACAGTGACAAAATTTTGTTTAAAAAGAAACTCAACCTTAAAGATAATAGGTTGTGTAATCTATTACACATAATGTGTAATCTAACTGGCCTCCCTTCCTCTGGGGCTTTTGCTACTTTCCCTGTACCTCTAGTTAGTCCACCCTCATCCCCAGCAGCTGCCCCATTATTCATCACGCGGCTCCCTCCTGCACCACTGCAAAAGCCTCCTTGTTGCTCTCTGCTGCCAAGCTGCGACACTGGCACTCTTGTATGAGCCAGAATAATTTTGAAATGCGAGTATCATTTGTGTTTGAAAAATCCCCAATAGCTCTGATAACGAGAATCAAAATCTTTATGTTGAGCTGGTCCCTGCCTGGCTCGCCTTCAGCCTCTTTTTATAACACTCATCTCCTCACTTACCTGCAGCACACACGGTTCTCTCGGCCTCCACTTCCTTGTTTACTCCTTGCCCAGCCAGGTTCTCAGGTCTCAGGTCTGAGCTTGAAAGCCGTTTAGACCACTTTCCCTGAATTCTCTTTCCTGGGTAGGATCCACTGTACTTCTTCATGTCAATATTTGTCATTATACTTAATGTTGTATAATTATTCACCTATGGCTAGCTTCAGTTATGTCTACCTTGTTCACTAGTGTAGCGCTCTTGGTAGGCAGGTGTCCAGTAGAAGGATGGAATAATTCTCTGTGCCTCATTTCCTGGAGAGAACACTCCTGCCTTGGTCTTCAATTACATAGGAACACAGTCCAGGAAGAAAATTGCTTTGATTTTTCACTTCTAGTTCTCACTATTTTAAAACCTATGAGCCATAGGTGAAGCCAGCTATCTCACTCAATGTATCACACTTTGTCTACAACATCAGGCTCATCCAATGAACTAATTTTCTATAACTATAGAGTAGGTTATTAGAATCTACTGCCGTTGGGGCTGAGGATTCAGCTCAGCGGCACAGCACCTGCCTGGCAAGCGCAAGGTTGTGAGTTTGATTCCCGGTACCGGAAAAAAACCAAAAAAAAGAATCTACTACCGCCTTTATACATAGTCTGAGTTAGTGGTACCTCAATTCACAAACTTAATTTGTTCTACAATTTTAGAAAAGATGGCCATGTTTCTGCTTATGTGGGAAAGATGACCACAGTCATGTTTGTCACCTGATGCAGACCTTGCAAACAAAAACAAAATTTTGCTAAATGTTTCTGTTTTCAAACCAAACTGTTTGCAAACAAAAGCATTCATAAACCAGGATAACACTATATAAAGAACAGATGGTACCATTTCAATAGATTAAATTACTTTCTCTTGGGCCATCAAGGACCAAAGATAGAAAAAGCCCACAACTTCTTTTGGCCTAATTTTTAATTCTGCTTTGATACACTTTCTTTTATCCTATTTTAAGATTTCTCTTTTTAAAAATCATTGTTAAGATTTTATGCTGACACTTGAATGGATATTTATCTACCAGACAAAAAAAAGAGAATACTAGATAAGCTAGAATTCTTCTTTTTTATCTTCAGTTTGATAAATTCTCATTGAACATCTACCATGCTTAAGATTTATAGAAGAATGAGAGGATGAGATATACCAGGAAAAATAGAGAATAGTCTTTTTTTTTGTTTCTTAAGGAATCCACATTCTAGTGAAGTAATCTATTGCCCATAGTAAATACCATAATAAAAGTATAAGCCAAATATTGCTGGCACATTGAGGCTGGGTTGATTCTGACTGCTGGAATGGAAAGTCTCCTCAGAAGTGATGGGCTGATAAAGAAGAAGAAGAAGATGATGATGATGATAATGACAGTGATGATGAGGTGGATGTTGTGCTGATGCTACAGCTTGTCCATCTCTACCAGAGAAAAGTACCTTCTTGCTGTTTTAAAGGCTACTCTAATTTAAATGATAATATTGCCTCTTCATTTCTATTTTCAGTTTTGCCACATTTTTCTGTTTCAATAGAACCAGAAAGTAATTTCATTGGTTATAAGAACTTTAAGAATTTTGAAATTACTATAAAAGCAAGGTAAGAAAGTTTTATTTTGTTTTTCAAGCAAACCAGCTAAATTGGTGATGATTGCTCAATGTGAGATCTGTGATTTATTAGCATAATCTGCCATGACTGTGGAACAGACTTCAAAGTCTGTTGAGGAGACTTCATGCGAATACTGCGGTTTATGTCCTCATTCTAATTTTAGCTTTGTTGGTTATTCACCAGTAAAGAAAAATCCTGAAGACTTAAGTTCAGTGTGTATGTTCAGCGTAACTTAGGATACTGAGACTAAAATATGAAATCTTCTTTTCATTTTTAAAATTCTTTAATCAGCTAGCAAATGCTGTGTCACTGTTTCAAAACCCAGTGCTTTAAAACCACAAGCATTTATGAGTTAACTTGGTAGTTCTGCTGATGTGTGCTAGGCTGATAACAGCTGGGGTCAGCCAGGCGCCTGCAGTCAATAGGCAGATCCATCTGAGGATGTCTGATCCAGCGGGGGTCGTATTCACATGTCTGGCAATGGTTGACAGTTGACAGGGACTAAGTGACTGGACTAGGTGTGTATCTCATCATCCAGAAGGCTGTCCCAATAGAACAGCAATGCTGGGATTTGGGGAGGGGGAGGGAGAGGGAGAGAGAGAGAATGAGTTAAATTCTCCTTAGACCTTGATACTTAGTACTGGCACAACATTCTTTCCAGCACATTCTTTTGTCCAAAGCAAGTTACAAGGTCACCCCAGACAAAGTAGATTCCTCTCATACCTTTTGCATGCAATGAATTGCAAAGGTTGTTGCACATGGAATGGTAGACAATTGGGGTTAATTTTGTAACCAAGTTGTTACAAAATCATAGGCCAATTAAAAATGATATCAAACAGTTGTTGATAATTAATTTATGCAATTGCACTTCTAAGAACTGCCTCTATTAGCACATTTAATTATCACAACCCTGTGAGGTAGATATTATGACTATCCCCACAAAACAAGTGAAAACACTAAGTTACATGAATTGCACATAATTTGTTCAAGATGTCAGAGCTAGGATGCCTGTCTGCTCACGGAGCGGAGTCCCTCCTTCCCTATTCTTCCTCTTCTGTAAGCATTTATTCTGCAACTGGGACGTTCATCATTCAGCCCACACCAACATAAAAGGCTCACTTGAAAGAAGCTGACACCTTGTAATGGAGACAATTTATTTGTTCAACCCATTAGTAAGAAAAGTTAGCTTGTGTTATAGTTTTGCTTCGCAGAAAGTATACTTTGTTCTAAATGAGAAAGGAAACATGCAGTCCAGATTGTTTTTTCAAAAGAACTAAGCCCATGTAACAGTGAGGTCAGGCATGTTCCTTTTAAAAACATAAAAGATAATAAGGAGTCGCTCCCCACTGATATCAGAATCATCTAGGAAGTAATGTTGGCTTCAGGAAAAGGGCCCTGGAGCTGTGCCTTTTGATCTCCCCAAGATTACCTCTTTCATCTTCCACATCGTAATAAGAATCCACACTCTAACTTTCTTACTGTGGCTTTATCAGGAAGAAGTATAATAGCAGCTGGAGTATACAATGCACTTTAAGTAAATTTAAATTGTCACATCTTATCTGAGCTTATTATTGCACCCGTGTCAACAGAATGATGTTATGGTATGGTATTGTTTGACAGGTATTTTTATAATAAAGTAGTCACTGAGGCTGATGTTTATGTCTCTTTTGGAATAAGAGAAGATTTAAAAGATGACCAAAAAGAAATGATGGAAAAAGCGATGCAATACAAAGTGGTAAGATGTTTAGACGTAAAGATGACGGGAGGATGAACAGTTACTCCAAACCTTCTCATTCAGTCCCTTATCCTATATAGGTGCAAAGTTGAAGGTTAAAGTCTTCCACTGGTTTCCCGTTTCTTTACCTTAGGATAAAGGCTCCTTTCCTTGGCATCAGCGTCCCTTGCCAACGTCTCTCATGCTATTGCCTCTCATCCTGATTAATATCGTCCTCCAGGTTCTCAAACCAACCAGAGTTTGTCTTCCTCCAGGTCTTTATTCTTTTCCTCTGTCCCCTCCTGCCTCATCTTTGTCTGATTAATTTTTTCTTGCTCTATAAGTTTCAATGTTGACACCTTTTCTCTGTAACACTTTCCTGATTCCCCTGAACTAGGTTAGCTTCCCCAGCTTTCCATCTCATAGGCCTCAAGACTCTCTTTATTAGCGCATCTGTCACATTTTCTTGTGGTGGTTGTTAACCAGGGATGATTACCCGCAAGGGGATTTGGCAATGAGTAATCTGTGGGTGTCACAGTGGGGGAGAAGGATGCTACCGGGATTTAGTAGAGGCAAGATTGCTGCTAAACCATTACCATACACAGAAAGCACCCTCTCACACACAGTGAGGAATTACTCTGTTCAAAACGCCTGTAATGCAGAAAGTAAGAAACCCTTCTTTACTGGAATTGCCCGCTTTCCTATTTATCATTTTAACCTTAAACTCTTTACACTTGTAAATCATTTCCATTATATGCCCAGAGGGAGCACATTTCCTCCCAAAGAGTAGATGCTCCGTAAGTATTTCTCAAGTCACTTGTCCATGGTTAAGGGCAGTGATTGGTGTTACTGAGATCAGAGCCCTGGCCCCTTCCTCCTTGAGAGCGCACTTTATATTATACCACAGGTGATATGAGTTCATGTCATTTTGCATAGTCCTGTATTTTGTGTCATCAGTTTATTTACCCTCTGCTTTTTAAAAAGACAGCCATATTTACTGATGACATAAGTTAAAGGTCTGTTTTTAAATGCAAGATTCTACTCGACATAAATTTAAAGCTAAATTAGGACGAGGAGTGTATAGTTCACCGATAGCATGCAGGTGTGGTGTGTGTGAGGCCCTGGGTTTCAGTCCCCAGTGACAAAAATGTAAAAGGCAATAAAAATAACTGAATAGGGCCATGGATATAGCTCAGTGGCATAAGTGCTTGTCTGGCAAGCCTGAGGTCATGAGTTCGATTCCCAGTACCAAAAAAAACACCTATAAGCTAAATCAGAAAAAAAAAAACCCTGGACTCAGGTTCATTAATTTTTAGAGTGAAAATAAGGCAGAAATCTATTTTTAATAATTTAATAATATAATATTACCTAGCATTAATCCCTTTATTTCCTGTAAATTAAATTAGTGTTTTAATTTGTAAACAGTAAAGCACAAATTAAATATAAAATCCAATAAACTCTTAGTTAAGGTCAGAAGTAGCATGACAGCCCCACAAAGGTGATGATGCATGGGAAACTGGAAAAGACATCTCTGTCAGCTGGTACCAGAGACCTGCTGGGCCATGTTATGTTCAAGACTCTTCTACCACTATAATTCTGTACAAATAAATTAGAAAATAGCATCCTGGGGCTTCACCATGGACATGGAATCCGCTGCACTGGTGATGCTAAACCAGTTCTCTGACATTTGCCCTCAATGCAGAGGCTAGTCACAGCAGATATGGTTAGTCTCCTTCCTTATATGTTCTTCTCTAAAGTAATCTTTCCATTTTTCCCTTTTAAAAAGTTGGTAAATGGAATTGCTCACGTCACATTTGATTCTGAAATGGCAATTAAAGAACTGTCATATAACAGCTTAGAAGATTTAAATGACAAGTACCTTTATATTGCTGTAACAGTTGAGGAAGCTACAGGTAAGGCGTGTGTTTGTGTGTGTGTGTTAAACTTTCTTTTAAGAAGTATCAGCGTATCAATGATGTAAATGATTTCTAGTGGTTTTTTGTATGTTTGTTCTTATTTAAATGTTACTTTTTATATCATTAAAAACTTGGATTAGAGCAGAGCTCTGCCACTATGTAGGCATTGGGAAGGCTACTGGGTCCTTATTACCTCAACTCCAAAAATGGAATGACACTACGCAGTTGGTATTCCAAGTGGCTCTGCAGCCAGCTGCCTTGACATCTGTCACCCTGGTGTTCTCACCTGAAAAGAATCAAAATCCAAATGAGATTATGTAGGTAAAAATGTTTGATATTGTACTGTGCAATTGTAACCTACTATTCTTATCACTGTTCTGGTCACCTTTTCTGTGCAATGATGCAACTGAACTAAATGCTTTCTAAAGCCCTCTTTTAGGTGTGAAATTAAGGGATTCTATCTAAAAATTAGGTAATCATGTTTCTAAAGTGAGTACAATAATAGTATTCAACTCACAGTCTTTTTTTTGTTTTGGTTTTGGTTTTTCTCCGGTACCGGGAACCAAACTCACGACCTTGTGCTTGCCAGGCAGGCGCTTTTGCCGCTGAGCTAAATCCCCAGCCCCTCAACCCACAGTCTTAAAGTGGTTATCAAAGAGTGAGCATATGCAAAACACTTAAGCAGTATCTGTCACACACTGAGTGCTGTGTATTGGCCAATCTCTTTTTCTTCTCTTCTTCCTTTCTTCCTCTGCCCTTTTCTTTCCCAAGGGCCCACTGTTACTTTCTTAGCATACATAAGCTTGTCTAGTTTTGCTTGTCAACTTTTTAAAAACTCATGCCGATGGTTTTAAATAGTCATTAATTCCTACTGCAAGCCAGGTCAATTTTCTTATGCCCAGTATAGCTTCATTACTAATATCATGTTTTGAGGTTTATGTTGAACTCCTGACTAATCTTGAATACATAGTTTAACGATGCTGACCCTAATTTGGGGGGGGGTGTAAAATAACAGATGGTTTCTAAGGCCCCTTTCACTCCTTTAAGTTTGTCCTTTCATGGTGACAGAATGGAGACGCAGGCTTAGTTATCCAGTCACTGAGCACTTTGCATAAACCCGTGCTCAGTAGATATGGAGAGTGATGGTGCCTTCCACTCCTTGCCTAGCTGTGGTTTTCAACGTTACTTTAATATTTCTTTCTCACTTTTGCTCCTCAACTTAGTTCCAATAAATTCAGCTTCAGCAGAATTTATGAGATTTTTCAGAGCATTGTTCAATACACAGGCTTACAAATATGAATGACCCCAGCACACAAGGGACTTATAAACTAGCATCAGGTTTAAGACAGTAAACAAAGAACCCTATTCTTGAAGCAAGAGCTTAATGCTATAGATCTTCAGGGAAAGGTAAGCTTCTGATTGTCGATGTCGCATAACCGGGAATAGCGTTGTGAAGATGATCAGTGCAGGAGGCTTTGAAGGCAGGGCTAAAACACAGAGTGACGCAGCCCTTCCTCTACAGCAAAAAGGGGGGACACTGAAGCTTGGTCTTTGAGAAGAGCAGTTTTGCTGCAGCACAGGGAATGTGTAAGAACTGTTGCAGATGTAATACTGGGAAGGAGTCTGAGGCTTCCAGAACTTCATTGGTTATTCTTAATGTTTACCTTGGTTTTTAGCCACAGGATTATGACATCATTGTGATTTCACTCATGGACGCTTAGGGTTCTCCCTTATCAAGTTCTGATTGTTCTCCATTTCTCTCCACATTCCTGCAACCTAACTGGGAAGACACATAAGGCTCAAGCTCTGGCGTACCTCATTTCCTCTCCTCACTCTTGAACCTATGTCTATGGAGACATAGCTTCCATGTAGATACCAGGTACATCATTACATTGCTAAAAGTGACAACATGATGCTTATTGTTTCTTTAGGTGGATTTTCTGAAGAGGCAGAATTACCTGGCATCAAATATGTCCTCTCTCCCTACACACTGAATTTAGTTGCTACTCCTCTTTTCTTGAAGCCTGGGATTCCATATTCCATCAAGGTATGGGGGTGGGAGGTGGGAGGAGGCTGCTGAATATGCTCAGCTTTTTCTATATATTGAAAACATGGAGGAAGGAAATGGGAGAGAGGTCCTAGAGAGGCAGTCACAGAGGGAACGTGCCTGCCCTCTTGGGGATGATTTGTGCTTCTATGGCACATGCTGGTACTCAGTAAGAGAGCCTTGTGTTAGGAATTCCCATTACATTATGTGTAAATAAAACCTCCTGTGTCCACAAGGCAAAAGCTAATAACATTTAATATTACTTGGAGGCAAGTAGTCTTAATCTAGAGACACCACTTCTTAAAAATAGATCCCTCTCCTTCTCACTATTTTTTTAACCTCTAGAGAATCTCTGAGTATGCATTTCTGTGTTTTTCTGCTTTGTCTCTGCATTATTTGTGCAGATATCTGGTCTCTTGTCTGTTTCTCTTGTTGCCCTCTGTCTTTTCTATTTTACATCTTTTTTGCTTCCTTTTTCCTCTTCATTTTTTATTTGCATCCTCCACTTTTGTTTTTTTTGTTTTTTGTTTTTGTTTTTGTTTTTTGTTTTTCTCCGGTACCGGGAACCGAACTCACGACCTTGCACTTGCCAGGCAGGTGCTTTTGTCGCTGAGCTAAATCCCCAGCCCCCATCCTCCACTTTTGATTTGAAACATCCATTTAATTGATTATATTTTATTATATTTATTATTCTATTAAATATTTCAATATAAATTATATTATATATTTTATTACATTTATTAAGTGGAAATTTTTATTCCCTGCCCTTAGTTTAGAAAGCCTAGAGGTTTATGGTTATTTCTTATTCTTTGAAAACATGTTACTTTTAAAAATCAGTTTAAGGGGTTGGGGATGTAGCTCAGTGGCATAAGCGCCTGCCTGGCAAGCGCAAGGTCGTGAGTGTGATCCCTGGTACAGCAAACAAAACAAAAGAAAAAAAAAAAAACTAAACTAAAAATCAGTTTAAGTAGCTGGGTGTGGTGGTACATGCCTTATATAAGGGACTTGAGACCCTTGGCTATTGCGATTGATGAGGGGTCCTGGAGCCAATTCCCCATGGACACTGAGGGATGATTGTAGCTACTATATGTCATTTATTACTTACAGTGGATCCCTGGCTTTTAAGAGAAAAAGATTTGCTAAGCACGAAGTAAGCTTTGGATATGCTTTTAACTTCTTACATACAAATATGCAATATACACACAAATATACATGTTATTGTATATGCATGCAAATACGTAATATATACTACATATAGTATCATGCAATGCATATAATGTAGTTATATATAATATAACATATAAATGTATAATATATGTATACATTTATGTATAATGTATACATATACATGTATTATATATATAAATTTGAAATATCTTTCATATAACTTTATATCTAAAATATAAAAAGATATATTTGTGGAAATTATAGATATTATATATGAGTCATATATATGCATGGTGAGAGGTAAAGATAAAAAAGAAAATATATCTATTTCTTTTTCCTCACATGAAAAAGAATCATTACCAGAAGCAATTGCTTCATTTTCTCCTTTACTCCAGGCTAAGACAATTAAAGAAACATTGACATTAGGTAGCAGATCTTGTCACATCTCTTAGGCTGACTTATTAGAATGATATTTATGTCTGAGTCTGATGTATAGATGAAATCACCCAATTAAGAAGCGTTAAACTAAACAGAATTGAACCTTTGTTACAAGCTGACAACACACATCCCCTTAATGAATTACATTTTGCTGCACAGGAAGGAGAACTACTTCAGAGCTGTTATGCTTTAAAAGACATGATGAGTTTGTTGAAATGGATTTGAATTGTTCTGCAAACAGGTACAAGTTAAGGATTCACTTGACCAATCGGTAGCGGGGATCCCAGTCATCCTGAACGCACGAACAGTCAACGTGAACCAAGAAACTTCTGACTTGGAACCAAAGAAAAGTGTAACGAGTCTCAGCCATGGAGTGGCTTTGTTTGTGGTTAACCTCCCATCTGGAGTGACGGCGCTAGAGTTTCATGTGAGCTGAGTTCTCCTGCTGTCTTCTCTAGGACGATGTGTACTCTTGCCTGTGTGTTTTGGCTAGTGGGCAGAACTGACGTGGCAGCGTTTATAAATGAGTCCGGCAAACTCATTTCGGAAAAATGAGTACCGGAGAAAATCTCCTAATCTATGGATTGACCCTTAAGGAAGACAAACCTATCAATTTTTGTTTGAGAATTAAGTGTTTTACACCAATAAGACTGAATTATTTGGAAATTTCAATTTAAGTATGACTAAGAACAATGGTAGGAATCTCCCCCACCCCGCACGCACACATTTTTTTATCCCCTCTCAGAACCACAAGAGGGTCTATTGTGGAGTCCTAGCTTTTCTCCAGTACACAGACCACTCTACCTTACAGCTTATTAATTGTCTTCTCTTCTAGCATGTAGTATTTGCATTCCCAATCTCAAATAAAATGTAAGTAGGTTAATCATGCAGATCAGTGAGTGCACCATAAATGTATATATATATGTATATATATATATTTTTTCACTATCATCCACCAAGAACTTACTAAATAAATACTTAGGCACTGGGCCATGAGCTTTATTTTTTTGTTTTTTTGTTTTGTTTTGTTTTGTTTGTTTTTTTTCCAGTACCAGGAATCGAACTCATGACCTCACACTTGCCAGGCAGGCGCTGTGCCGCTGAGCTAAATCCCCTGCCCCTGCCATGAGCTTTATAACTAACACATTTAATACCCACTTCATCAGCAATATGAGTTAGCGAATATTACCTCTGGCCTTTTGTGGCTGAAGAAACTGCAGCTTCTAACCTCTCTTTCAATTAAATAACTTCTTCAGACAACAAGCGTTGGCACCGGAACACAAACCAATGCATGTCTGACTTCAGACCACAGGCTAATAACCTTCCTGCGTCCTAGAAGCAGGTATTACTCCCATGTTATCATACGTGCCCTACGCCATGTTTATACTCACTCCTCAGTGTCACCACGTCACGATGGTCCCCATCATGTTCATTCATAACCCCCTTCACTTCAAGAGTTAGAGCTACCTCTGCGCCACTGCCCTTCTCATACCCTCAATTCCTGCATCCCATCCCCTAGGAAGAGAGCGTCGCATGATGTTTCAGGAGGAGTGTCAGCTTTTGTTTCTGGAGCATCCCTCTGTCTTCATCAGACTTCTCCATCGTAGCTCATAATCCTGTTATTATTTTCCATGGTTTTATAATGTTACTTGATCACAGCAATGCAAACACTGGTGTGATGGAGTTTTTTTGTCTGTAATATTATAAATACTATATAGTGTAAAATTTAGAAAAAAACTTTTAAGGCAGAGAATTTAAATAATATGTTTTACAAAGAGTGTTACTTACTGTCAGTGTGTGTTTTTGAAAATTTCCTTCCCAGGTCCAAACTGATGCCCCAGATCTTCCAGAAGAAAATCAGGCCCGGGAAGATTACCGAGCTGTTGCATACTCGTCTTTCAGTGAAAGTTACCTTTATATTGATTGGACTGAAAACTATAAAGCTTTGTTTGTGGGAGAACATCTGAATATCATTGTTACCCCTAAAAGTCCATATGTTGACAAAATAACTCACTATAATTACTTGGTAAGTTCAATAGTTATAGACTTACATCTTATCACTCACTGTTCCTTTGCTTTATAGACAAACAATAGAATGATTCCTTACATTTGCATTTATAAAACACTTTCAAGGACATTATATATTTTAATATCAGCTTTTCAAAATTGACCAAAAGCATGATTTTTATGGCCATGAGGAAACTAAGGACAAAAAAGTTTCAGGACTCACCAGTCTCAGTCAGTTCAGAAGAAGATTTTGATTTGAACTGAGGACCTCTGACTCTTGATATAATAACTCCTTCCACCAAAAAAGGCCTTTTTGAATCACATCCCCTCTGCTATGTTACACGCCTAAACATTATAGGCCTACATCTACTTCAAAAATGTGCATTCCATTGGCGTAAGAGAAGGGACTCAAATCCTGCTCTAAAGAATTGGGTCATACTAAACCTGCTCCAGTTCTACACTCAGCAGCAATTACATTAAACAGGAGGTGGATCAATCAAACCTGTGAACCTTAGAAAAGAATGTGCAAATAATGTCAAGAACTTTCCACCATGTGTCAAAGAAGTGGACTGAATTATTCCAATGGCCAGGCCAAATAGGTGGTGGTGACTTTTTCCACATTTTTGAAGAAGAAAATGAAAAAATAAATGAGGACCATAGAAAAATACTGATTGATGAAACGTAGAGACACTATGGACTACATAAAAAACCATGTATGCAGTCCCACTCTCTAAGGACAATTTAAGGGAGCCTTGCAGACATTTTGGCTTTGTGTGATTTTATTTCCACCTTAAACTTCTGATTTAGAATCCAACCATGGCTTTAAAATTTAATCCTCAAATAAGATACACTCTACTTATTCATCTAGTTTTTATAAATCAATCAATCAATACAAAGGAGGTTTTAATGACAGTACATGGCTTTAAGCGGTTCTGGGTTCAAATTTGAGCTCTTTAATTTCCTACTTACATGATTTTGATCTAAAATCAATGTGGCTTTTGGTGAGTTGCTGAGGCTCAGTTTCCTCAGTGGAGGTGACTATTCCTACCTCACTAGTATCTTGTGGAATAAATAAATGTTAAAGTTCCTGGCAAATATTAGGAACAAATATGCAAGTTAACTTTATTTTTCTTTAACATAACTGTTGCTCCAGCTCCCAGCTTCATCCTGAAGCACAGCTTTTGTATATATGCTTATAGTCGCTTCCACTGTTTATTTTTAGATTTTATCCAAGGGCAAAATCGTACACTTTGGCACCAAGGAGAAACTCCAAGATTCATCTTATCAAAGTATAAACATTCCAGTGACACAGAATATGGTCCCCTCAGCCCGACTCTTGGTCTATTACATTGTTACGGGAGAGCAGACTGCAGAATTAGTGTCTGACTCGGTCTGGTTGAATATTGAAAAAAAGTGTGGCAACCAGCTACAGGTGAGGCACAACTTACCCATCACGACTGAATGTGATCTCTATTTATTTAATAATTCAAAAATTAAATTCACTCTTTTATGTTTCCACTCACTTATCCATTCATTTTCTTCTAAATGAAGGAGGCTGTCAGAACAGCTGCTCCTGAACAAGTTTGGCTTATATGAATGATCTCTTCTTTTTCAATTGACTTTTTAGGTTCAGCTGTCTCCAGACGGAGGTGAATATTCTCCAGGACAAACTGTGTCTCTTAACATGGAAACTGAGTCCGACTCATGGGTGGCAGTATCAGCAGTGGACAGTGCCGTGTATGGAGTCCAAGGAAAAGCCAAAAAACCTATGCAAAGAGTTAAGTCCTGCAGTCTTGCAGCTGCTGTGGGATGGGGTACTCAGAGCAGTGCTTCACACAGTGTGGTCACCAGCACCAGTTATAGGTGAAGAATGAAGATAGCACTTGCTCGTTTTTCTATCATGTGCCCAGTTTAGTGGTTTGGGGGAAGGGAGACCATCTCATGTTAGCTCTCACACCACAGGTCCTTTCATTTATGTTTTTTCCAAATATGGATTTAAACTCTCAAAAATATAGGCCCATGCCAGCCATGGGTCAAATGTGTCATCATTTAGGAGAAGTTAAGGGTTTAGGGCAGGGGGGGGTGACAGTTACAGAGGCAGCAAGAGAAGACAGGAGAGACTGGGTAGGACATCTTTGGGTTTGTTTGTTTAAACTCTTATTAAAATCTGTGGTGCTGAAGAATTTGAAAATTACTCAATTTCCTGAGTTGCCATTTAATTCCACTACACTCAGCTACTATTTTCTAGGCTTGCATTTTCTTTGAGCAAGGAAAAAAAAAAACCTGAAAAACTAATGGTAAAAGCATTCTGACAGGAAAGGCTATTTGGGGTCAAAATTAAAACTGAAATAAGCCCTGTATTAAAATACTCCCCTACTAAGAACTTAAAATCCTCCCCTAAAATCATAAGAGACTGTGCTCTCTTTTTATTTAGCAATTTTAAAATTAACTTTGAAATTCATTCTTTTATGGTCACACTCATTTATCCATTCATTTGTTTATTACATCGATTGCAACATGTATTCTACGTAGAAAAAAAACACAAGTGTATCAGTCAGTTTTTTTATTGCTGATACAAAAGATCTGACACACACAACATAAAGGAGAAAAGGGTTATATTTGGTTCATGGTTGCAGAGGCTTCAGTCCATGTCCAGCTGGCTCCAAAGCAGAAGCACAGTGGCCGAAGGGGTTGGTGGAAAAAAGTTTCTCAACTCATGGCATCTTAGAAGCAGAGAGTGGAAGAAAAGCCAAGATAAAGGGGCCAGGGACCAGATATATTCCCCAAAGTCACACCTCTATGACCCACACAGACACATGCACAAGTGTGCTTCACTTGTCTCTTAGCATCTCCCGAGGCAATCAAGTAGACAATCAAGGTTAATAGGTCAGTTTCAAAGAATTTACTTTTTAATGGTGTTGCTTAAAATTTAGTTTTTGATTTCATATTGAGGAGGCATGTTTTTATAAATACAAGAGGACAAACTAAAGGAATGAAGTTGGGAAATTTGGTATTTGTCAATGGATGAATGAATGCCCTACTATAATCATGTAATGTCCAGTACCTTTCGTGTTTTGGAGAAATACTTACACAATATATGAACAAGCTTAACATTTTGCTTTTCTGGACAGGTTTTTCAAGCTTTTGAGAAGAGTGACCTGGGCTGTGGGGCAGGTGGTGGCCGTGACAATGCAGATGTATTCCATCTTGCTGGACTAACCTTTCTCACCAACGTAAATACAGATGAATCTCAAGAAAATGGTAAAATGCTCAACTTTTAAAAATTATTTTATGTTTATTAGGACATGTTTGCTGTACATGATTAAATTCATCAACATTTTTAAAACTGAACTTTGGCCAGGGGTATAGCTCAGCAGCACAGCGCCTGCCAGGCAAGTGCATTGTCCTGAGTTCGATTCCCGGTACAAAAAAAAAAAAAAAAACCTCTGAATTTTACATTGATTTCTGCCTTCCAGATGTCATTTTTCCCTCTTCCAGAATATTTTCTACACCATGACTGTGTAACACCCCTGTATGAAATGTTTTATTGACCTTAAAGATAAAGTACAAATTCTTTAATGTAGTACTCAGACCCTTTGTGATAGTCTCTCTGGTTCTTTCCAATTACTTCCCACTGCTCTTTCTTACTCTTCTGTAGTTCTTAGATAGCTCCCTCCTCTTTTATACCTTTGGAGCATTATGTATAGATTGCTTTCCCCTTTGCTAGCCTGAAGAAGCTAGGACAAGAACTGTCTCCTCCATGAGGCCTCTTCATCGTACAGTTGATCATCTGCCCCATGGCTTTAAAAGGGAGGATATTGTAGGGACCAAATCTGTTCATAAGCAGTACACCAGTAGTGCATTATTACACATTCTTACATTTAGCTATACACCTTGACTCATACTGGGAGCTCTTCAAGGGCAGAGGTCACATCTTAATCACTTTCTATGGTTTTAACGTTGTACTTAATTGTACATAATATTATGGCATTCAGGTTTACATCTATAATAACATAGCTCAAAGAGCAACTTTGGTCACTCCAAATGTTTAGGTACTTCTCTGTAATCAAAGGATCAATAGATTGCAAGAGTCAAAGCCAAATTTAAATAAAACAAATCAAACTATGTGATACCAAACCATGAGCTCCACTAGGACAAAGCAAGTCACATTAACATGGACAGTGGATAATGCCTAATCTAAAGCAGTTTCTTAATACAGACTTGTTGGATGAATGGCTTTTGAATTTTTTTCTTTTTTAGATTTTTTATTTTAAAAAGAAAAAATAAAAGTTTTTAAAACAGGTTAGTAGAAGAGTTATAATAATTAATACATTGCATATTGTTGTCTTCACAGTAATTATTCAGAGTATGAGATATAGTCATAATATCTTGTTCAAACAATATTAGCACAAGCTTTTCTTTTAAATGAACGAAGAGAAACTAGCTGTATAACTGCTAGATTTAAAATAGGTTAAAATACTCAACTATCTTGTGTAGAAATATGTATTTTTCCTTTTCTTCATTTCCCCTTTTCCCCATCACAGTTTGTCTTTTCTTTTGAACAGTTTCTTCCCAATTCACAATATCTGCTGTACATTTTGGATCTTATTTACTCATTCAGTTTCTCACACTAGTGAGACAATATGATGTTCACACAGAGGGATCTAATTTATTTCACTTGTGAGTATGGTATCAAGTTGCATCCATTTACCTAAGAAAGTTTCCATTTTATCCTTCTTTATGGTTGAGTAGTACTCCATTATACTAAAGAACCACATGTTTTTTACCCATTCCTCAGTTGATGGGCATTTGTGTTGTTTCTAATATTTAGATATTACAAATTGTGCTGCTATAAACATGGGTGCACCTATATTGCTCTGGTATGATGTTTTTAATTCTTCTGGGAAGATACCCAGAATGGGGAATAACTGGGTTGAATGCGAGCTCTAATGCTAGTTTTTAAAGGAATCTCCACACTGATTTCCACAGTGGTTGCACCGGTCCACACTCCCTCCAACAGTGGACAATGGTTCCTTTTTCCCCACAGCTTCGCCAGCATTTGTTATTGGTTGATTTTTTGATGGCAGCTGTTCTTTCTGGAGTAAGGTAGAATCTAAGTGTTGTTTTAATTTGCATTTCTTGAATGACTGATGATGCTGAACATTTTTTCATTATTTATTTACCATTTGTATTTTTTCCCCATGAGAAATGTGTATTTATCTCAGATGCCTATTTTTGGATTGAGTCTTTGAATTTGGGGGATCTGATTTTTTTTTCAATTTTTTTATACATTCTAGATAGAAGTGTTTTGTCTGAGGGACAACTGGCTATAATTCCTTCCCACTCTGTGAGTTTTCTTTTCACTCTGTTGATGATTTCTTTTGCTGTGCAAAAGCTTTTTAATAAGGTGAGATCCCATTTGTTCATTCTTTGTAATACTTCCCTTGCAGTCTGGGTTTTGTTCATGAAGTCTGCGCCCATACCTCTATCTTGAGATTTCTACCTATTTTCTCTTCCAGTAAGTTTAGCGTTTCTATTTTAATATTTAGATCTTTGATCCATTTTGACTTTAGTTCAGTGCATGTTGGTAAACATGGGTCCAGTTTTAGTCTTTTGCATGTGGAAAACCAGTTTTTCCAGCATCATTTATTAAAGAGGCATTCTTTCTTCTAGTGAACATGTTTAGCCCCTTCATCAAAGATAGGGTGGCTGAGTGTGTTTGGGATTGTGTCTGCATCTTCTAATGTATTCTGTTGATCTTCAGGCCTGTTTTTTTGCCAATACCATGCTGATTTTATCACAGTAGCTTTGTAGTCTAATTTCATGTCTGGGATTGTGATGCCTCCTGACTTGCCTTTATTGCCCAGAATTGCCTTTCCTATTCTAGGTCTCCTCTGGTTCCAAATGAATTTTAGAATCTCTAAATCTGGGAGGTATGCTAATGATATTTTGATTGGGATTGTAATAAATCTGTATAGCAGTTTTGGGAGTATGGCCATTTTCACTATGTTGGTTCTTCTTATCCAAGAGCAAGAGATATCTTTCCATTTTTTTATATTCTCTTTGATCTCCTTTTTTAAGGTACTGTAATTTTCACTGTACAGATCTTTTACATCCTCTGTTAGAACAATTCCTAAGTATTTCATCCTTTTAGATGCTGTTGTGAAGGGTGTGCTTTCCTTATTTTCTCTCTCTGTGACTTTTTTGCTTGTGTATAGAGTGCTATTGATTTTTTAGTATTGACTTTGTATCCTGCTACGCTACTCAATTTGGATATTAAATCTACAAGTTTCTTGGTGGAGTTTTGGAGTCTTCTATGAAGAGTATCATGTCATCTGCAAATAATGATAATTAAACTTCTTCCTTTCCCGTCTTTATTCCTTTTATTTTTTTCTTGTCTAATTGCTCTGGCTAATAGTTCCAGAACTATACTGAATATTCAATATAATTCATGGTAATGGACATCCTTGCCTTGTTCCTGATTTTAGAGTAAAAGCTTTCAGTTTTGACCATTAAATATGATGTTAGCAGTTGGTTGTCAGATAGCTTTTATAGGACTGAGATAAAGATCATCTATTCCAATTTTCTATAAGGTTTTTATCATCAATGGATGTTAAACTTTGTCAAATGCTCTTTCTGCATCTATTGAGATGATGATGTGATTTTTATCTATAGTTCTGTTAATATGGTGTATTACATTTATTGATTTGCATGTGTTGAACCATCCCTGTATCCCTGAGATGAATCCTACTTGGTCGTGATGTATAATTTTCTTGATGATTTTCTGCATTGTGTTTGCCAGTATTTTATTAAGGATTTTTGCATCTATGTTCATTAAGGAGATGGACCTATAGTGTTTTTTGGTTGCATTCTTCTCTGGTTTTGGAATCAGGGTAATATTTGCTTCCATCAATGATTTTGGAAGTATCACTTCCCTTTCAATTTCTTTAAAGAGTTTCAGAATTAGTGGCATTAGTTCTCTAAATTTCTTGAAGAATTCAACAGTAAATCTGTCAAGGCCTGGGCTTTTCTTTGTTGGTAAAATTTTAATTGCATTTTCAATTTCATTGACTAATATCATGTTATTTAGAATTTTCATATCTTCTTGGTTTAGTTTTGACAGTTTGTTTGTGACTAGTAATCTGTCCATTTTTTCTGTGTTTTCCATCTTATTAGAATATAGGTTCTCAAAGTAAGTATTGATAATCTCCTGGATTTCTTTGGGATCCATTGTGATTTCCCCTTTTTCATTCCTAACTGCTTGAATTTGTGTTTGTTTTTCCTCTTATTGATGAGGTTAGCTAATGGTTTATCAATTTTATTTATTCTTTCAAAGAACTAACTTTTTGATTCATTGATTCTTTGTATTATTTTCTTAGTCTCTATTGCATTAATTTCTACTCTCATCTTTATAATTTCCTCCCTCATAAAGCTTTGGGTTTTATTTGTTCTTTTTCTAGAATTTTGAGGTTCAACATTAGGTTGTTTATTTGAGCTCATTCTGTTTTCCTGATGTGTGAGTTCATTGCTATAAATTTCCCTTATAGAACTTCCTTCATTAATTCCTATTTTGGTATGTTGTATTGGCATTATAGTTTAATTGTATATGCTGTTTAATTTTGTCTTTAATTTCCTATGTAATCCACTAGTTTTTCTGAAAGGTGTTGTTTGATTTCCATGTGTTAATATAGTTTTTGTGATTGTCTTTGTCACTGATTTCCAGTTTCAATGCACTGTAGTCAGACAGTATGTATGGGATTATTTCAGTTCCTCTACATTTACTTAAACATGTTTTGTCAGTTAATATACGGTCTATTTTGGAGAACGTTCCATGTGCAACTGAGAAGAATGTGTATTCTGATGTTTTGGGGTGGAACACTCTGTAGACATCTGCCAAGTTCATTTGTTCACAGGCTTGGTTTAATTCTAATATTTCTTTGTTGATTTTTTTTTGTTTAGTTGATCTATCCATTTGTGAGAGTGGGGTATTAAGATCCCCCACTACAACTGTATTGGTGCTTATTTGGATTTTTATATCTGTTAATATTTGTTTTATATAGTTGGGTGAGCGTGTGTTTGGTGCATAAATATTTATGATTGCTATGTCTTCTTCTGGGAGTTTTCCTTTAAGAAGTATGTAGTGGCCTTCTTTATCTCTTTTGATCAGTTTTGGCTTAAAGTTTACAATGACTGCAAATAGAAAACATACCCTTGCTTTTTTCTGGGTTCCTGTGACATGGGTAATCATTATCCATCCTTTGACTTTTAGTCTATGAATTTCTTTTTAGGTTAAATGTGTTTCTTAAATGCAGCATATTGTTGGATCTTGCTTCTTGATCCATTCTGCCAGTCTCTTTTGATTGGTGAGTTGAGACCATTTACATTGCTGGTTATAACTGATGTGTACTGGCTTTTCTTCTTCATGTCATTTTTACTATGTTTTGCTATGTTCTTTCTACTATGTTCTTCAGAGCATTTTGTAGAGCTAGTTTGGTTATCATAACTTTCATCAATTGTTCTTTGCCACAGAATTATCTTCTTTCTCCATCAATTTTGAAACATAGTTTTGTTGGGTACATCAATCTGGGTTGAAGATTGTTATACTTTAAGGCTTAGGATACCTTACTCCAAGCTCTCCTTGATTTGAGGGCTTGTGTTGAGAAGTCTGCTGTGATTTTGGTGGACTTTCCTTTATAGGTAATATGTTTCTTTTCTCTGGAGTTTTTTTCTGTACCAGGAATGAAACTCAGGACCTTATGCTTGCCAGGCAGGCACTGTGCCACTGAGCTTCTCTGTCTTGTCATCTTCTATTTTATTTTGTTTTCTATGTTGATGCTTGTCAGTTTCTTATGTTAAAAAGCCTTATCACTGGTGTCAAGGTTTCCTTAGATGTCTGTTCCTCTGGATGTCTTCTAGATGTAGGTGGTTCTTGGCCTTTATGTCTATTCCAAGAACATACCTTCCCAAAATATTAAGTCTGAGGAGTTGCTATCAATTTGACTTAGGGCCCATTCTTTTGCTACTGGACTATGGTGATAGTTATGACTCCTTACAATTGCAGTGTTGTAATACAGGGGCTAAAAACTGGTTATAGCATGTATGACATCCTGGTTACAGTAGTTCAGTTGGCAATAACAATAGACTCAAGTACAGCCTGACTACTGACAAACTATGGTAACTATTAGCCTGATATCTATAATCATAGGAAGAAGGTGTACAGAAATATAATACAATCCAATTTATACCAGGAAATTGTATGCAGTGACTTTCCACTTAGCAGAGTGATTTTACCCTGTTGTGTGTATGTGAGGGGGGTCAGGAGGATAGGGGGTAGGGTGGAGAGATGAATGAGGTTAAATATAGTAGGAGCAAGGTTGGCGGGCACAGGATGATCTTCCATGTTTTAGGTAACTGTAGGACACAGAAGGGAAGGGTTGTAAGAGAAGGCCTAGGAGTTTTGAAGTGAATCAGAAAGAGAAAAAACAATGTTTACTCACATAAAGTATCATAAAGGGAAGAAAGATAGCTGACTAAAGAGAAGAAGAAGATGAGTAGAATAAAACAAAAGGAAAGGTTAGAGATCACCTGCTGGCTCATATTGCTAATGTTGCATGGGATATTTCCACATCTCTAGTTCCACCTGCCTATCATGTGTGCCTTAGCCAGGGTCCTACTGTTTTGCTGGTGTTCCTGCAAGTCTTCAGGCCCTTAGTCCAACCAGTGGAAGAAGAGAGGGGTGGATCTCAGACTTCTGTCACTGGCCGCACTGGCCTGGGTCCTCTGAATGTTTTAAATACTTAATTTCATGGAACTTTTTTAGATTTGGGGGGAGGGTACTGGGAATTGAACTCAGGACCTCATGCTTTCCAGGCAGGTGCTGTGCCACTGAACTAAATCCTGGCCCTCTTTTTTAGATTTTTATCTACTTCTTTCTTTTTCTTTGTCTCTATTTTTTAAACAGATAAAACTTGTAAAGAAATTCTCAGGCTAAGAAGAAGTCTGCAAGAGAAAATACAAGAACAAGGTACTCTCAAGGTTTCATGTGATTGTTAAAAGGTTATGAACATATCATACAAAAGTTACAGCAAATGAAACATTGTATAAGTTCCCCTAATTAAAACAGAAGAGATGAGAAGAAAGATAGGTGTGATACTCTAGCTCAGCTCCCTCAGAAGCAAATAAACCCAGTAGTTCACTCACCATAGACTTAATCTGAGGTAAACAGGTCTTTATTATGTCTGTCTCTAAAATCTAAAATATTAACTTTTATTTGACACAAGTATTTCCTCTCTACAAACTTCCTGTAGTAATTAAAATAAAAATCTTCCATTTTATTCCGACAAAATTCATGATTTAATTAACTTCAGGGAATACTAGGATTGATTTCCTCTATTTACTATATTTAACATTTAATAGCATTATGGATTATTTTTTGAGATAAATCTAATGCAAATTATTTAATTATTGATAATTGGCCAATAGAAACAAGCACCAAATCTTGGACTCTATGTCCTGAGTTCAGGCAGTAATCATGCTTATGGTAATATAATAATTTCTTCTATTTGTATAAGAATTTATGTAATTCTAACCTTTGTTCTATACTCTCCTGAGATGAAAAGGAAGAGACTGATTAATCTGAGCACTTACAATGAAGAATGATACCACTAACGCAGGTCTGCAAGCTATATCTTATAAGAAATGTTTGAAAAAACAGGATATTTAGCATGAAGAGGGAAAGTCTATGTAGCGATGAGAAGCATCTTCAAATACCTGAAAGCTTCTTGGACATTTAACTTATTTTACTCAAAGGATTCTGCACTTAAAGTGTCAGTTTGAAACGAAAGTATATAGCTTAGTTGCAAGAAGCTGTTTATCATTTAGTGTGAATTGGAATGGAGTACATGGTGAGGTAGGTCATATGCTTTTATTCCTAGAGTAGTTCTAAGAAGAGGAGGGTCAGTCAACTATGGGGATTGTAGATAAGGTCATCATTTGTCAGTAGAAACCAAGTATCCTTTGTGATTCCTCCTAAACCTAAGATATTATGACTCTATGCGTGATCAAGGCACACATATTCCCCTTTCAGCTGCTAAATACAAGCATGCGGTGCCGAGGAAATGTTGTTATGATGGAGCCCGTCGTAATGACTATGAAACCTGCGAGCAGCGAGTTGCGCGGATCACCATCGGTCCGTACTGTATCCGAGCTTTCAATGAGTGTTGTATCCTTGCAACCAAGCTCCGAGCTGAACACACACATAAACCTAACCAACTGGGAAGGTTACGTAAGTATTACATCTTTTATCAGACTTCTGGCCAATGTGAAGAGTTTTGTTTCATTTTTCCACTGCTAAGAAAGGCAGTTTTTAATGCAAGTTAAAATTGATGGTAGAAAATATACATTGTAAATGCCCATAAGAAAAATCTGTTAGTCTTTTGGGGGAATTTGAATAGGTATTATGCAGAGCAAAGGATACTAGCCCAGAGACAAGACCTAGTGTGAATTTAAAGCAGATTCGGTGTATAAACTCAAGTGAATATTTATCCTTCCTGAGCCTCAAGCAAGAAGCTTAGACCAGACAACTCTGGAATGCCTTTGAGTTTTAGCATGCTATGGTTCTGTGATATTACAACCACTAAAAATTCTGGTTTTGTTTTTTGTTTTTTTTTTCCGGTACCGGCAATCAAACTCACGACCTCGCCCTTGCCAGGCAGGCGCTGTGCTGCTGAGCTAAACCCCCAGCCCTTAAAAATTCTGGTTATACCTACACTAAGTAAATACAGCAAAAGACTTCTAAATCTACCATAAAATTGAATGTACTTATCATGAAAGTTAAAATTTTATATCAGTTTTAGCTACAGTATGTTTTTAGAACTTGGAGAATTCTCGCTAATATGTTTTCAGAGCCTTTGGGACTTACGTTTTGTATGTTCAGGAAAATAAACAAAAGCAGCCAGTATTTTAAAAAAGAAACACAAGCAAAATAAGAGCCCCTGTTTTTACTCTGTTTTGTTAAACCATGTATGTTAAACATCATCTCAAATGGATGGGTGAAGAAAATATATTTACACAATGGTATGCTAGTCTGTCTTAAAGATAGGTACAGTTGGAGTCATTTGTGGGAAAGGTGATGCACCTTGATTCCATAATGTTAAATGAGATAAATCAGTCACATAATCTTAAATATTGCCTGTTTTCTCTTATCTAAGAAACCCAATATATAAAGAGAGAGCAAAATAAAAGATGCTAAGTTGGGAGATAGATGTTTCTCAAATAGGAAGGAGATCTGGAGATAGAGGGAGAGGGAAAGGGGATGAAAAAATGAATTAATACGTGTTATGTATATCAACCAGCTTCACACAAGGAATGTCAATATTATGTCCTGCAAATATGTACTGATAGGGGGCTGGGGATTTAGCTCAGTGGCACAGTACCTGCCTGGCAAGCACAAGGTCATGAGTTTGATTCCCAATACTGGAAAAAAACAAAACAAAACAAAATATGTACTGATAAAAAAGTGTACAAACTAAAAGCCACATGGATACATTTGTATAAGCCTAAATGTTATTATGGTCTCTTACCAACCAGGTTATTATGAATATTTAGGTTATTTCCCATTTTTTAAAAAAATATGGACTCTTCAAAGAATTTGTGTATCATCCTTAGGAGCTATGCTAACATTCTCTGTATCATTCCAATTTTAGTATATGTGCTGTCAAAGCAAGCACTTGTTTCCCAGTTTTTACCTGGTACAAGCAGCATTTGGATGAACAATGTAGTGCATATATGTTTTCAATACCCATTTTTTCAGGTACAATCATCTGGTTTCAGCTGCTCAGAGCTTCTCTCTGTAACCCTGCCCCTCATTCGGGATGGTGTGGCCTCCCCAAGCCCCCATCTGTACTACCACAAGTCATCAAGACCACCAGGCTCTGTGTAGACTGTTCTGGCCTGTAACCTCCTCCAGCAGTAGACTGGGACAATTTTAGGGCTCCCCTTGGATCACAGTCCAGTGTTGCTTATGCTCCAATGTCTGAGTATTGGTTTGATTTCGTTTGGTTTGATCTCTCTTCTGGCACTGAGGATTGAACACATGACTTTGTGCGTTCTAAGCAAATGCTCTGCAACTGAACTTCATTCCCCAGCCCAGGTAGCTGAGATTACAGGAGTGCACCACTGCATTCAACCTAAAAACTCTTACTTTATATATTGTGCTTAGCTTTCTAGATTTTTTTAAGGCTGAGGATAAATGCAGTCCTTATTAGAACATCTTGAGTGGAAGCAGAAGTTCTATCCATTTTTATTAAAATAAATACAAATAAGTGATCAATTTAAGGCAGGCTATCACATAAAACTTCCTTGTTTTCTAATATAAACACAATTATTAAAACCATACAAGTGCAAATAATTCCACAGACTGGTCACTATCTCGTAGAACCTCAAGAACACTAAAAATTTAACACTTTAAGAAACAAATCATTTCACATATTTTATGCTTTGCTTTACCAGTCCTATTAGTAAAGAAATTGCAAGGTCTTCATAGTTCTATTTTGAAAGCAATAAACACAATGTTTCACTGACCTTTCAGAAAACATTTAAATTATAGATTAATAGCTATTCTTTAAATTTCATGTATAAGTAGATTTTATGTTATTTTTTCCATAATTGAATGTTTTCTTTTCTCCCCCCAGATATAAAGACCCTATTACCAGTAACCAAGCCAGAAATTCGGAGTTACTTTCCAGAAACCTGGTTATGGGAAGTTCACCGTGTTCCCACAAGGTATTACAACTTCTTTGACGTTTCCCTGAAAAAAATGTGGAAAATGCAAATATTATGGCCAAAAATCTGGATGCTTTATTTCCCTACAGTTTGCTTAACAGTTAAGATATTTAAAAGTTAAAGCTTAATCAAATATTGCTTTGTTTTGCATCATAATTTTGTTTTTTAATGTGCTTTGCTTTGGAAATTGGTTCCAGGGCAGCATTAATTATTGGTAAATAGCAGTACTATTCTTTTTTTATTTTAAAGAGAGTAGTAAAAGAAAAAAAAAAGAACAGTAGCAGCATACCAACATCACAAACATAAACAAAACAAAGCAAGAACATTAAAAGTGATACAGGGCTTCAAAACAAACTGATAGGAATTAACAGTGGTTGTTTTATTACATATTGTTATCTTCAACTACGTTGCTCAAATTACCAGATGTAAGAATGGAAGATTGCTCAAACCATTAAAGAGAATTAAAAAAAATTATTAGGTAAAACATTAGAGATAATACAGAGTTTCACTAGACAAGATGGTAGGAATTCACCAATGGTTGTTCCATTGCATATTGTTGTCTTCAAATCAGTTGCTCAGACTATCAGATATAAGCATGCAAAATTGGTCTGAACATAAAAAATTTTAAGCATTAACTGTTCCTTTCAATATAACATCAGACATTAGCAGTACAGTTATTATACATATATGTGTGTATATATATATATATAGCCTTCCTTAATTCTTTTTTTTTCTTTCCCTCTTCCCAGTTGTTCCTTCCTTTGAGCAATTTCTTTCTATTTCATATTATCCATTGTATGTTTTGAGTTTTACTTGCTCTTTCAGGTTCCTACACCAGGGAGACAATATAATGTTTACACATGTGGATCCAATTTATTACACTTACAAGTATGGTCTCTAGTTGCATGCATTTGCCTACAAAAGCCTTGAGTTGTTTGTTTTATTTTTATAGCTGAGTAATACTCCATTGTATAAAAGCACCACATCTTTTTTATCCATTCCTCAGGTAATGGGCATTTGGGTTGTTTCCAAGATTTAGCTATAACAAATTGTGCTGGCTGCTATAAACATGGGTGCACATATATCGCGGTGGTATGATGT
>NW_004955419.1:7044962-7051155 GCF_000276665.1 Chinchilla lanigera
CTTTATAATTTCCTGTTTTCTTTGGGCTTTGGATTTGACTTGCTCTTCTTTTTCTAGAAGCTTGAAGTGCAGCACAAGATTGTTTATTTGTGCTCATTCTGTTTTTCTGAGGTGGGAATTCACTGCTATAAATTTCTCTCTGAGGACTGCTTTCATTACACCCCACAGGTTACTGTAAGTTGTATCTACATTTTTGTTTGAATGTAAATACTGTTTAATTTCTCCTTTGAGTTCATCTGTGACCCATTGGTTATTCAGGAGGGTATTACTTAATTTCCATGTGTTTATGGGGTTTTTGTGATTTCTTTTGTCATTAATTTCCAATTTCATTGCACTATGGTCTGATAGTATGCATGGGATGATTTCAGTTCCTTTGTATTTACTTAAGCATGTTGTGTGTGCTAGCATGTGGTCTATTTTAGAGAACGTCCCATGTGCAGCTGAGAAGAATGTTTATTCTGATACTGCTGGATGGTACAAACTGTAGAGGTCTACTAAGTCCATTTTTTCACAAGTTTGGTTAAGTTCTGTTATTTCTTTCCCAATTTTTTGTCTAGTTGATCTATCTCTTTGTGACAATGCGGTGTTAAAGTCCCCTGTTATGACTGTGTTGCTGCTTATTTCATTTTTTCATGTCTGCTAAAATTTGTATTATACAGTTGCATACTCCTGTATTTGGTGCATAGATGTTTATGATTGTTATCTCTTCCTCTTCAAGTTTTCCCTTCACAAGTATGTAGTGATCTTCTTTATCTCTTTTGATTGTTCTTGATTTGAAGTTCACATTGTCCGCAAACAGAATAACTACACCTGCTTTTTTCTGGGTTCCTGTCATGTGGAGTATTGTTTTCCATCCTTTAATTTTCAGTCTATGAATTTCCTTTTGAGTTAAAAGTGTTTCTTGTATACAGCACACAGTTGGATTTTGGTTCTTGATCCACTCTGCCAGTCTGCTTCTTTTGATTGGTGCATTGAGACCATTTACATTGGTGGTTATAACTGATATGTACTGGTTTATCTTTGTGATGTTATTTTCCTGCTGTTGGATTCCCCTTTTTTCCCTGTTTAATTGCTTTCTCTGCTTGATGGTTCCTTTCTGTTGTTCTTGAAGTTGTGATCTGTTTTGTCTCTTTCTAGAATATCTTTTAGTACTCTTTGTAGGGTTGGTTTGGTGCTCATGAATTTCTTCAGTTGTTCTTTATCATGAAAATATTTTATTTCTCCATTAAATGTGAAGAATAGTTTTGTAGGGTACATTATTCTGGGTTGCAAGTTGTTTTCTTTCACTCCAAACTCTTCTTGACTTGATGGTTTGTGTTGAGAAATCTGCTGTAATTCTGATGTGATTTCCTTTACAGGTGATCTGTCTCTTTTCTCTAACAGCTTTTAATATTCTGATCTTTTGTTGAGTTTTGGGATCTTGATCTCTATATGTCTGGGTGTAGATTTATTTTCTTTATGGTTAACTGGAGTGCTATATGCTTCACTTATCTGTATGTCTGATTCTTTCTCCATGCCTGGGAATTTTTCTGCTATTATTTCTGCAAATAGTCGTTTATGTCATTTGTGTTGACACCTGCCGTTTTGTTGATACCTATTAATCTTACTTTGTTTTTCTTTGCCTTGTCTTGCAGTTGTTGAATTCTTATTTCCTGGTTCCTTGTTTTTAAGAGATCCTTCCTTTCACGTTTATTAGTGGCAATGCTGTCTGAAAGTCTATCTTCAGCTTCATTCATGCAGTTTTGCCAGCTTTTGATGGAATTTTTAATTTCCTGGATATCTGTTTGAATCTGTTTCATGCATTCTAGTTCTTTTCTATATTGTTCACTCAAGGTTTCCATGAGTTGTGTATGCTCCTCTATTTTCTTATCAGTGTCTGCTTTGGACATGCTGAACAATTGTTTCATTATTGTTGTCATTTCTTTTTTTTACCTGAGAGATTATTTCTGATCTGATGTCTTCTATGGCCTGATGGAGTTGTTTTCTTTACTTCAGTTGCTATCATTTCAGAAATTTCAGGTGTATGACTTCCAGGCTCTTCTGTGTTAATGTCTCCTGGACTTGTTCTGGGTGGGGTAGAGGTCTGAGATGGCATGTTTTTCTTCTTTGTTTTGTCATTTTTGAAGATCCACAGGTTCCCTGGAGCTCACCCTCACCCCCATGATTGTGTGGGAGTGGCAGGGTGAGGGTCCAAAGATCCCTAGTGCTCAGTGTGGCTCCTGTACTGGTGTGTGTGGGCAAGGTGGAGTTCCAAATGTTCACAAAACTTTCTTGCATTCAGTTGGCTCCCAGGCTGGTGTAGGAGGGGCAAGGGAGGCTCACTGGAGTTCCTAAAGATGTCTGAGGTTCATCCTGGCTTCTCCAAGGGTTGGGAGGATGAAAGTCATGGTCACTGAGGCTTCAGATATTGCCTAGGACTCAGCCTGGTTCCCACATTGGAAAGTGAGGGTAGAGTCCTTGAAGCCACTGACTCTACCTGGGTTGCAACTGGGCTCCCACAGGGGTGCAAATCATATTGGGAGTGACCACTGAGGCCCCAGAAGGTGTTGAGGGCTCTACGTGCCTCACACACTAGTGGTGGAGGCATGGGAGCAGCTCACTGAGGTTCCTGAAGATGTCCAGGGTTCAGCCAAGTGCCTACAAGGATGCTAGGGCTGTGAGGAGTGGCCACCAAGGCCCCAAAAGGTATCTGGGGCTCCACCTGCCTCATACGCTGGTTGGGAAGGTGCAGCAGCTGCTCACCAGAATTCCTGAAGATATCCAACAGTACCATTGTATTTAACCTCATTTAACTTTAGTATCTGTTTACTGTGTACAGATATGTGTTATACAGTAGTAAGCAGCTATTTATAAACTAATAATATCTGGATTATGAAACAAATATTGACAAACAAGAAGAAAAATTATTTTCTTGTTAAAGTCTTCTATTTGACACTTTTAGATAAAATACCTACTCTGTACAAGATTCTAGAAACAGTAGTAAAGAACACAGAATCTCCAAGCCTCATTCTTTCTAGTGGGCCCAAACCACTGGTTTAAGGGTAGTTTGTTCACAACTCCTCTTGACCTGACCCGGGTCCCCTCTTATTCTTCTGTTGTCCAGCTCATCTGACAGTGTTTATTAGCTAGCACTTTTGGTAAAATTTCTTGACACTGTTTCCTACCCTACTAGGGGTTAGATTGATTTATCCTTCCCAATCACAACAACCCTGTTTGAGATATCACAGAGAATTGCATTGGCCTGTTTACTTGCCTGTCTTCTTCGTTAAAGTATAAATACCTCAAGGGCAAAAACTAAATTCAGATTACTATTTTATGTTCAGGACCTGGTCTAGGATCCTGCTTGAAAAGGCATGAAAATAAATGTGTTGAATGGATACACACTGCCTATGAATTCTTCTAATGCTCTATTGGTATAATTATCACAGTGAAGTACAATTTATTCACCTATTTCTTCTGCTAGATCATAAACTGATTGAGAGCAGGACTATAACTTTGAAGTGCTATGTATCAGCTTTTGTCACTCTACCTGACACAGAGTTGATAGGCAACAGCAGTCAATAAGTGACAAGTGTAATCATAATCAGAAATTTTAGTTGCATCAGTTTTCTCCCTGAAAGATCAAGATGCTTTACTTCACTTCCCTATTTTAGAACATATAATGAACAAAATTTTTCTTCATTTCATATATTTTGCCTTTCCAATGTTTCAAAGGAACATCCTTCTAAACTTAAATGTTTGCTTTACAGGTGTACTATTTTAAAAACGTAATAAATGAGAATTGCTGAACACATTTTTCTTGATGAGAATTTCCTTAATAACTGGCATGATTTTGTCTTGTGATTTCTTGTTTCTTCTAAAATACTTTAAAGCCAAAATTTTGTCATGTTGGGTTGAATTATGTTTAACTGTACTTGAATATCAACATTTTAACTTCCAGAAGTCAAATGCAATTCAGGCTGCCTGATTCTCTCACCACCTGGGAAATTCAAGGTGTTGGCATTTCCAATAGTGGTAAGAAAGCTTCACTTATACACTGACTTAAGCAGTGATTTGATTAGAAAGATGTAGTTCTTGGTTATGTCTTTAGTTTCTCAAAAATTAAGTGATGTCATTTTATTTTTTTTTTTCTTGCAGTACTGGGGATTGAACTCATGACCTTGCACTTGCCAAGCAGGCTTTTATGCCACTGAGCTATATCCCCAGCCCTAAGTGATGTCATTTTAAAGGATATTCTTTATGTATAAAGATGACTTAGATACAGCCACATTTTCAAACCTATTTATTTTTTCTTTTGCTCTTTTTTTACTTAACTGTCATTTAAGCTGGTGTCAAGTCTCTGTTTTCTTTCACTTCTTCAATGATTGGAAGATTGAATAGAGTTAGAAACAATATATGACTTCTTTATGGCAACTTAGTGTAGATACTTTATAAGTAACTTCAGGGTTAATTTCTTTTTTTTTTTTTTTTTTTTTGCTTTTTTTGTTTTCACAAAAAATCTTGGTTTCCACAATAAAAATTTCATACTCATTAAATGGATCCAATAATGGATATCTAAAAAGATTTGATACTTCAGATAATAGCATTCTTGTGCCTTTAGTAGAATTAAATACTTGTTGAACAAATGAAGTTTTCTGTTAATACATACCAGTAAGTATAAAAATCAAGATCAATGATCAATATAAAAATTCAAAGATATGGGGTGATAGTAGAGAGAAAAACATGATCTAATATGCTTTTGTCTTTGAAGTGAAGTTAATGTAAGACATTTTAGTACTAATAAAACATGACAGAAATTCCCTAATACATATCTACTTTGCTTTTCCTTTGGGCTAAAGGTATATGTGTTGCTGATACCGTCAAGGCAAAAGTGTTCAAAGATGTCTTTTTGGAAATGAATATACCATATTCTGTTGTACGAGGGGAACAAATCCAACTAAAAGGAACTGTTTATAACTATCGAACCTCTGAGATGATGGTAAGTAGGTATTTATGGTAAATTAGAATCAATGGGCAAAAGGGAACACTTTCTGGTTTTCTGACAATGATGTTGTGTAACTATCACACACAAAACAGTAAAAATCAAACTCAGTTCAGCATGAGAAATGAAGCCTTTATAAGTATTGTACTAGACGTACTGTTGGATAAAGGGATGCAAAAAGGAGGAAGAATTAAGACAAGTGTTCATGTAGCCTAGTTCTGAAGAAGAACAAAGACTATAAGATATTCAGTGTGCTGTAGAGGTTCAGAGGTGAGTTCACATGCAGTTCACTGAATATCTTTGAATTGTCTCGTTAATTCTAAAAACTCTTTCCTTTCCTCCATGTTAGCATTTATACTCATTTTCACTTTGTAGATCTTGCCATTCTCTCTGACATCTTGATTTCAAACATCTCACTATATAGTCAGACAGCCACCTTTCTTTCCTTCTAACTCATTTCTCCCATTACTTCTGTAGCTACAGCTCTGCAGCATCATGGAAATCTCCAGCCCATTGACTCAAACACTACTGTAATATCAATTAGCCCTCCACTATTATCACTTCAAAATACCTGACATCTGCAATTTAAAGAGAAGTTAATTTTGGCTCACAGTTTTGGAACGTTCAGTTTATGTTTGGCCGGTTCTGAGCAGAAACATCAAGGTGGAAGAGAGTAGCAGAGGAAAACTACTCAACTCCTAGAAAGTACAAAGCAGAAAGCAGGGGAACAGTGCCAGAGAGGAAGGAGTCAACAACCAGATAGAGCCTCCAAGGTCATGCCTCCGTGACCCACCTAGATACACCCAGAAAATGTGCATTATTAATCTCCTCCATGTCTCTCACTACAATCAAGTTGACAGTCAAGATTAACCATCACTACTTTACTCTCAGAATGCACCACCCATCATTTTAATCACAGTAATTAAAATCATGTAAACTTCCTTGATCCTTTCTTGTTTCAAGGTACAATCTATGAAAAGCTCCAACCATGAGGGGACCCACTCCTTGTATTCTCTTTGTAGCACAACTCTAAAGAGCATTATATAAAAGGTTGACTGATTTCACTTGAAAAACCATAATCACAAAACTTTATATGGGAACCCAATGAAGTCCAAAAATCTGTATTTTTTTTTTTTTTTTTTTTTTTTTTTTGGTGGTTTTTCTCCGGTACCGGGAAAGTGTGCCACCTCGCCCGGCTTTTCAGTGTGTTTT
>NW_004955419.1:7051255-7068311 GCF_000276665.1 Chinchilla lanigera
CTGAGCTAAATCCCCAGCCCCAAATCTGTATTTTTAAAAGCTGTGATTTTATTCTTAGAGATAACTGTCTCAGCTGTCTCCAAAAATTTTACTTGCATATTCTAAAATTTTGGGGAGAAATTATGTGTTCCATTGTCACACTTTTAGGATAGGACTTAAGCTTTCTTACTCTAACTTTTTAAAAGATGCCAATCTATAACTTCTATATATTTAAATGTTGATTTTAAAAATAACACTGTTATATCAAACTTTAAATGTAGGTGGCAGAATCAAAATACAGTAGCAATATTTTTAAATACTTAAATGAACTCTTAATAACAGATTATGTATAATTTGTTTCTTTATGAACTCATACTTTTCTTCCACTCTCCTATTTTATGTTTGAATTTTTTCTACTGATCCTACTGTTGTACTTTAATGCAATAAAAACACACATACATCAAAAATAAAATATTTTTAAATTAAATGATTGTAAGAGTCTAAGTTGCAAATGGTTGTGGGTTTAGTTATCATTACAAATATTACTAGTACTTAATTGATAAGAATATAACATAAAATTTAAAGTTATTAAACATAAAAAGTTTTATTTAAAAAGCATCTCATTAGATAAATAATACTTTTCCCTCAATTGAGCTATAACTATAGATAAATATTATTTATTATTAGAAATGAGAGCTGATTCCACATACATTTATTCCAATTTTTTATTTCTATTGAGATAGGCATTTCTTATTTAACCCAACATAATCAGGAAGGTTGAAAAGATAAAAATATTGTCAATTTTGTAATCCTTTTATTAATACTTTCTTATTAAATGATTTTTATCTTAACATTTTTTTGAGACAGGTTCTCACTATATAGTTCATGCTGCCCTGGACTCACTGTGTAGTTCAGATTAGCCTCAAACTTGTAGCGATCCTCCAGCCTCAACCTCCTGAGTGCTGGGATTATAAGTATGTGCCACCACGTCCTGCAAAATGATTTTATCTTAAACCTTCAAGCTTCACATTTAGTTTATTTGATTTATATAATATAGTTGCCATATAACCTAGCTGGGAAAAAAATCAGTTTTCACTGTCACAACCAAAATCAGATGTAATTTTCATCATAGAAAGATAATTTCACTTTCTAAACCAAATCATGTTAAAAGAGGTCAGTCTTTAAACATGTCAAATTATAATTCAGATAGATACATAAATAGGTGAAGAGTATAGAAAACTATACCACAAAGGCTATAGCTAAGCTCTAGTCATTGAGAGGAATAAGGAGGTCAGCAGGGGTTCCTGGTCATCTAATCAAACACATATAAAATAGGTGTACACACACACACACATACACACACACATGCTTTTTCAACATGCATTCCCACTAATATGACTAGAATCACCTTTCCATAGCTATAAATATATACCTATATATATTTACTTTATTACTTTCACAGCTGCATACTAATTCACATATGCAATGCATTATATTTAACCATTTTTCTAATAAAGATATTTATATTTTTCCAATTTTCCACTATTATAATTGTCTTTGGAAAGTCAACTTTTAGATACGATCTTCCTTCATATGTATGAGCATTTCTGTAGGACAGATGTTTTGTTTTGAAGTAGAATATCTGTGTTAAACATCATCAGCATTTAACCTTTTGAAAGTATTATAATAAATGCCTGCCAGAAAGACTACATCAATTAACACTGTTATCAACTTATGTGAGTAAGATCCCCAATATTCTTATAATTTTTATAAGCATTTTTATTCATAGAATGAATACTACATATCAGTTGAAATGAGTGGACTAAATAGGTAATAAATGTATCATTTTTATTAAAGCTCAAAAAAATGTAATGTTGTTCAAGAAAAACAAATTACAGGATAATATACCATACATGCATGAGGAATACAACTACATAATATTTGAAAACATGAAAGGCAGCACTGTATTACTTATAAGTACGTATAAGATTGTACTAATATGATGGCAGAAAAAGGGCTGTGATTGATACTTTCATGTTATTATCCTGCTTTCTAACAGTGTCAAGCCTCTTTTCAACTGCCTACCAGCCATTTTATTTCTTCTTTCCTGTACTACTATGATATCCTATGTACTACTTTTATAACCTTTCCTTGGCTTCCTATTGAGTTGTTTCTTTGCCAAGGGTAGGGTACCTAGCTTTTCCTAGCTGTAATGGTCAATACACTGGGTCAATTTGAGAAGTCTGGAAGTTTCACTCGGCAAGGGGGCCAGGGTCCTTACTTTGTAAACATCCTGAGCTTGTGGAAGAGGAGGGCACAGAGATGGCCTGGGCAGATAGCCAGTGTACAGTATAAGGGAGGGAAAGAGGCTTGTTTTCCCCCACTTTTGCTCTTGCTGCTTTTGCCATCTTCTGCTGCCTTGAACTGTTGCCCCTGTGCCATGCCACCGTGCCTTGGAGCCAGCTGATTATGGACTGACACCTCCACAAACTATGAGCTAAATAAATTCCTTCCTTAATTTGGGGTGTTGAGTATTTTGTCTCAGCAACGAGAGAAAAGTAACCAAGACACTTACCTAGTTTTCTCATCTGAAAAATGGAATAATAATAGAACATACCTTATTGTTGAAGGTTAAATGAGCTAATTCATGTAAATATAATGCCTGGCCTACAGACAGTACTCCATAATACTTATTGTTTATAGGAGCACTTCATATTTAATGACTTTTAATCCTTTACCAGTTATATATATATTGGTAGTAGCTTTCTTTAATCTGCTACTTGTGTTTAATTTTGTAAATGAATTTTATCAAATGACCCTGTGTGTGTGTGTGTGTGTGTGTGTGTGTGTGTGTGTGTTCCTGGGAATTGAACTCAACAGTTTCACACTGAGGTACATGCCCAGACCTTTCTTATTTTTTATTCTGAGACAGGGTATTGCTAAGTTGTCCAGGCGGGGCTCCAATTTGCAATCCTCCTGTGTCAGCTCTCAGAATCCTAGGATCCACCTTTCCTACTCTGCCCCTGCTATGCTGCTATTGGCCTCAGGTGACCAGATGGTCTTCCTTAGCTCCCGCCCTGCCCACCTTGGTTGTTGGTATCCCAAGAAGACAGTGAAGTTGGAACTCAGACATTTCACAAAATTAGTTGTCGGACACTGATGTTCTCTTTTCTTTATCAGCTTGATTTATTCCAGATCTTATGGATTTATTTATTTATTTTTTTTTTTTGGAGATAGTTCTTGATTCTGTCAAATCACCAGATTTTAAAAGGAGGATGAAAAATCGTCACTAGTTTACCCAGGGTCATTGAATACTATTCCTATCGCAGTGTAACAATTAGGAAATGGAAAATTAGAGAGGCTGTACAAGCTATTCCCATAGTACAGTTAATAAGGCAGGCCAAGATGTGAATCCACAATTTTCAAGAGCCGGAGTTGAGCTGCAAACTGGGGTATAAGTAGAAGTTTGTAACATTGGAAAAGGAAGTTGGGGACATAATGAGCAAGCTTTGAATGGGTTAAAGGATGTAGTTTTCAGCCTTCTGTCAAACCATTATTTAATGGATGTCAGAGGCTGAGCTCAAAGATACAAAGGCGAATAAGACAGAATGCCTGACTATGAGGTTCCCACTGTCTGACACACAAACATGCAAAGAGATGCTGCAACAAGTTTCTTGCTATAGCACGAAAAAAGAACAACAGTAGCTTTGTACCTAATTGAGGCAGAAATGGTCAAAGGAAAGGAGGACCACTCTGAGTCAGTGGTGAGTTTCCTAGACATCCCTTCACGCTGCTAAGTTCTGCAGCAGCTTGTGTGCATATGCGAGGATATTCAAACCCAGTTTCCTCCCATGCCTAAAACCTAAGCAGTTACTCTGACTTTGGTAAAGTGCCAGGGTAGAGCTTGTGTCCAGAAAGCATCGTTCAGGGTAAACTTTCTTAGAGATAAAGGAATTTTTTCTGCCATAATATATATGACTCATATGATGAACGATTTTGATGCGATTCTTCACTTGTGATATTTCAGTTTTGTGTTAAAGTGTCGACCATGGAGGGGATCTGTACACCGGGAGGAAGCCCAACCCTTGGCCATCAGGGGCCAAAGTCTTCCAAATGTGTGCGTCAGCGCATGGAGGGGTCCTCCAGCCACTTGGTGACCTTCACCCTGCTTCCTCTGGAAGTTGGCCTCCATAACATCAACTTCACACTGGAGACTTCCTTTGGAAGAGAAATCTTAGTGAAAACATTACGCGTCGTGGTAAGAAGAACATTCTTTTTTTAAAAAAAATACATTTTCCTCCCCCAGAAAAAAAAGGTCATTAACAACTTATGTTTAGATGATTAGGGTGGGAGAGAGGAGGGAGGAGAGAAATGATAGTGTAAATGTAGGAAAAAAAAACTAACAGTTGAGGAACCCGGATGTTATCATAGATTCTTTTTTTACTGTTCTTGCACTTAAAGAGTCAGAAATTATGTTTAGAATTTTTAAATTAAACAATAATACTTGGTCATTATAGGACATATGAGTACTGAAAAAAAAGTCACCAATAATCCCCATACTCAGAGATTCCCAGTTTTAACAATTGGGTACCTGTCTTCCAGGCTTTCCCACACCCACTCAAGACAAATCCAGAAAGCGTGTCTTGAAATATACATGCCAGATACTGAAGATAGACCAATAAACAAGACACAGCTCTTGCATTTAAAGAACTTCTGGTCTAGAAAACTTTCCATTTATAAATGAGTAAACAGGCCAGGAAAGGCAAACAATAAAAGATCAGTTGTTAGATATTATGGACCTCACAATCTGCTGAGTGTTTTCATGTCATCAAGATTAAGTTTTTTTAGACATTGAAAGAATTTATTTCTTCTCTTTTAAATAAAGCCACAAAGAGTAAGGTTCTTATACAATTATGTTTGTAAATTTAAAATGGTGCTAATTTTAAAACAAGATCTGGTTCTTGCCAAGGGCAACATGGATAGCTATTGACAGATTAAATCTTCTTAAGTCTTCATTTGGAGTTGTTTTCAGCTAGAAAATTCATATCAGTAAACCTGTATTGATTTATCCTGTGCAAGGCACATTCCTATGTGTTTGCACTGCGGTTTCATGCGCAGACTGGAGCAAGCTGCTTGGCTTTGAATTCTGGCACCATTAGCAATGAGGCATTGGATAAGTTACTTGATGCCTATGTGTGTCAGTTTTCTCATCTGTCAAGTGGAGTAATTATAGAGCCTCCTTCAGAGAGGTTTTCAGAGATCTAAGCAGCAAGATATACAAAGCATTTAGACAAATCACATGGCATATAATAACTTGTATGGAAATGTTGCTCTGACTGATATGCAAATAACCAGAAAGATCTTATAATTAAGGTGCATGTAAGTATTGGTACGTAGTTTGCCATTCCAAAACAAGAGGGTTTTTAAAATTGGGTAAGTAGTCCAGAAAAGCTGACCCAAGAAATTCAGGTCCTATAAATTTAATTATTTTCTTAACTGAATGTTTTCTGTCTTTACTTTAGCCAGAAGGTCTTAAAAGGGAAAGCTATGCTAGTGTTATTCTGGACCCTAAGGGAATTTACGGTAGGAAAATGATTTTGTATTTTATATGTTGACTTTTGGCTCTGCAAATTAAGTGTATATGTCATATAAAACATTCTTTTTTAAAAAAATATTCAATGTATAGGATCAGAAATGCCTACTTCTTGAATCTACCCATCTTGAAGATGATTTATAATATTTTATTCTAAAACTATCAATCCAAAGAATACCCAGTTTACACAATCATTTAACATGCATTATTTGAAAGCACAGTAATTCTAATTAATCACTTAAACAGAGCCTTGTTGTTCCCATTTTCCCGTTTTTCTTTTAACTGAGATACTGTGAATCTTCTCAAAGCCAAAATTTTGTGAACATGTGAGTACTGAATCAAGGCCTAACTACCTATATGCATTATCTATTCATGAAATTTAGATTATGCTCCAGTAACAATTATTTTCTTTTCAAGAAGACAAGACAGACTGCTTGTTAAATGGTTATAATTTATCTCACTGCCACATTCAGATCATTCTTGTTTTCCTTCAGTGATGTAGTGCCACATGTGGGGGATAAGCATCACTTCTGCTGTCCAGGCAGCCCACTGGGATGGGAAACACAGTCCCAATAAAATATTAGTGGGACAAAGTTTAACAAAAGGAAGACACTTTATTTGTAAAGAGGAAAAGAAAGGGAGAGCAAAAAGAAGACAGATAGCTCTTCTGGTAAGAAAGAATCAGAGTAGGGAGCTCTGGAAAGATGGAGGAGCCATGGACCCTTTGTTCCCATCTGCTTTTATAGGGGAGCGTGAGTGACCCTAGCCCAGCCACCTGGAACTTGCCATAACCGGACTGGCTTCTGGGCACCCCTGCCTAATGTCATTTCTTCTGGGGGTCTACATGCAGCTTCTTTTTGTCTGTCTGTTTACTTGTCCTTGACTTACCTTTGAAGGCCTTACCTTTGGGGTAGGAAAGGGGGTACCTTATTCATGGTTAGCTTAGAGTTAGTAAGGGGGCCTGTGGACATCTATTGTACTCTGTAATGACCCTAGAGTGAATAATGTAGTGACTCTAGACTGAATACACCCCACACATATATGTGTATGTTAGTACATAGGTGTCAGTACATGCCGCCTTAAAGTTAGTGAGCTCCCTTTGCCTCTTCTGTATTCTATTGGAAGTGGGGGAAGCTTATTGTTCATTTGTGCCCTTGGCTTTCTTTCTGTGTTCTGCCTGTCAGCTCTTTTTCTGGTCTCTTGGTGCCAGTCCCAAGGCCATTTGGTGCCTATCTTTACCTGTTTTTTGCTCTCTCTCTCTTTTTCTACCCCTGTCCCTGACTTGCTTCCCAGGGGAATCTCTCCAGTAAAGTTTGTTTTTAACTCTTTTTAGTCAGGATTAACTAGAAGACCTAAGGAGGCCCCTATGCTAGTTTCTCATCTACAGACCTCTGGCCCCACAAGAGCAACAGGGAAAAAATATTTACTTACAAATGAAGGCCACTATACTCAGGGTGCCATTTCCTGTAGGAAAGCAGAATGTTACTACCCTTACATTTGATTTTTTTTTTTTTTTTTGGTTTTTCTCCGGTACCGGGAACCGAACTCACGACCTTGCGCTTGCCAGGCAGGCGCTTTGCCGCTGAGCTAAATCCCCAGCCCCTACCCTTACATTTGAAATTGGCTCAAATCACAAACTGAATGATTTCTGTAAAATAATAAAAAGAAAACTCCATCCTACCTTCATATATACATATGTTAGTTGTTTGGTCTAATTTTATGTTAAAGCGGCACGGCCCTCCCCGATAGATTACCTATAGAGGATGATCTTCAGTAGAATTTTTGTGTGTTCTAAAGTTTTTGGCCTCAGGTAGTTATATCAAGTCTCGGAGCGATCCTGTTCCTTAGTTTCTCTTCCTTTTCACCACTGATGTCTCCAATACTAACACTGTTGCAAACAGCTTTCTAAAATCTTACTCATCCCAGGCATCGTCCCATCCCAGGATGACTAGATGGGACTGATCTTTTTCTGTAGAATAAATCTCTCTGGAGAAACTCTTAGTCTTACAAACCTCTGGGCCAGAGAGTGTGTGTAGTTCAGTGGCAGAGTGCTTACCTAGAATGAACAAGACCCTGGTTTTAATCCCCAGCACCACAAAAACAAAACAAACAATTATGTTTCTTTCTACTCTTCCATAGTTTCTTTCCTTATTATTTAGGCAACTTAGATTTAAAGAGCTTTGTTGACATCTAGAAAGCTAAAGAGGGTTAAGATAACAATTCTGCAGAGATTTTATTACATCTTCCAACATCTATATTTTAAGCTGCTTCGTCAGTGTAACACTTCTCAGAATTTAGTTTAAAATACAAACAAAAGACGAAGATGCATTCAGAAAAGTAAATGAACAAGGTCTCAGAACAAACTGTAAAGGATTAGTAATTAAAATTGTGTGACTCCAATTTTAAAAGAGACTAAACACGGAGACACAGTGCTCAAAACTAGCCCTACTCATTAGTTTCTATCTTCTTTCCCTCACCACCCCTTGCTCCTGACTCTGTTGATCTTAGTTGCAGAAAATTAAGCTCTCCACTCCCTCAATTCCTGGCTGCCCAGCTCCCTGGGCTTGGTGGGCCACTCTCACTTTTTACTCGCTCCCTTTATCCTTGACCCCATTCCATCTCCCTTCTTCCAAATACATCCCCTCAACTGTGTTTGACATACGTCTTTGAATAGGGAAATAATGTGTAGATAGATAGATAGATAATAGATGATGGATGGATGGATAGATAGATAATGGATGGATGGATAAATAGATGATAGATGGAGGGATGGATGGATAGATAGATCAATAGATATATAGATATGGATATATATATATATATAATCCATCCTTTTAATATATTTAAAGTGTATTACCGTATAGATCCTATTCTATTTCTTAAGTGTATAAACTCAGTACTAAATAAATAAATGAACTCAATACTCAGTTTTTAAGAAATATTCCTACTGCTGTATGTACATTTAATTCACTATTTTACATAGAATTTCAAGGTATGTTTTCTCACATTTTACTTATTCATCTCCTAGTGACAGATTCCTCAACACCATTAAACAACACTGAAGAAAAAAATATGTATATATGGAGATAGATAGATAACAGATGAGAGAGAGAGAGAGAGAGAGAGAGAGAGATATTTTGAAAAAGCTGAATAAAATGCTGGATAAGTATTTATCTGGACTACATTTCCAGAAGTGGGACTCCTTCAAAGGCTATGTAGATATTTAGTGTCATTCGTTTCTACCATATTGCTGTTCTAAATGTCTGCCCTATTTATACTTCCCCAGCAGTGTGTGATGTTTCATTTCTCCACATCCTCCCCAACACTTGCTATTACTCACCACTTGAAAATGTGGCATGTTTGATGGGTATAAAGTAGTATCTCATCATTGTTTTAACTTGGATCATTCTGGTTGTTAGCATTTTAAGCATTTCTTGATGTATTTGTTGGGTGTTTAGGTTCATCTGTTAACTGCCTGCTCATATTTTTTTAACTTTTTTCTATTTTCAATTTGAATTTTCTTGTATATTTCTTCTTAGTTTTGTCTCTGATGTACTTCCTTGCGCAAAAGCAGGTCTTCATGAATTTTAAACAAGAATTCTTTATTCCAATATAGTCAAATTCATCATAATGCATCTTTTTTGGGGGGTAATCTTAAAGAAGTCTTAGTCCACCTTTAGTTCACAAAGGCAATTTGTTATTCTACTGATTGTACAGGTTTGACTTTTAAATGTTTTAGTTTCTCTGGAATCTACCTTCATGTGTGAGGTCATGATCAATCTTGTCGTGGTCTCTGATGAGTAAAGTTGACTTCCTTGGCTTTGACTTCCTTCTTTAGCTTTCCATTTGGTAGTGCACTTGCCAATGTGAACTGAAATAGTCAAGAGCATGTATTAATGGAGACAATAGTGGAGAATCAAATTTAGACATTCACAGACAATCCCTCAGTAATAAGTACCATCCACTGAGGATGAACTGTATGCCAGGCTCTTTGTCTGTATTATTTTTATCCTTACAAAAACACTTTGAGGAAAATATCATTACCTCCATTTAACTAACTAAGGCACAGAAAGGTCGTGTCTTGCTCAGTATCTCATACATAGTAAGTTCTTTCTGAACTCCATTCTCTGTCAGCCAAACTGTAAAACTCTTCAGTGCCTTCATGGAGCTTTATTTTAACATAATTCCTCAGTATTTATCAAGGGTTAGTGGATAAAGAAGCTTCATGGAAATATTCCTGCATCTTTGGCTTGTTAGTTGAATTACAAAATGCTTACTGCTTTAGCATCTTCCATGTGCCAAGGACTATGCAAAGTGCTGGAACTACAACTTGGGTAAGAGTTGGTCACTGCCTTGAAAGATATTTCTTAGCAAAACCATGGAGGTGTATTCTCTTTATGGTGACTACAGTGGACTCTGGTAAAACCTTCTTGGCTCAGATCAGGACTCCATCTCTACTAGTTTTGTGACTTTGTCCAAGATACTCTCTAAGCCAAATTTCCTCATCTATAAAATTAAAATAATAAAAATAGACCTAGCATTCAAGATTCATGTGAAGATTTAGTGTAGCAATGCATTTAAACAGCTCAGTACAGTGCTTGGTAGTCTATCAGTGCAATAATAAATGTTATCATTTTTACAATGAAAAGCAGTGATTAATTATAATAGAAAGATTCTTGATACCAGAATGCTAAAATTCTGTTATCAAAGGCATATAGAAAACATCTCTAAATTAGATGGGAAGGAGAAGGTAGAAAGAACTTCAGATCTTACTTCCCAATGGAGCTAGTGTTCAAATAACCTTGACTAGGAAATTATGTGTTGTTTATTTTCAGATTTCAGTTCAAGGAACAAATTTCTCTCTTTGACAAAAAGCCATGCTACCTTTTACTGGTGGATAAAATTGATATAACCTATTTATTTCATATCATGTTATGACCAGCAATTTTATAGCCAAGTTTAGTGTTTTATTTAAAGAGATTATACAAGCCTAGAGTTTGATTTAAAAATCTTGGATGTTTCTTTCTTTGTAATTTTAATAATATTATTATAAAACGATCTTTCATCTCAAAAAATTCTTTAGCAGTAGATATATTACAAATAATCTGCAAATAGTCTCTTTCCTAAAAAACTCTGTAAATCTAATCATTTTTAAAATTACAGGTTCTGTTAGCAGACGAAAGGAGTTTCCATACAGGATACCATTAGATTTGGTCCCAAAAACAAATGTCAAAAGGATTTTGAGTGTAAATGGTAAAGTAACATATTCTATTTTTATTACTTATTTCTGTGGGGGGGGTACTGGGAACTAAACCCAGGGCCTTTATACTGAGCTATATAGCTCCAGCCTGTTTTACTGATTGATTGGTGAGATAGCAACTTACTAGCTTGCCTAGGCTGGGCTCGTATTTGTTATCCTTCTGCCCCATCCTCTGAGAGTGCTACGATTACAGGGATGTACCACCAAGCCCCACTTAATTGCATTATTCTTTTTCTATTTATCTGATTCCCTGCACACGCAAATCTTCTTTGAGAACACCCCGTATTCTACAAATACTTGATTACTTTTCCAAATATCTTCTTTCACTGACCTGCTTGAAATAAAGATTAATTTCCCCATGATGGACAGTGAGGACTATCTTTGGCCAAAGACTTCTCTAAGAGAAGGGATACAGCTACTTCTAGACTTAAAGAACTTCCCATGGTCTTAGCTCCAAAGAAAGCTTTATGCCCTGCATTGGCCCCAAGATGACAGCACACTTCTGCTGAAATGCCAGTCCCGGAGAGGTTGTCTTAGTCCAGTTATGCTACTACAATGAAATACCTAAGAGCGGATCATTTATAAAGAACAGACATTGATTCCTTACCATGTTGGAAGTTGGGGACTCCAAGCTCTAAGTGCCCGTAGATTGATGTCTGCCAGGAGCTGTTCTCCACTTCTCAACTGACGTCTTGTCACTGCACCCTCACAGGGCAGGAGGTGGAAAAGCAGAATGACAGGAAGGGGTAGACAGCTCCCTCACACTTGTTTGATAAGGTCATTAATCCCATTCAAGAGGACAGTGCCCTCCTGGTCTCATCACCTCCCCAAATTCCCACCTTTTAATACCACGCCCTTGCTGAATAGATTTCATATACGGGTTCTGAATGGACACATGCATTCAAACTGGAGCAGGGCTTCTCTTCCCTCCAGGACATTTGAAGACATGGCATCTTTGATGGGCTTTCCCTGAGCTCTTGCCTTTGCAATTCAGTAACATACCACCAAAACAATAGAATGTCCTGACTACATTTTACCTCACAGAAAATCAGAATGTTAGTACTGCAAAGGACTTTTTTGATCTTGTGCAATCCCGTTGTTGGATTTACAAGAAAATGGCTTGCACAAGGTTGCACAGTGAGTTACAAAGTGGTTACCACACTCCCTGCTTGGGCCTTTGTTTTATTTTGTAGGAGGAATGGTTAATATGATCTGCAATGTCTAAATCCATGAATGGCAGTAGATGTATTATGTCCATGTAAGCACTGCAGATGCATTACTCTGCCCACTGCATCATTCTATCATCTATTACTATAGTGTAAAGATATTGCTTAAGCTTTCATTTCATTTCTTTTAAATTCATGTTCCAAGCCACGTCCTCTCTCTCACCCCTTTCTGAGAAGCAAGTGAACTGCTTAGATTAAAAAAAAAGAACAGAGATGGTTGTTCTACTTAGCATATGTGCTGTGGAAGCAAGCACAGTTCTTCTCTTTAGAATATACTGCTATCCATTGGTAGGAGGTGATCGTGTCTACTTTGACTTCTTCTTGTTTCAGGGCTGCTGATAGGTGAGGTCCTGTCTACTGTCCTGAGTCAGGAAGGCACCGATATCCTACCCCACCTCCCCAAGGGGAGTGCGGAGGCAGAGCTGATGAGCATTGTCCCTGTATTCTATGTTTTTCACTATCTGGAGGCAGGAAATCATTGGGACATTTTTTATCCTCATTCATTGACTAAAAAACAGTACCTGAAGAAAAAAATAAAAGAAGGTAAAAAAATCTATTTTGCATAATAATCTAGTAATTTTTAAACAAATATTTTAAACTAATATTTAAGTCACTATGAATTGTATAAATGCTTTATCTGACATCTTAGCCAAAAAGAATCACAAGATGGACTCTACTGTATGAATAAATATGTGTACTATTTCTGTAGCATTTTGGCTTAACTTACCAAAATGCCTGGATTTGAGACAAGACACCTGCATTCCAAACTCTATGGAGCACTTCCTTCCTCTTTGAATGAGATCAGAATGTTCTGCTCAATAATTCCCACTTCAAGCAATTCACATGCTTCCTTTGAGAAGTTCAGTGTTGGCCACAGACCATGTGTTTACTGCCCAACACCAAAGGAAGTTTACTGCCCCCTGGGACCAATGCAGCACTGTGAGTAGAAATGAAGGTCAATGAGGCACTGTGTTCTTCTGGTGTCTCTCAGGGATGGTGAGCATCATGTCCTACAGAAATGCTGACTCTTCATACAGCATGTGGAAGGGTGGAAGTGGTAGCACTTGGTAAGTAGCAAGTCTTCATTTGTATTTTCACATAGTAGCTGATTAAGTAAAGAATAATAACTGTAATGGAAGTTCCATTCCTCCAGTTGCTCAGACTTTAGTCATTCTAAACTTAGTCCTTCTTTAATGCCTCTCTTGCTCTTACAACCCACATCAGATCTGGCAGATATGCTTGGCTACACCTTCAAAATACATCCTGAGTCTGGCTACTTCTCACCATTTCTACTTCCTCACTGTAGTCCACACCATCTTCCTCTCTGGATTATTGCACTAGCCTCTTCTAGTCTTCTGACCTCAGACCTTCTTTGTCTATATTCAACACAGCAACTAGAATGACCCTATTAAAATGTAAGTTAGGTCATGACACTCAGAACCATTCAGGAGCTTCTCATTGGACCCAGGGTAAAAGCCAATCTCTCTTATTGAGATTTATGAAGTTCTAATGATCTGTCTGCATCTCACCTCTTCACTTTCTCTGCTATGCTCCAAGGCCATTTCACCACTCCTCAAACACATGCAGGCATGCTGCCCCCTCTGGTCTTTGCACTGTTTCTTGTCTGTACCACTCCTGCCTGAAAGTGGCTGGTTTCCTATTTTCTTCATGTCTTTACTAAGACCTTACCTTCTTCATGAGGCCCCTACTATGTCATTCTATCTAAAATTGCAACCAACGCCCATCCCAGACCTTCGTGTCTTTCTCCCCATGTTCCTTTAATCCTTAGCATTTATTACTAACAATTTTCCTTACTTCACTTAATGTCTCTTCCCTTTAATAGACCATAAGTGCCACATGGGCAATTCTTAGTATTCCTAATGCCCAGTACATACCTAGTACTCAGGAAGTATTTATTCAATAAGGCACAACTTCCATAAATCTGATTATTTGAGGACAAGACAAATGAATAAATGTGTCCACATGCAGTCTACTTTCAGAAAATGCTATCATACTTTAACAGAAACCTTAATAAAAACATAGCATGCCAGGTGCTTTTCAGGTTCCACTCTATGAAATGCATTTAAGATGCTTACAACCTACAATAATTTAATATTAGATTTTCCCCTGTAAGTATTGAGAGTCCACAAGATTTCATTCTTGGGCCCCTTACATTTTATTATCTGTCCTTGTACAATTTTATCTTTGCCTACAACTTCTATCACTTTTATTCTAATGATGCCCTGATCAACATCTCAAGACGTGACATCTTTCCTAAGCTCCAGATCCACCTTTCTAGGTGCTTGGAGCCAAAGACCATCAAAAACAATCCATGCCAAATTCATTCTTCTCTTTCTCAAACACACTTTTCTCCTCTGTTCCCTTAGTCAGTGTGCAGCAATGCCCTGCACTTTGTCCCTCACTCATCAAATTAGAATCATCAGGAGGTTTCTTACCTCTCCCTTTCCTTTTGTCTCTGCATCCAATCAGTCACCAAGTGTCACTGATTATCCCTGAGAGTTAGGTTTCACCACACTCACTCCTAGAGCCTGCCAACCAAAGGACAACAGCAGTGGGGTGGGTGTCAATACAGACTGGAAAACCCCACCATAAGATGCAGCAACATCTCAGTAAACACTCAGAGCCTCTCAAGAGGCCAGGCAAGACCACATGAAGAGCAATGAGCCAGAAACACAGGAGCACTTGAACACTAGACCCAACAGTATGAGCTCCTTGAAAAAAGTAAGGTACAAAGAAGGAAATAGTAAGCACCTACGGACTCTCAAAGTTTTTCTTAAAAAACATAGAGCTGGTACAAACAATACAAATAACATTCATATTAACAAAACCCAAAATTAAGGAGTGTGAACTTTTTTGTATTAGTCTTTTCATAGAAGAAAATATTACAGCTGTAGTTCGAGTTATCCCTTTAATCCCAGCTTCATCTTATTCCTGTTCACTTTCCTGCAGGGTCATTCATGCTCATGAATTTGTGCTTCTTTCTGGCCATTTTTTATTTTTCATAGATATATATCATATACATATATATATGTCACATGAATTCATATACAGTCCCTCCTTATGTTTTTTAAATGATCGTAACTACTGCCAAACCACAGCTATCGTTCTACAACCTGCCTTTATCTCCTCAATGGTTAGTTATTTAGCTCTAGCATAGATATATGTACAGAAATAGTTCACTCCTTTTCCTCTCTATGTTATGTTACACTTTTACAAATATACATATTGCATATGTGCTTCTATCCACTGTCATTTGGTGGACAGTTATTTCCAGTTTTTACCATTAAAAACAATGCCACAATAAACATCTTCATGTCTTTTTGGACACATATGTGCATCTCTCTAGGGTACATACATAGATGGAATTGCTGGAGCATAATAAATGCATGTTTTCATTTGTATTGCACTGTGTCAGATTTCTCTTCAAAGTGACTTTACAAATTCTTTTCTTTTTTTTTTGTTTTTTGGTTTTTCTCTGGTACCGGGAACCGAACTCACGACCTTGTGCTTGCCAGGCAGGTGCTTTTGCCACTGAGCTAAATCCCCAGCCCCTTACAAATTCTTTTCTACTGTAAAGTTTTAGTACTAGAACCTATTGTAAAGCTTAAAGAGTTAAGCCAAACTATAAGAACATCTAGAAGTAGCCTTGGGTCTTCTATAAAAACAAATTAAATAACCTTCTCTTTCTCTTTCCCTCCAAGTCAGTCAGAAGGACAGATCAGAGAGCAGAAAAGAACAAAGAAAACCTGAGTAAAATGTATTTGCTTACTGCTGGGGAAGACCAGACTAGACACCCACCCTCTGAGAACTCTAGGGCTGTGGTACCCGAGCATCAAGTTCTAGGACAGATGAGCACTTATCCCAATTACATATTTAATTGCCAGAACAATTGAAGGTGTATTCATATATTTAATCTTTATAATAAATAATAAATCTCAAGAGTCAATTGCCATTGTCTTTTTCAAGATCAAACTGAAACACAGACTGGGTGAAACTGGCCCAACTGCTGAGAAATGGAGAGGCAGACCGGCAGTCTGACTACCTTCTTACTCTTCCTTAGCATACTAGCAGAAGAGCCATCCTATGGCCAAAATTCCAAGTCAGCCCCAAAATAACACATGGGCCAACTAGTGATCTTGCGTGTGATCAATCCATGGACATAGTCCTCCTCCACCACCGCCATGGGAGCAGACTGAGAGATGAACAGGAAGTGTTCTAAATTATTTCCCCTAAAACTCCACTGAGTAGAAGATGTACTTCTGTGTCACCAGAAGAAGCATTATGGAAAGGCACTCAATTGTGGTGAAGCAAGCCCCGATTAATGTCAAGCAAAAACCTTTTTAATAATTAAAGCAGTTAGAGCAAAAATTTAGAACAAGCTAAAGTTCCATAAGTAGGTAAAGAGCTAGTTTTGTGCGTTTGCATCAAAATACTGTAATTTAGCATTTAAAATCATTTGTAAAAGAATGAGGAAATATTATATGCTAATATAGACCTGTAAGGTATATAATTAAATATAAAGAATAATAACTTTATTATGGAAATTCCAAGAACAAGAACAAGACTGCATAATCCAAGGCAAGAGCAAGACAGTATAATCTTGATATCTGGTGTAGTTGGGATGGAAAAGTAGACAGGAAGCTTGTATCCCTATGTTCACACTTTGGAAAGATACCTTTGAAGTAGTGCTAGCTGCCTATTGCGAAGCGGAGGGGAATGTGGGCAGGAGAGAGATATATAATTTTATACCCTTTATGCTTTCAGATTTTTGAATCATATGAAGACTTACATCCCTCCAAAAGAGTACTTAAAATACATTTTAAATTGCAAATGAACGCAAAAGTAAAATTTTAAAGTGAGAGAAAGGGGTAGAGGAGTCAAATAGCTTGAACCGGGGCTGGGGATTTAGCTCAGCGGCAAAAGCGCCTGCCTGGCAAGCGCAAGGTCGTGAGTTCGGTTCCCGGTACCGGAGAAAAA
>NW_004955419.1:7068411-7069966 GCF_000276665.1 Chinchilla lanigera
GGTTCCCGGTACCGGAGAAAAATCAAAAAAAAAAAAAAAAAAACAAAACAAAAAAACAAATAGCTTGAACCTTCAACCTCTGAGATGCTCAGAGTGAGAGGCTTTCAGGGAGCTGGAGAGGGAAGAGGCATTTAGGAGGCAGAGCATGAATTCCATCTTCTCTGACCCTTGGTGACAGCTGTAAGTAGAGACTGAAACTACTTTTTGTCTAAGTATTCATGATGCTAAAACCTCCTTGAGAGGTACCAAGTTGTGTGTCAGTGGCAGAGCTCGAGGGAAAGAAGTGGGATAAACACTCCCAGGCTGTGGGGAAAGGAGGTAGGGATTCAGATGCCACAACTGTGCAAATTTTACAATCTAGAATTTTATGATTTTACCTTGCCGTGTCTTATGTTCACAGATCTGTGCCTTCCCTCAGTTTAATTTTAGAGAGTAATTATTTTGTCCTCAGGGATCAGCTTTTACTTGTGTACTTGTGAACAGTCTTGTAATCACAGAGGATGTGCTCTTCATATTTGCTGACTGAATATTTTAGCGATCTTTCAGATATCTTCCCTTGTCACCTTGGAAAATGCTGATTTACTATGGAATTGTATGTTTTAAATTTTCCTATTTTTTTCCAAAGAATAAAATTGTGTGAACTAAAATACCCTCCAAGATGAAAGCCAAAAGGAGCTCAGTGTTCTAAGTATTTGCTTTATTGTCTTAAAGGTTAACAGCTTTTGCTTTAAGAGTACTTGGACAAATAAATAAATACGTAGAGCAGAACCAAAACTCAATTTGCAATTCTTTATTGTGGCTGGTTGAGAATTGCCAAGTAGAGAATGGATCTTTCAAGGAAAATTCCCAGTATCAACCAGTAAAACTACAGGTAAGGAAACCAAATGTACAAGTTAGCAATTGTTCGATCTATAAGTTTGAGTTCTCCTCTCATCTTATTATGGGAGAATGAAAAAGAAGAGGGGAAAATATATGTAACCTGGCAAGAAATGCCTCTTGTGAACAGACAGAACACAGAGGCCTTCCTGTACTCTCTGAAGTGGAGTGGTCTCAGATCAGAGGCCACATAGTGATGTCCTGGACATCTGGTTTCACAGGTGTTTATGGTTCACATGGGGTAAATTCCACAACATGTAAAAGGTACTAATTCATCTGTCTGCCTTTGGTATGGAATCTGCACCTAAAGTTCATGGACTTCTCACAGATCAAATTTCCATGGTGTTGTCATGAAAGATGGGATCTTATGTATATCCTGTTAGTAAGAGAAGTTGGAGCCAATTTATTAAAATGGGAACAAAGTGTCTTCTGAGATGAGAATCTATTTACGATCTTGAACTACAGTGCAATACAATATTGCTCCGAGATACCACTGAAATATCTTCTACTCCTTAGAATGCTGCAATCCAATCCCTTTCATATCAGGCATGAGTAAACTCCGTGGCTGTCTGTGGGTCTCATACTGGTCCTTTGTTGCACCAGTAGCAGATTAGGACTCATGTAAGAAACAGGGCAACTGGACTAGAGACCATAATAGTAAGAGAAATAAGTTAGACAC
>NW_004955419.1:7071186-7116044 GCF_000276665.1 Chinchilla lanigera
TGAAATGCCTCAGTCAAGCTAATTGACATATGCATTACTTCACATGCATCTTTTTGTGGTGAGCACATTTACAATCTACTCTCTTCATGACTTTCGAGTAGTATAGAATGCATTGTTATCAACTGCAGTCAGCATGTTATGCGGTAAATCTCTTATACTTATTATTCCCATCTAAGTGCAATTTTGTATCTTTTACCCAACATATTTCCACCTCTAGCCCATAGTTACTCCTTTTATGAGTTTGACTCTTTTAGCTTCTACATATAAGCAGTATTTATCTTTCTGTACCTGGTGTATTTCACTTAGCGTAATGTCCTCCAGGTTCATCCTTGCTTCACAATTGGTACGATTTTCTCTTTTTAAAGTAATAATAGTATATATATACTTACCCATATATTCACTGATGAATACCAAGATTGACTTGATTCCATATCTTGACTATTGTGAACAATGCTTAAATGAATGTGGAGGGGACAATATATCTTTGAGATCCAGATTTCTTTTCTTTTGGATATCTACCCAGTGGTGAGACATACGGCAGTTATTTTTTTTTAATTTTTGAAGGAACTTCCATACTGCTTTCCATACTAGCTAGAATAATTTACATTTCCAGCAGCTGTGTGCAAGGGTTCCCTTTTCTGCGTATTCTGGTCAACACTTATCTCTTGTACTTTGGGTAATAGCCATTCTAACAAGGGCAAGCAATATCTCATTCATTGTTTTAGTTTGCAATTACCTGATGATTAGTGATGAATTTTTTCTCATACTCCTATTGTGTTTGGTATTTTGAACGGAGAAGAAAGAGAGTATGGTTGATTCAAAGAAGTGGGGGCATAAGAACTAGATAGTGAATGGCATGAAATAAAGCTCTAGAGGTAAATAAAGTTCACTGAAAGCTTTATAAGTCCTGCATTGAGTTATCTCTACCATAAGAGGGAAAACTATGGCTGAACAAAGACCAAACAGTGCTTCATAGAGGAGGTGGCATTTTAACAGGGTCTTGACCAAAGGGAAGAATTTGAATGTGAAAAAGTGCGAAGTGAGCTAGAAGGTGTGGTCAGGGCAAGTGAAGCCACTGAAGTAAAAGAACCAGAGCTCATGGAGAAATAGAGAGCAGACTGCTGGAGTTCAGGAAAGAAAAGTGTGGAGACAGGCTCAAAATGGAGACTGGAAATGGATCATTTTGCTTTAAAGACATCATTTTCAAACACTGTTTTTGTTTTTATCTTAGGGTACCTTGCATGTTGAAGCCAGAGAGAAAACCCTATATCTGACGGCCTTCACGGTGATTGGAATTCGAAAAGCTATTGACATATGCCCCATGGTGGTAAGTAAGCATTTTCCCTCTCTAGCACTCATCTACTGCTGGGACATACACTGCAGGGGCCACCAGTCAGAAGACACGCAGCCTCAAAAGCTTCTTTTCACATTCCTTCAAGGCAACTTTAACACCAGAATCAAAAGGTTTCAGAACTATGATAGATATTAGAGAACACTGAGTCCCACCTACTTGTCAGCAGTTGAGAAAGCTGATGCCTACAAGGTAAATTTAATTGTCCAGTGTTACATACAGGCTCCTAAATTTACAATTGGGACAGTACTAGAACTGTGATGGGAGAATGACCCAGAGTCCCCTGCTTCCCTCTCTTATCTCTGCTAAGTCTCTCTGTGTGTTATTACTACATTCAGTAGTTGAGATGCTCTGTAGCGTACATGTACTGAGGACACACAATCGCAGGTCTGCTCTTTGAGTTGTGCTATCTTGGCTTAGAAACTGAGGTGTTAAGAGAGAATCCACCTACATGAACCAACATAGAAACTTCCAAAAGTTTATGGAGGTAATACCTCTGCGTAGGTAGGTCCCTGAGCTAAGGTTAGGTACTCCTGTCTGCAAAACAGAAGTCAGTTAGACACATCCTTCAAACCAGGATACAGAATTGAGATGGAAAAACCCAAAGGAGCTTGCAGCATTTGAAACACAATGCACAACTGTTTTTTTAGTTTGTTCCATAAGCACTGGTGTTTACACTGAAGACAAAATTATGAACCAAGACCAGTTCCCTGGGCCCTGGAGGACCAATTGGTACCAGTGGTCATGTCAGTGTGAGACACACGGGAAGCTGGGAGAGAAGGAGCCAGGCAGGACATTAGTGACCTTCTTCGGGCATTCTCCTGACCCACTCACCCCCAGTAAGTCTTCTAGTGGCCTCGGCACAGAGTGACGGGGACTCTTTTCCCGTGCATTCGTAGGCTCAGAAAGCACTTTGGCAGATGGCCAGTTTTCCCGCTGCTATGGTTTTATTATTTTTGAAGTATAATTCTTTGGAACACATCAACCTGTCTCAGCTAGGCTGAGAAAGAAGGATGAAAGTTGTAATTATTGTTGCTGCTGCTTCCTCCTGGAAGCTAGGCCTGGTGTGGAACCAGGAACTTAAGAGATAAAACCTCTACAAGGAACAAGGGAATTCAGAGGCAAAAGCTTCAGCCCACCTGGACCGCCACCTTTCCCTTCTGAGGTCATGCCCTACCCCTTCACAGAAGGACTTGCCATCATCCACTTCCATTCCGCTGTCCTCTTTCCTCCCTTCATCTCACCTGCCCCAGAATGGTGCAAGCTGAGTGCAATGTCCATCTGTTGATGGGTCAACACTGCACAAAGAAACTTAGGTATCTTCTGTTCTTGTTTCCAGAAAATCAGCGCTGCTCTAACTAAAGCTGACACTTTCCTCCTTGAAAATACCCTCTCATCCCAGAACACCTTTACACTGGCTATTGTGGCCTACGCTCTTTCTCTGGGTGATAAAACACACCCACAGTTTCATTCCATTGTTTCAGCCCTGAAGAGGAAAACTTCAATAAAAGGTATGCCTCCTTCTGTGCATTTATTCAACGGGGATTTACTGAGAACATAGGGTTTGCTAATCCTGGGAAGTGGGTGGCATGCAAAGTTGAGTAAAACACAAGCCTGTCCCTCAAGGAGCAAAGCATCACATACAAGGCAAACAATGCTCTTCATTTATTAATTCATTGGGTAAATATTTATTTATTCCTTTATTCAACAAATGCATGTCAAATATCCTAGGATATTTTCTATGTGTCAGGCATTGTTCCAGGCTCTAGGGAAAAAGCAACAAATGAAACCACCCAAAAGTATCCACATCTTCATGAAACTTACATTCTAGTTGGGGAGTGACAAACACAATAAATAAGTAAAATTTTGTGAGTAGGTTGGTGATGACTGAAATGAGGGGGGGAAACACTAGGAAAGGAGATAAGGTAAGGGGTGGTGGTCTCAGTTGAGACAGGGAGTCTGGATGTAAGCCTTCCTGGAAAGATGTACGGTCATGTGTCACTTGATGGGGATACATTCTGAGAAGTGCGTCGTTAGGCAATTTTGCCATTGTATGAACCTCACAGAGTATACTTACACAGAATAGAGTATACTTACACAGAGTATACTTACACAGAACAGATGGCACAACCTACTACAGGCCTGGGCCATCTGGCCCTGTTGTATACATGGTCCTCACTGAAATGTTGTCATGTAACTCATAACTATTTGAGTGGAGACCTGAAAGGAAGTGATGAAGCAAGCCACAAGGCTGTCTGGAAGAGTGAAACAGCATGTGCTAATGCCCTGAGCATAGGTGGTGCTCCAAGAATTGCAAGGAGACAAGTGTGATTGCAGAGGAGTGAGACGGGGAGCAGGAAGTGAAGTCAGGGAAAGAAAGGGTAAGGAAGGCTGTAGAGATCTTTGCAGGGTCTCTTCGTGGCTTCAGTGTGCAGCCAGCTGTGCAGGGGTGAAGTCACCTGTCTGGATCCATTTTCTGTTGCTATAACAGCATACCAGACACTGCATGATTTATAAACGAAAGAAGTCTATTTTGGCTTATGATTCTGTAAGTTCAAGAACATGCTCCCGGGCTTTGCTTAGCTTCTGGAAAAGACCTCATGTTGGAAAGTGCATGGGAAGTGGGCCCATGGGGAAGAGAAGAAGGGGCCCAAACTCCTGGGATAGCTAACCCATTGCCACAAGAAAAGCACTGACCCGTCCATGAAGGTTCCACCCCCATGAGCAAAACACTTCTCAGTAGCCCCCGCCTCCCCACATAGCTGCACTGGGAACCAAGCCCCACCATGAGTTTTGGCGAGGACGAGGAACATTTGAACCACAGCAGCACCCAAGCAATCAGGTGAGTCGAGGCTGAAATCGGGCCCATACTCCACAAACCCTGGTACAGAGCTGCCTCCATGCAGAGCAAGGGCTGCCTGTGTCTCAGTCACATCTGGGTGCTGAGGGAGTCATAGAACTTTAATTTCTGCTTTGAACGAGAAGGAAAAACACGAAGAACTCTGAGCAAAGTACTGTGTAGCTGAGGTCTTTGGCCCAGTTGGGCACTTTGATCCCTCTCTAGCTGGGTTTTCTAAAAATTTTACGAATCTTATATGAGATTTATGACCATCTATAAAATTTCACTTCTCTCATCATTTAAAGATGACTACATTTGAACATAGACCTCAAAACCATTCATATAGTATTTCAAAAAATAACACAAAATAAATCTCTTGGGTATTATAAGATATGGACCATAAAATCACAGAATTTAGGAACTGGAAGGGAACTTACTGATTTAAATAGTGTTTGAGCTGGAAGTTTCTTTTAAAACTCCTATTAAATACACCAAATCTGAGTCTCTGAAGGGGAGGGAAAAGTTTCTCATCCAAGGTCATGACAATAATGTAATTAGGAATTTTAAACAGATACATCAAAACTGTGACCAACCCTCAAAAATAATTTCAAAATACACTTTACAGTTTTTTTAATATTGTTCCCAAAAGGGTTTCAAGTGATTGTTTATATTGCAGAGTAGGAACAAACAAATATAATTTATGAAAAGTGTTATATATATGAAACTGTCTTTGGTACTTTAAATTGGGAGGAGAAAGCTGGGCATGGTGGCACACCACTGTAATCCTAGCACTTGGGAGGCTGAAGCAGGAGGATCATTGTGAGTTTGAGACCAGCCTGGGCTACCATGTGAGCTCCAGGCCAGCCTGAACTACACAGCAAGACCCTGTCTCAAAAAAACAACAAAAAAAACTTGGGAGGCAATAATAAAAGACTGAAATAAAAATTGGTTATGATTTCATAATTTCCAGGATGTGAATTTTTCAGGGAAAATGGTCCTCATTTATCTTACAGGGTCAATAATAATTCTTTGTATGGTTATGGTGCTTTTTAGTTTGCAAATACTTTTCCATTTAGTATCCCACTTGGGTTTCCCTGTATGGAAGAACTTACTGTGTACCTAAAGTTTTAGGAAACTGAGATCCACAGAACTAAAGGAACTTGCCCAAGTTGACGCAGTAGAGCAGAGACTGGAACCTGAGTCTACTAATTCCCAATTTATTACATCTTCCATTAGAACTTCTACCTCCCCCTAGTATGTATGACTTTTCCATGCTGGCCTTTATAAATAAAGACGAGTAGCACCGTATTAAGGAATCTCAATCAGTCACCTTGAAGAAGCTCTTGCCAAAAAAACCCCAAATGGTTCCTACAAAACAGAAAGCCTTCATAGACTGACTATAATTATGTCAAATTCATGCTTTTAATCATATTAACTAATGTGATGTGTTGATATCAGGTAATCCACCCATTTACCGTTTTTGGAAAGACAGTCGCCAACTTACAGACACCTCTGCACCTAATGCTGGTACAGCAGGTATGGTGGAAACCACTTCTTATGCTTTACTCACCAGCCTGAACTTGAAAGAGATGAATTATGTCAACCCAATCATCAAATGGCTGTCAGAAGAGCAGAGATCTGGAGGCGGCTTTTATTCAACCCAGGTATTATGTCTTTGTCTTTCTCCTATGTGCTTTTTGTTTCCCATACGATATTTTCCACGCTCAGTCTGCCCTCCACGCCTTTGTCCACCAAATGTCTAGAAGGGAAGGTTCCCTAGAGAGTAGCTACAGAGGAAGAAATATGCCCAGCAAGGTTCAGTCAGAGATTCAGTGGCAGAGCCAAGATCAGCACTCATGTCTCCTAAGCCTAAGTCCAGTGCTTCCCTACACGATTCTTAGTGACAGTGAAAACCTACTAAGAATACCTGCAATTTTATCATAGTCTGTGTAATAAATAGCAGTTGCTATGTAGAGGTAAAAACTGATGTTCCTCCCCTGCAAAATATAAAAATTGAAACACTGATTGTTCAGTCATTAGAATATTATATATATACATATTTATAACTAGTCTGCAGTTATGTAACATATAGTCATGTGCCACATACTGATATTTTTGTCAACAGACTGCATATTCAACAGTGATCCATGAGATTACAGTGGAGCTGAAAAATTCCTATTGTCTAGTGACATTGTAGTAATCGAAATGTCACAGTTCAACACATTACTCACGTATTGGTGGTTAAGCTATTTCCTTATCATGACACAAAAGCATAGCACATGTATATAGTACACATACTTGATAATGAATGCTAGGGTGATAATAAACAATGGTGTTACTGGTTTGTATATTTACTACACTATACTTTCTTTGGGGAGAGTCTAACCTAAGGCCTTGCTCATGCTATCCACACATATATTTTTTATCATTATCTTAATTTGTACTCATTCTACTTTTGAGAAAGTTTACTATAAAATAGTATGCCACATTCCTCCAATAGCAGCTCCATGCATCTCATGTTTACCATGTCCCTTGACATTGTCAAGAGGCCACACTGAGTGACTGACCTGTACCACTGGTGATGAACTGATGGCGCATGTGCTGCAGGGGCTGTCTGTATCACTGAAAGCTCTAAAAGTTTTCCCCTCACTGACCTATTCTATCCAGGCATGTATGAGTACACTCCAAGATGTTTGCACGCCAACTTGCACAACACATTTTTATATTTCTGCCATTAAGTGGTACATGACTGCATGTCTGTATTCAAAGTTTAGCTCAAGTGTCAACATCTTCCCTGTCTCCAGGATGTTTAGAGTGTATATATGCATACATATAAAGTTAGAGGCACAAGGATTCTTTAGGATTGATTTAATGAACATCTAATGGGTTTTGCCATGGGCACAACTATGGGTTTAACAGAAAAAAGTGCCCAGTTGATTAACACTGGCTGCCAGAGACATAGGCAGAGGAAGCAGCCGTGTATTTAACATCTCTGATCTAGTCACATTTCCTGATTCTATAGATAAGGAAAATGAAGTCCAAAGACACCATTCATTCATTTATTCCTTCAACAAATATATATTGAATATCCACCACATGTGCCTACTAAATGCAGTGAACACTTTCAGTCAGTTTTGTGCTGCTGTAACAGAATGCCACAGACATGGTTGTTTATAATGAAAGAAATGTTCTGGAGAGATGCTCATGGTTCTGGAGACCAGAATGTCCAAGATTCAGGCGTCAGCATCTGGCAAGGGCCTTTTTGCTGCATCATGTTATGAAGGAAGGGCAAAGAGAGGGCAAGAAGGAACCAAAAGAGAACACAAGAGGGGACAAACTCACCCCTTTATAAGGAATCCACTTGCTCCTGTGACCCAAACTCCTCCCATTGGGCTCTACCTCCAACCCTTCCACATTGGAGATTAAGTTACAACATATGGACTTTAGGAAACACATTCAAATCATAGCACATACCAAGAAATATATGCTACCTATTTGTCCCATGAATCTCACATTATGGAGTGAGAGTGTCAACAGTGAACTAACTATGAATAAAATTGTTATAAATTGAGATAGATGGTATTAGAAATTGATATACTAAGCAGAAAAGTGAACATCAAAACATAGAATAAAGGAAAAGGAGAGTTTGTAGCCTCACTGTGGAAGTATTTAGTCTAAGACTGGAGAATGAGAAAGATAACCAAGCAGAGCCAGGGGCATTCCACAAGGAGCGACTGCCTGACTTGCCGGTGACACCAGCAGAGTACAGAGGAGACCCATCTGGGAAGACATGTTTCCTTCCTATCCCTGCTAACATCTTTATTGGGAAGACATGTTTCCTTCCTATTCCTGCTAACATCTTTATTGGGAAGACAGAGCTCTTCCTTCTCCACAATGGGGCCGTTAGCTGGCTTCATTCACTCAACAGGAGTTTTGTCTTCAGACAGTGCTCCCTACCTGTTTGCACACATGGGTTATACAAATAACCTAAACATATTTCTGTCTCTTGTTGATTGTTGATAGGATACAATTAATGCCATCGAAGGCCTGACAGAATATTCACTCCTCAGTAAACAGCACCAACTGAATATGGATATCAATGTCTCCTACAAGCACAAAGGTGACTTCTACCATTATAAGGTGACAGACAAGAATTTCCTTGGGAGACCAGTAGAGGTAATTAACTTTTCATAATGTTTTACAATTATATGGAATCACTGAAATCATCTGTTCCACCCATATCGTACAAATGTATTTCACTATGTAAACATAGGTTGAGTACTTGCTGTGTCTTAGGCAGGGGTATCTGTTATATTGTGGGCCCTGAGGTTCAAAAATAAAACCCAAAGACAGTCATTTAAATGCAGAGTGAAGCCAGGCGTGGTGGGGCACGCCTATAATGTCAGCACTCAGGAGGCTGAAGCAGAAGAATTGTTGCAAGTTTGAGACCAGCCTGGGCTACAAAGTAAGCTCAAGGCCAGCCTGAACTGCATAGAGAGACCCTGTCACAAAAAGACTAAATAAATACATAAATAAATAAATAAATAATAAAAGAAAAAGAAATAAACATACAGTGAAAAATAAGAGCCTTGGTGGGTACATGAAATACAGAAGGAGGGGCCCTTGATCCAGGCTGGGAAGTGGTGAATTTGTCTAACATGCCCAAATACGTGGATCAGATCTGGAAGGAGCAGAATGAGCTGGCCAGTCATAGAAAAGGGAGGAACATCCCAGGCAAAGGTAACAGCACATACCAAATTACCATCATAGAGGACGAGTAACGGTGCTTGGGAGTTTGCTGGTGGTTCCTTTAGGCCCTTGTCATCTATGCAGACTATAGCCAGCTTGGATTTGGCCTTTAAATTTCCCAATCCCTTGCCTCGTGTCCTTTGCTACTGCTGGATTTTTAAGAGTGAAAGCTTTGGCTTATGAAAATTTCCCAAGGAAAAAGAGACATTGGAGAAAAGTAGATTGTATATTATTATTAGCTGCCAGGATATGGCTATTAACACATATTTTTGTAATTATCATATTTGTCTTAAAAATACAAATAATTGGGAATAGTACTCCCTGTTTAGAACTTCCACAAATTTATGCCTGTGAAAAATAAATAGGTATGAAAACTAAAATTCAGTATAGAAATGGAAAACTGTTGGCCTATAGTGAAAAAGAGAAACGACACAGAAATAGACAAAGGCATACACACAGATTGATGCCAGTAATTAAAGAACAGAGATTTCAAATACTAATTTAATTCTCACCTTCCCTTGAAACCTGAGCCCAGGATGCTGCTTCCCTGTGAAACCTGAACTGTAAGATCTAGTTTGGAATTCTCTACACCAGCATTTCCTGAAAAGTGTTCCATGAAGAAAAGTTAGGTGATCAAGAAAGCATGGAAACTGTAGTTTAAATGAACTTAAACAAATTTTTCAATGCAAGATTCTCCTGTCCTCTCCTATGTATGTAACTCAGTGTAGTGACTGAGAAAGAGACTGGGCACAATGTACAGTGTTTCCCAAATTTATTTGTCACAGAAACCTTTTCTCCAGTAGCCTCTTCAGGCACTTGTCCTCCCCTAAAGACTGCTGTATTCTGTCTGGAGAATAGTAAAGGTGGCCGATTTGCCTAGGTTTACTAAAATTGCAAAGAAGGATTGAGAAGCTTTTGTGCACAGCAAGTCCAGTTTGCATTTATGTGCTAGGCAGAGAAAAGGGGAAGTTGCAGACTTGAAGTGAAGGAAAAGCTGACTTTTCAGGCTCTTGCTCAAAATGATGTCTCCCATACTTTCCAGAAATTAGAGAGCATTTGGATCACAGATTTCCTCTGGAAAGGAGTTCATGTCTTCACTTTCCTCTTAACAGAGCGGGAAGTAGCAATGGATTTAGCAGGCTTAGGGGATGGGGGCAGGGTACCAGATGTTTGGACAAAGGCCAGTGACAAGCAGACAAGATGAACCATCAAGATGTAGAAGAGGGGTGCGAAGGGAAAGGCAGAAGAGGGCTGAAGATATTTTGCACCCGCTTTAGAGTCTCGTATCTCGGTGCTAATGGAAACAATCTCCAACCACACATCAGATGCTGAAAATGATCTCCAGAGGTAGATGCTAATTCTTGAGCTATAGATACTGAAAAAAATTTATTCAGTTGGCCAAAGGAAATGAAGACTCAGCTTTACCATAACCATGAACAAGTAAAAATGCAAACAAAAGTGACTTCTGGTGTGCTGGGTTTGTTGGCTCCCTCAGGAGATCTCAGATAATTTATTTACAAATGGAAAGGAAAGAGGAAGTTCCGGCATCCTTTAGTGCCGACTGCGGGCATGGGGTTTTCAATGTCTTATCCGTTTGGTCTCACGAGAGCCCTAAAGTGTCAGCCCACACTTTTCATTGCTGTATCTTCCCTTCCTATTAAATGATGATGATTGAAAGCATGGTTTCTCTATTCATCTTTCCAGGTGCCTCTCAACGATGACCTCATCATCAGTACAGGATACAGCAATGGCTTGGCTACGGTACATGTGAGTATTCAGTTGAGAGCCAATAAGAAGTTATATGTCCATGTGTACTAGGTTAAGCACTTTGCCACAGACTAATACATCTGAGCTTGGATAACCATGACTAAAGTAGGATTCAAAAAAATTACATAATTCTTTCTAGCTGTCTTGAACAGCTGTTTTCACGATTTTTTTTTGATGACTGTGTTAATCTTCATATATCCATAAAAGAGTACCTTCTGTATGTTTGTAGAAATTATATAGTAATAACTATATATATTCATGCCTTGCATAATGATATTGGTATCAAAGATGGCCTCATATATGATGGTGGTCATGTAAGATTGTATCACAAGTGACACCATAATTTGTTAGTTTTTAGGGGCTGGGGATTTAGCTCAGCGGCAAAGCACCTGCCTGGCAAACGCAAGGTCATGAGTTCGGTTCCCGGTACCGGAGAAAAACCAAAAAAAAAAAAAAAAAATTGTTAGTTTTTATAAATATACCCTATGGTGTTTGCACAGTGTTGAAATCACTTAATGACTTATTTTTCAGAACACATCCCCATGATTATGTGGTATATGTCTGTATATAGAGATATAATTTTTATCATGTATGTGTATATGCATACAACACATATGTGCATATGTGTGACGTTTTCTATGGTTGGTAACATAGTCACATCTCATGTAGCAGCATCTTTGGGGAGTGATGTGTTATATGTAAAGATTTCAGTTTCCTTTGTTTTAGTCAAGTAGCAGTTACAAGTTTTTCCAAGCTCTTTATAAATGGCCATGCTATTTTAAACTGTGTTCTGAGCAGAAATTAATATTTTACTGGTGGCTTAAATTGTGCTCTTGATTTTAGTACATTTATTCTTTCCAGGACTGTATGTAAGACTGCATGAGGGAGAGTGGACTATCCGCTTCTCTGTCGCTTCTGGCAACAGGTTTACCCATCCAAACACACACGTAATTTGTTTTTTATCTTGATGGTGTGTAGGTTGGGATAAAATCACACTTCCTAGCTTTGTAGGAATTATATAGTATAATTATGTTGTGTACATTTAAGGTGTACAGAATCAATAACAAGAACTTAGCATCTTTCTTGTAGTCTAGGGTTTTCAGATTCGACCAATGGCCTGAGGCCATTTTTGGTTTCTGATATGCTTCAGATTATGGAGTTTAATGAAAGTCCAGCTGTTGGGAAAATGAATCATTTATAGTCACCACTCCTGCTGGATGCTGAAAATAATACTGCAAGCATCCCATTTGCCACAGCAGTACTGCCGTAATACCGTTTTCATTTTCCTGTTTTAAATAGAATCTTCTTGTTTCCATGCCCCAATGTAGGTAAAAACTGTAGTTCATAAAACCAGTACCTCTGAGGAAGTTTGCAGCTTTCAGTTGAAAATTGATACTCAGAACATTGAAGGTAAAACAGCATGATTTACATTGTAATTTGGGCTTACGTGTAATGTCATATAGAAAGCTCCCCTTAGTAGGGAAAATGTGCTTGTTCATAAAACAAAATATCTTAATCTAATTCTCAAGCAGGTTGACATCCAAGTAAACATTATTGCCATTTATTATAATATATATAACTCTTTAATAATAGAAACTAATGTTAAATAATTTAATAACTAGCTAACTGCATTTATTATGATGATGTTTTGTTTATATTACTTTTAAAGAGTGTAACTAGTTGCAAATGAGACCATAAAAAAATCTAATTCATTTGAATTTCCGTGATATTTGTCTTGGCATTTCATTCCTGGACCCTCATTTTTCTTGTAACCCTGTTAGTTTGCCACCCCTAGCCTTTCTGTCCTGTATGGGATCCAGCAGATGCACATTTCTCTGCCTCTGTTTTATCTTGATGGTCCTTCTAGTACTTACGGTCTTTTTATGTGTGCCCCCCACCTTTTTAAAAAAAAGCCTGCAGGCTTCCCATGCCTCTGCAGGTTGGATCTCACTTCCCTGTCCCAAAGGCAAGAGTGTCACTTGCACTCTCCAGCCCTCTTCCTTTGACCTTTGTCCCAGGGCCAGAGCATGCACTGCTTCCTTGGGTGGCGCAGTGGCCTGTTCCGACAGGAAACTTCCAACTACCAGCAAATCCAGGCATCTGCTGTTCCTCCCTTCAACATGCCCCAAATACATTTCCAGTACATACATATGCTAAACGATTCCTTCCTGAAATTATAAATTCTTTGACAGCAGGGAACTGTTGGAATTATTTGAAGTCTTCTTGGTATTGCTGGTAGCCATGAAGTTCCATTAAAATCACCAGAAGTGCCAGTTTTCAGATCACAAATCTTTTTTAAGTGTGTTCAGGCTTTCTCAAGAATGATCCTTTCTGACAAGTTCCAAAACAACTAAACACAGTTAACTTCCTGTTTATTTGTTTACTAGCACCCAGAGACAGTGGCTTCGGTGACTCCGGATATAAGCGCATAATAGCATGTGCCAGGTGAGCCATTTGCACAAAGTAAAGTGTAGATTTCAGTATCTTACTTTTGTTATAATATTTCTCTTTATCTTTTTAATTTTAAGATGTCCAGAAGATACAAAAGCATTCTAAGGGGCTGGGGATTTAGCTCAGTGGCAAAAGCGCCTGCCTGGCAAGTGCAAGGTCGTGAGTTCGGTTCCCGGTACCGGAGAAAAAACAAAAACAAACAAACAAAAGCGTTCTTTTTTTAAATGCAGAATAGAGCAAGTATTCTAAAATACTTGCTTTGATTTTGCTCACTTATAGTTTTTTCTCCTGTTTTTGTGTTCTGATTCAAACAGTATGGCAATAATTTTTTTTTTTTTTTTTTTTTGGTCTTTTGGAAGGGCAGAGATGTGATCTAAACATGAAAGAAAAAAATGAAAACGATTCACTTATAAGCAGCTCCTATTCTCTTAGAAAAATCACATTCAACCAGCAAAATTCTCAGCCATTCTCAGAGCACGCTGCACATTGCTGTCAAAATGTTCAGCAATGGCACACCACAGACCACACCTCAGAAGGCATTCTGGTGTCGCCAAGGTTGAGAGTCACTGATGTTAAACCACCTGCTGGCTAAACGCAGAGGCCTAAATTGGCCGGTGTCATTTCCTGTTGCTGTTAGGTAAAAATTCACTGCAAACTTCATACAAATGTCCTCTCTTACAGTTCTGAAGGTCAGAAGTTAAAATCAAGGCTGGTAGGGCTGTATTTCTTCTGGAAACTCTAGCGGTGAATCCGTTTCTTTGTCTTTTCCAGATTTTAATCTGCCTATGTTCTCAGGCTTCTGACTTTTTCCTGTGGCTTCAGTGCTAGCACCACAGTCTTCCAGTCCTTGTCACATCCTTCCGTGAATCTCCTTTATAAAAACCCCTGTGATTCTACTGGGTCCACCCAGACAATCCACTATCATTTTAGATCCTTAACTTCATCTATGAAGTTCCATTTGCCACATTAGGTAGTAGTCATAGGTTCTAGTGATTGGGACATGGATGTCTTTGGGGGCTTATTAGTCTGCTTATCACAGCCACCCTCCTAAAGTGTTTATGAAAGTGTATACTTGTTTTGAAAATATGTACATATATATGTATTTTTGCACAAAAATATCATATAAATTATCACAAAAAGTCAATGTTAGTGGCAAAGACAGAACTTGAACCCAGGCTTCTTCCTTCTTCTTTCTGTTGCCCCCCAATCCTTCTTACTGGGTTGTCTTCTTAACTCTTTATATTGTCACTACCAGCAACACCCATGAGTGTACTTTTCTGTTTTTATTTACAATCACACACACTACTGAGGCACTCAGTGTGGATAACTTAGCAGTTGGGTAATAGATTAGAGCACAAAGGGGCCTTTGGGAATGATACAGAGATTCTTCTATTTTAGAAATAAAGAAAATGAGACTCAGAAAGGTAAAGTATCTGCCAAGTTTCCAGTTAGAGGCAGAGCTAGGGGTTCCAATGCCTGATCTTTGATACCCAATCTAGGATCCCGGCCCCCTCTTTCAATCAGAGCAACCTGAGACCATCAATCCCATGAAACAACAAATTGTTTTTTACTGCCTCCGTCCTTGCAGTTCCTCAGAGTTGTTTGTGTTTTTGACAGCACTGCTCTTCTTCAGATGCTTTGGACTACCCCTGCTTTCTTTCTTGGCAGCATTCCATCCTCCCAGCATTTCCTGTTTCCGGCCATGGCCGGTCTCTGCTGGGCTCCCTTTCAAATGTCTTTCCTCACTCCCTAGCTCTTTCCTGGCAGCTTCCTTCATCCTACCATTCTTACTCTTGGGTACCCACAGGGGCACAATCATTGTCACCTTTAAAACCATAACAGTAGTCACAGGAAGGTGTGGGCAAACTTCTGAGCAGAGCTAGAATCAACATGAGACTCCGCAGAGCAACATCTAGAGTTGCCATGAAGAAAGACTCTGATAACACCTGTGGGTAACCTCTGCCAGGAAGTTCTCAAGTGACCTTCAGCAAATAAGCCTACTCCTCCAGACTTCCTATAAACCAAGGATCCTGGACTATCTCACCTCAAAGTTTCTGCCATTCCAAATGTCTATATCTCTACTATACATAAAAAGGCTGTTACCAAAAACTCATTCTTTTGACTTCATTGACAGGAGGCCTAGCTCCACATTGTCAGTACACAAAGGAAATCAAGTTAAAATGTGATACTGAATATTCTGTCCTTTGGTTTTTACAAATTGGAGACAGAATGTTCCAGAAAGTCGGGTGGAATATGCATTTGGCTCTTTGACATTGAAGTTAGTTTGGGTAAATTCCAAAAGGGACTGTGTAGTCCTCATTCATGTAAGAAATTCTTTGCCTTCAAATATTCTCTCTCCCGATTAAAAAATGCCAGCACATAGTTTCTGTGCTCAGAGGGTCTCTTTCGTATATTTTGCTTTTTACAACCTCTCTGTTGTATTCATAAAAAAAGAAAAGGAAAAAAAAAAGGATTTAATTTCTCTTACAACAAAATGCCTTTGGGGAAGATTGCTGGTTTTGGCAGCAGGCAAAGTCTTCTTGAAAGGAGGATTTCAGTTCCTTGGTTGAAATGGTCTCCATGGCAACCAGTCATCAAGGCTCCGGCAACCTTTTCACAGACACTCCGCCCTGGAGGCCCTTTTCCATCCTGGTGACCGAGTATTTGCATCTGTGAGCAAGACTTCTTTGCCTCTACCCATCCAATTAAGGAGCTGCTTAGATGTCACAGGACAGTTGAGAGATGTCTTACATTCTGTCCTAAATGGGGCATTTGGTGGAGAATGGGGTTACATTTTTACAGGTCAGAGATTTTCCAATACTTTTAATTATGTGGTAGATATTATATCTAAAACTTCTAACAGGGGACTGTTTTATATATGCTCTATAAGGTGTAATTGGGAAAAATATATGCCCTGACATCTCACTAACTCATGTATGTCCTATTTCACTAATATTAATTCCACTGAATGGGATCAGTTCATTTCCCCCTTTATGAAGCTGTCATCTCAGTTTCTTCTTTTCATCCTAACATCTAATTCCAGCCTCCAATATAGGTCCACTTATATGAAACATGGGCTTTTCCCCTGCCCCTAACCAGTCCGTAGCACCAAGCCTCTGCTGTTTAAAGCCATGAGGTCTTAGAATCATAAAGATAAGTTTAAAACAGTTTATATTTCCTGTTTGAAAGCTTAGAAAGGAGAAAAGATTGGTGGAAATCCCACTCAGCGGAACTGGGATAAAACCATTTACAAAGCTTAAAAAGGAGAAATGATTTGTGAAAATCTTCAGCAGAACTAGAATAAAACTTATTTTCTAAACACTCCTGGCAGTATTCTTTTCTTTCTTATGAAACAAAACAAAGCAAAACCTTCCATTTTCACCACCTTTGCATTTCTCATGAACTTGCCACTAGCATGATTCTTAGACAAGAGACAGTCCTTGAAACATTTTTTTTTAATTTTTAATTTTTTTTTTTTTTTGGCTTTTTTTCCGGTACCAGGAATCAAACTCACGACCTTGCACTTGCCAGGCAGGTGCTGTGCTGCTGAGCTAAATCCCCAGCCACGAAACATTATTTTTTAAAGAAATATCTAGTAAGGAAAATGGAGAAAGACACGGGAAAGAAAAAGCATAGTCAAATACAACCTCACCATTCAGAAAAAGTAACTGCTAACATATTTCCTTCCAGTCTGTTCCTTGATCTGTTTAAGTATCTTTTCAATTTACAACTAATTGTGTTGTTTTTATTTTTTATTAGGAAATAGGGAGGCCAATCTTTCACAACTAGTTTTAACTTTAAATCTAGTCCACTAGAAAAGGAGCTAGAGCGATAACTAAGAAACCTAGATTTATATGCAGCTGTGCTTGTAGTAGACTCTAACTTTGCCCGAGTGCCTTCCTTTCTTCCGCAGTTTCCACAGCTAGCTCACTTGGAGTGAATGACTTCTGTGCTTAGAATGGTGGTCCCTGAAAATTACTGGCCAAGTTAAGTAAAGAGTTGAAATAGATGACTCAAATATCTCTTGCGACTCTTCTGACCCATGTGTTACAGAGGACCAAATAAACGGAGACCCAATTTCAAAAAGTAAAGCCTGCTAATGAATAGGGCCCTTTCTTAAGGACTCTTATGCTTATATTTATTCTATTTCCTAATCTCTTATTTGTTTTAGCTACATGCCCAGCAAGGAAGAATCATCATCCGGGTCCTCCCATGCGGTGATGGATATCTCTCTGCCTACTGGAATCAGTGCAAACCAAGAAGACTTACAAGCTGCAAGTGTTTTCCTTTAAACGCTGTTGAATGCTTGGGAATCCTTCCTGCATTATTTTATAGACAACCTATAGTCTTTCATTTTAAGGTGTCACTTTCATACAAGTACCTAAAATATTCTTTCCAAAACAACAGTCTACCTAAGTTTTGGTTTATAAAAGTGAATCGGGAGCGTATTATGGTCCAAAAAAATCTGAGTGCCTGTGCTAACGTGTTCAAACTTTTTAAGAAGTGCTCTTCAGCTCCTTTGTACAGCGGATCACATGCCTGTGGTTTAACGGCCCACCAACAGATGAAGGCAATTAAACATTAAGATGATGAAATTAAATCCAACTTTTTTGGTTTCCTTCCTTAGCTTGTGGAAGGGGTGGATCAACTATTAACTGATTACCAAGTCAAAGATGGACATGTTATTTTGCAACTGAATTCGGTAAGCTTCACCTCTTGCTATTTTTCCCTTACTATCCCTGCTCAAAACTTAAGGCTAACCTATTGCAAATATCCTCTCCCTTATAATTTTCTTAAATCTTCAAATTTGTCAAACAGATTCCCTCCAATGATTTCTTGTGTGTCCGATTCCGGATATTTGAACTTTTTCAAGTTGGGTTTCTGAATCCTGCTACTTTCACAGTATATGAATATCACAGGCCAGGTAATGAACTCTACTCCAAAATTTCTTCAGAAGATTATGCAACCTGTGGAAATTCAGTGAAAGCCTATAAATTGTACATTGCTTCTCTTAGCACCCACTTTATAAACCTCTCAGCCTGAACATTCAAATTATTGCATACAAATTTTCTGAACTACTGTATTCAAACTACTTCATGATAATGAGAAAATCGTTTCCCATGTCTGTCCTCAATTTCTTCATTTTTAAAAATAACTGGAGTGTATTGCCCCCACTTTTAAAATTATTTTCCTCAAATTTATCCATGGTGTTCCTTGCCAGTATTCTCTGCATCTCTCTTTCTGAGAGAAGCCCATTTACCCTTACTCTCCTGTTTCATTAATCCTAGGATAACTTCTACCCATCTGTATTCTCACTGCAACTTGCAGAAAGCCATGTTAGAATGATGGCCACATTGCACCGAAATTATTTTATCTTATGTTGTGTATCTTTCTTACTTACCACTCCCAGACAAAATATGTTCATCCTTGGGTCCCTAGTATCCAACATAGTGTCAAGTTCGTGATCTGTACTCAATGTGTTGTTGAATGAATTATCCCGCATTTGACTACTCAGCCACTTCCAAGCAACGTTAAGTGATTGGAGACACGACAGAGGACTCCACCTTGGGCAGTTCTACTTGTTAGAAAATCCTTAAACTGAACCAAACTCTGGCACCAAGCCTAAACAATTGCAGTTCTTTCAGTCAATATTCATGTAACTATTTTCATCTCATTTGTGGGAGCACCAAATAACTTTCACCCTAAGCAATGAATATTGAACAGCAAGGTTTCAAGCATAGAACTTAGCTAATAAGGGGAGATCTCTTTGGCAGTACAGAGGTCTCTCTCAGGATGACCAGTTCATAATTTAACCACTCTTGGCCTTAGCCACAAAAGGAAATGCTTAGAATAGGCAATCTCTGAAGTTCCATGTAAGAGACACACTAACCAGTACACGTGTTGTACATCAATCAAGCCACTTCTCATAACCACACTCTTTTTGCCACAGATAAACAGTGCACCATGTTTTATAGCTCTTCTGTCACCGAACTTCAGAAAATCTGTGAAGAAGCAATGTGCAAGTGTGTAGAAGGTAAACATCTGACATGTGTAGGTTGCATGCTTATTTAATGCAGCCAGTCTTAACCTGAGGTTAATCTGGGAGAAACTGTTTGGCAAACTATCATTTCTCAGAAGTAGAAATGTAATCCCAGCTGAATGAAAATGAGTGAGCATCATAAACTGCTTTTCTACAACTCCTGTACAACCCAGTAGAATACTGTACAGGAGCAAAGAAACACCAGCCACATGGCTGTTGGCTACCCTCAGGGTAACATGGTGTGGAGTCTCCACTTTCACCCGATCTTTCTAACATAAGAGCGCAACCCAAGAGAACAGACTCGGGGCTAATGCACTAGATCCTCTTTTTCCCCCTTATACCACCCAGTTAATGGAATTCTCTTTTATTGCCTAGTTCCATTCAGTCTTTTGTAAATCCAAGGCAGTCTTTTTGACCAAAGAAAAGATCCAGGATTCATCAATAGTCAACTGGCACCATGAGGGCCAGAGTTGGTTTTGGTTTCATTTTCAAAGTCCTTAATATCTACACATTGCATAGGTATTTATTTCACCACCTGTAGCTACTAATCAGTCACATTACCATTTTAGATCCTTCAAAGGATTTTGAGTATACTCAAAATGGGAAATGTCCTCTTTAATTTAAAAGAAACATGTACATTTCTAAAAAGTTGAATGTCAGTGAATGCCCATTCTAAGAATAAGTCTAATGGTCAAAATTTTGTTTTTATTTGTTTAGTTTCATTTTTGATTTAAATAATCTTTTGCTTTACATAATGCTTTGTGGAAGAGAGGGAAAACATGGATTTCACAAGAAACCATGTTTACTCCCAAAGACAGTGACTGCTTCTTTATATTAACCTGACTACTCTCCTTTTCGTATAATCCAGCTGACTGTGGGAAAATGGAGAAAGAACTGGATCTGACAATCTCTGCAGATGCTAGGAAAGAAATAGCATGCAAACCAGAAATTACATATGGTAAGTTCAAAAGTTTGATAGATTTCCTTTCAATGTGAAATTTTATGAATACATGATCAATTAGACCAACAACTTTACACACTGATTATATGAATATAGTACTCCATTCGTTCCCCTGAAGGAAAATGTCATCAACTTTCAGAAGGTGAAAAGAATAAAGGTGAAAAGTTATTAATTCTTCAGTATAGAAATGTGATTTTCATTTAAAATAATGGAACTGACATACATACCCGACCTAGACACTTTAATGTGTTGAACTGCAGACACTAAAACATATTCAAAGGGAACTTTGCAGAAGCTACAGAGACATATATAAGACTTCAGCTTTGTATTCTTCCAGCTGATAGAGCAGAGGCAGAAATAAGTGGGGTTCTGGGGGCTTCACTCTTTAAAAATCTCTTCAGCACAAAAGTAGATCTACTAAATGATTTTTAATATATGCTCAGCTTTAATCTGTATTTGAGACTCTCCATTTCAAAAACCAGATATCCTCCTGGCTGTCCCGATCTCAGAGCTAAATAAGTGCACAAGTACATTTATAGCCTGTTGTCATGTTCCTGATAGAATTAGTTCCTTCTTTTCTATCCATAGTTTCCCATGTTTATTTCTGGCTGTTTTATTTTGAGAAAGAGATTGAGAGAAAAGGAGATACACACACACACACACACACACACACACACACACACACGGGGTCGGGGGATCATACTGTGCATTATCTCAACTCCTTTGTTTTTGAGGACTACAAGGATACTACATATAAATAAAAATAAGTATAGCTGGTTTGGCACTTTGTATTTACCAATTGATTTCACATATGGTTTTTCATTAGGGTCTATAGAACTTTATTACTATTTTACCAGTGAAGAAATTGAGGCTTTGAGAGCTTAATTTGCTCAAGGTCATGCAGGAAGTACTCAGCAGGACTAGCATGCATCCTTGTCTTCAGTACTACTCCCTTTATAGTCTACTGAAGTCCTTTAATGGAAATACCCCCATCAGAATAAACTCTGTGTACTATAATTCATCTTGACTTTTTAAAAATCTCTAAAAGCTGCCTTTCCCAGCCAAGAACCACTGCAGTTTTAAAAATATGTCAAGACCTGAAGAAAGTACTGTATTATTTTAGCAAACAAACACAAATTTCACTGCATTATTTCTTCCCTCCCTCTAAGAACTGTTTTAACTCGGAAATATCAGAAATCTATCTTATCATGGAGAATAAATGTTACATGAATTTATTGCACTATTTTCCAGAAAGCACTCCACTGGCTTTTGCCAGAGACTGTAAGCTGTTAGTGGAATAACATAATGGAAACAAAGTAAACCAGTTCCCTCTCAACATTTGCCCAGATAGTGGTACCCTGCCTATATCTCCCACAGAAATTTACAAATCTGAAATTCAGAATATTTTTCATACATTTTAAGACAATAATTTACATATCATGTGATTGTGCATGGTGAATTCACCTCTTTATCGACCATTTCTCTATATTTGGGATAGGTTCATAGATTGGAAGGATCGCAAATATGGACAAACATTTTAGATCTTGCACTGCAAGCCTATCAAGAGAAAAATAAAAGATTTTTATAAGGACAAATAAAGGGATGGTTCACTGTAAGCTGGTTATTCCAGAACTGAGGTCAAATATACGATGTGTCAAATATCGATGCCTTAATCTTTGAAAACAGGACTGGGGAAAGATAATCTAGGCAAAGATAAGTGAGAAAACAGAATCCTATTAAAAACCAAACACCACAGCCAGTGGAACTGTACAAGAAAGCAAAGCAAGGAAACAAGGTGGCTCACCTTGTTTGATTGATAGATCACGGTTCCCTCTGTGGCCAGGTAGGGAAGGGAGCAGATCTTCAAAGGGTGTTCATGGGCGTGACTCCACCTCAACACTCCAAGGATTTGCATCTGAATTTTGCCTCTAATACAAGTTGATCTTGTTTGGTTACTTCATGTGCTTCTGTTATTTAGTATGGCTGTTATCCTAACCAGCCTGTTTTTTAGCCAGGGCTAAAGGCTGTAATAGTTTGATTGAAGGGATCTGGGGAGGATCCTTGGAAAAAATAAGATCAACTTCAGGGTGACCAAATGGTTTGCCATGCTTCAGTTCTCATCTGTTTGACAAATTCTGGCTTGTAGTGGACCTGGCACTGGTGGTATTCAGCCTGGATTATTTAGCTTTTGTCCTGTTTTGTTTTGTTACCAGCTTATAAAGTCAGCATCACATCCATGGTGAAAGAAAATGTTTTTGTCAAGTACACTGCCACTCTTCTGGACATTTATAAAGCAGGTGAGAATTAATTCATTCTTTCTTTCATTCCACAAATATTTAGTGCTATGTGCTCAGCATTATAGTAGGCACAGAGGACATAACTTGAATAAAACAGTCAGGTTTCTGCTTCATAAAGCTTATATTAAGGGCTGGGGATTTAGCTCAGCGGTGCAGTGCCTGCCTGGCAAGCACAAGGTCATGAGTTTGAGTCCTGGTACCGGAAAAAAACAACAACAACAAAGAAAATAGAAATAAAAATAAAAATAAAGCTTATATTATATTTGAGGAGATGTATTATATTTTGAGAAGCCCAAATTATAAATAAAGAGCAAAATAAAAGACAGATAATAGGAAGTAGGGAATTAGATCTTTCCCGAATGGGAAGGGGATCAAGAGATGGAGGGAGAGAGGTGGACAGGAAGGAAAAGGGGATAAAAAAGGACTGAAGATGTGTCACGTGCACAGGCCCACGCCACACGGGGCATGTACACAGTATGCACCACAAATATATAATAATTAAAAATAAAATTAAAATTTTTAGAAGTTGATATAAATGCTTCTCATTGACTCCTTTTACCTCAAAGCTCAGCAGAATAGTTTGATACATTTTTCAATTATTACTTCTAGTAGTTTGGGATCAACAAAGAATTCTAAGCCATCTTTAAAGTCAACTTTCATTTTAAGTTACTTAAAACAGTTTTCTTAAAATTTCTCTTCCTGCCTTATTTATATCCTCCCAAAAGCTGTTTGCTCATTTCAGTAGCTATAAATTCTGCCATAATTAGGACCATATTTCTAAATTGTGACAGTATGTCAATTTTTGCTCTGCTGAAATTCTATCAAGTACCTCAAGTCTGAAAATATTTGATTATTGTTAGCCAAACTCTAAAGAGGGTTAAAAATTCTAATAATACTCTACAAGTTCTTATTTGCTTTGTCAACACTGACAAAAATATTCCTACTTTTATTATTTCAAACATGAAATTGATCTGTGATATTATTTTATTTTTTCCTCACTGATGGTCATAAAGCTTTATTTGAATTTCTGAATGCCGTTCTGAGGAAATAAGTGTTTAGCACTATGGTCTTCCCACCACCCAAATGTTCTGCACTATTTACCCTTAATATCCATATCACAGCAATGATAAGCCACTTTTTTTAACTGAGGTAATAAAGTGCTTTTCAGTCCAGAAATATGTTGTTTTATTTTGTATTAATTCTTTTTTAATGATTTTATTAGCATATATTTATGATACACAATAGTTACATCTGTGGGGGGGGAATTTATATATCTGTACATAAATTGTACAAATATGTAATTTTGATCATTTTAGCTTCTTTCCTCCCTCACCTGCCTCTCTGTCCTTTCCCATTTCCCCTTTTCTCATCTCCAAAAATTCCACCTCCCTATTTTTTGCCATCTCTCTTTTATCTACAAAGTTAACTGTTTCCAGCTACCAAACACTTTTATATTTTGCTGTATAACATCTAGAGATTAATGTTGTTCATCTACAAGAGTAACAGCAAAAACATGATTCTTACTATATTCTAAGCATTGTCATATAGTAACTCATGTAATCTCATAAGAGTTCTACAAGGTAGGTTTTGTTATTGTGCCCATTTTCAGATGAGGGGACTGAGCCTTCATCCAGAGAACTTAAATCATCTGCCCAGAGCCGCACAAGTGAATCCCCAGAAAGTGGCATAGCTGGGCTTTAACCCAGACAGTCTGGTTCCAGAGCCTGAAGTCTTAACAGTGTGGATATTTTGCCACTCTCTAGCTGCCCCAAGGAACTGGATATCTTGACCGAGTTCATAATTGTGACTTTAAAATGTGAATTTGACAATCTTCCTTGGGGCTGGGGATTTAGTTCAGCGGCACAGCGCCTGCCTTGCAAGTGCAAGGTTGTGAGTTCGGTTCCTGGTACCGGAAAAAAAAACAAAACAAAAAAAAAGACAATCTTCCTTCTGTGTCTCTCAGGGGAAGCTGTTGCTGAGAAAGGCTCTGAAATCACCTTCGTTAAAAAGATGGCCTGTGCAAATGCTGACCTGGTGAAAGGAAGACAGTACTTAATTATGGGCAAAGAAGCCCTCCAGATAAAACACAATTTCAGCTTCAAGTAAGTCACCAATATTGTGGAGTCTCTGGTCTTCCTTCTAAAGCTGGGTGTAATTCACTCCTGTATATCTCTTGTGCACCCTGCTGTGAACTAGCAAGCCGTTATGAACATGAATTAAATAATAGAAGTTTACAACAAAGAACTGCTGAAGACACTCTTGCCAGCCAAGGACTTACTTAGCTGAAGGATAAGCCATCTAAATGACTGCAGCCGAGGGTCAATCTGAGCACTCAGACTCCCTTACTCACCCTCCACACGCTCAGTATGTCCTCAGACTGGTTTGTTTGTAAATAAGAAAAATTTTAAATATCCACCTTATTACCTGTTTGTAAAAAACAGACCTTGACGTAGATGTCATTCCTCCCTTGAGTTACGGGGGCCAAGTCTCACCATGATCCTTTGAGGATTTGTGACCCTTTGCCAAGCTGACTGAGTTATGGGTGAGGGCCGGGCCCCTGGGGACCTGCCCCAACCTGAGCTCTTACCAAGGAATTCATGCTCTGCTTCCCCCTCTGTGTAGCCATTATCACAAACCCTATGTGTCCATTTTTTTTGGTAGGTACATCTACCTTTTGGATTCCTCCACGTGGATTGAATATTGGCCTACAGTCACAACATGTCCATCGTGTCGAGCATTTTTAGCTAATTTGGATAAATTTGCTACAGACATCCTTTTAAATGGCTGTGAAAATGTCTGAGAAAATTCTGCAGTGTGTAGTTTTCACTTACGGACTCCTGTTGGTGAAGTTCCTCTTTTTTTCTTTTCTTTTTTTTTTAACATTCGCAGCTGGTCTTATTTGGAAAGCTCACTTTCCTTAGAATTAATGGCACTTGCTTTTATTAAAGGACAATTTTAAGAGCTGTAACTTTCTGAAATAACATGGCCTTAGGGGGGGCATGCAGACAGATCCTCCAAGTTTATTGGACACCAGGAGCAATAAACTGGAACACCTCCTAAAACCTACCACTCGGGAATGTTTGCTGGAACCAAAAGAATAGCCCCATTGAAATGGAGTATCTTACAAAAACATGGCCTTTGCTTGAAAGAAAATACCAAGGAACCAAACCTGATCATTAAAGCTTAATTCCGCTTTCAAAATGCTCTAAAAAGCATGTTATTTTATGCTAAGTCAGCTCTGAGCACACAAAGACAGCAAGAGGAGGAAGAGGCAGCAATAAAGAACTCTGACCCGAAAAGGCTTAACCTCAGAGCCCTGGCACACTGAGAAGGTAGGAGAGTTAGTCTTTGTCCCCCTGCCCCTCCACTGTCCCCTGCATACCCGTGACTGAGATCCCTCTACTCTCCTCCCTTCCTCTCCCTCCAGCACATATTCATTTCCCCAGGAACTTGCTCTTGCCAGTAATTGCTCTACCAGAAGGCAGGCCCCATGCAGGAACCTGGCAAAAAGAAACCAAGTAGGAGTCCAGAGACCTTTGCTCCAACCTCATCTCTCCTGGAGCCTCATGTAGAGTTTTACGAAAGGGGATTCAAGCCAGGAGCTTAATTTTTCAGTGGCATTTTGTAGCCCTTTAGCTCTTATAAAAGAGTTCTCACACATACCCTCATTTAATGTCTCAGAAATCTCACAGGGTGCCGGGATTGTTATTATCCCCATTTTTCAGATGCAGAAATTGAGGCTCAAAAGTGTGGAGCAATTTCCAATTCCAGGAAAAGGCAGAACCAGAGGTTGAATACCAGAGGCTCTTTCTGGATCTAGATACATCCCTTTGCTACCTTGCTCTACATCACATTGCTTGGTAGGTTTAATTATCTAAGACAAAGGCAGATGTCATTGGAGTTTCTTAGCCACCATACTGAACAACCAGATGGAAACATGAAGATAAACTCTGGATGTAGCTCAGAGATGGAGATGCATCTTCTTTTGAAGAACTCACATTTTACCAATTAGGTCAAACTATCTGAGGCTTTGCTGTGTGTCTTGTAAATACAGGAACACTAGCATTGCCCACATCCAGGAACTAAGGATTATTTCCATTGTAATGTTGTTTGTTTTTTGTTGTTGATGTCAAAGCTCTTGTTGTAGGCACTCCCTTGGCAAAATAACCAACATGTCCATGATGCCCAAACTCTGTCAGTGAGAAGGGAGGGGTCTCCTCCAGCACAGGCTTGGTAATGTCTCCTGTCACCTTGCTGAATGCAAGTGGAGGAAACCACTGGAGCTACTTCTGAAGTGAGAGAGTCTCCCCCTGAGTACGGTGACAAATAGGTCACAGTAGTCTCAATAAACCAGCTGAGTTGCCAGGACCAAAGCAGGTCTGGCACTATTTAAAATCTCTCCCATGTCCTCCTCAGCTGACTCCTGTGCCTATTTCCTTAGTCAGGCTTGGTGACCCCCAGAAATAAGCTGGCTCCTATTCAGTGTCACAGTTCAACTCATTTGTGCCCTTGCAATGATTTCCGTCATCACATAGTAATGTGGCTTCCATCATCATGATAGTGTGTGGCTTCTTGAATACACTGCAGGCTCTCTGTGGATGAAATCTGACTCCAGTTCACCCTTAGCTCCTGTGCCTGGTACAATGCCAAGCACATTATAAGGCCCCGGTGAGTGCGTGTGGATTACCCCACTGAGAGTGACGAATCAGAAGACTCAAGTTCTAGATTTAGCTTTGCCCCTTAATTGGCAATGGTTTGGAACAAGCCCCTTAATCTCTTTGACGACCTTTAAAGCAATAGAGTTGAATACTCTTATATCTCTTTTACCATAGCCTAAGAAGACATTTTATAATTTTATGGTGTGAAACATAAAACAAAACCAAACGTTTGTAAGAGTACAACCATTGGATTATGCCTTTCTGCAAGTGTGAGCTCAGAGAAGGCAGCTTAAAGAGCTGCGAGAGCTTCCTGGGGAAAGACAGTGGGCTTTGGGGAGGCAGGTGGGCAGGAAGGCCTTTCTGGTGGGGAGGAAAGCATAGGCAGGTTACCACTGAGCACTGTCAACATTATCTTAGGAAAGACGGATGAATGTTTTATAGCTCTATGTTTGTGCAATAGCTATATGTGTAATCTAATGGCTCTATATTTGATAGCTTTATGTTTAATAACTTTACATTTAATAGCTATATGTTTATTGTAATATGTATTAGGAAAATTGAACAAGCATATCAAGGCCATGATATAAAATTTTCTTTGAAAATAAATTTATTGGTCAGACAGTAAGTCTATTTAAGGAAGAGTATTAAGCAAATAAAAACTATAGATTGCTCTCAGGACAAAAACTCAGGTTGACATCCAAATAATTAGAAAAACTCCATCTTAAGGAAATACATGGAGTTAATGACTATGAGCCACAGCTGAGCAAGGCACCCTCACTCCCTATTTCTCAGTGAAGCACCCTGGACCAAAGTCACTCAGTCCCTCTTTCTAGCCCTGTGATAGCTATTCAGCAACATCCAATAAATGTGTTGATTCTCAAATGTAGGCCAAGCCCACTTCTAGGTGAGTGGAACCAAGAGCCCTGCCTTTGTAAAACTTAGATTCCAACTAAGGAGAAATGCAGTGTATCAGTCAGGGTTTTACTAGAGAAACAGATATAACACAAGATATACAACTGTATAAGAAATTATAAGATCGGTTTATGATGGTCAGCCACAGAGTTAGATGAGCAAGAGCACACAGAGGTGTCTGCACACTGGAGACTGAAGATTTCAGTCCAAGGTCTGGAGTTCACTGCAGTGTCTTATCCAAGTTCCCATCAGGAGGCTGATGGGTCTGCGACAGAAGGTTGACAAGTCTATGATGGAAGGTTGAAGGATCCAAGGCAGAAGCAGAAGAGTCTGTGCTAGAAGCCCGGAGGTGACGTCCAACCTGATGGCAAAGACTGGAGCTCCTCTGAAGAACGGAAAACTGTCCATCCTTCCTCATTTCCCTTTTATACCATCCAGGCAACAAGCCACCCTAGGGCGGGTCCTCTACACCCTAGGTTGTAAAATTGCTGAGCTGATTTAGTTAAGCTTCTAAACTTCTCAAGCTGACACAATCAATCAGCTACTACATACAGTAAACAATAAACAGAATAACTAAGGAATGTATCTTGAATGTTAAAAAGTGATAAGATCTAATGGGGGGATATGAATGGTCAGGGGAGTGCTTGCAGTTTTAAGTGGGGTGGTCAGGTCAGGGTGGACTTCAGTGGGAAGGAAGATTTGAGCAGATGTTGAAGGATATGAAAGAGTGAGCCGTGTGGCTAGCTAGGGGAGGAATGTCACAGGCATTCCTGAGTACCAAGGCCCACGCCTAAAGCAGGAGCATGCTGGGATGCCACAGGGAAAGCAGAGTAGCTGGGGAACAAGTGTAGAGGAAGTAGGAACCACTGCAAGGTTTTGGACAGAGGCGTAGCATGGACTCTCTAACCTTGTTAAAGGGTTGTCCTAGCTGCTATGCTGAAATAAAGCAAGAGCAGAAGTAAAGAGACCCATTAGGAGGCAAGGCATCATGGTGCCTCAGGCAAGAGTGGTACCACAGCAGTGGCAAATATTGAAAAGCAGTTGAATGCTGGATACATTTTAAAAGTAGATTCGCCTGAATTCTCTGATCTGCTAGAAATAAGTATAAGGGAAAGAGTCAGCATGAGACCAAAGCTTTTGGCTGGAGCAACTGGAAGAATGGCATTGCCATTGACCAAGGAAGGGTGCAGATTGGACAGATTGCAGAGAGGCGGGGGTTAGTTCAGTTTGGGTGTGTTGTGTTTTAGGACAGATTTATGACACATTCAAGCGAAGGAGTCCAGAGGCAACTGCTTATGTAGCTTTGAATTCAAGAGAGAGATGTGAGCTAAAAATATAAATCTGAAAGTCATTGGCATATTGAAACCCCTAGGCTGGATAAGCTCACTAAGGATGTAAATACAGAGAGAAGGAGGAAAAAAGACCTTTGGAGGATAGACCTTTGGAGCATCCCAATATTAATTCATTGGAGAAGAGAGATGGCAGATCCACTGAGTGAGGAGACAAGCTAAGAGACTGGGGTATCCTTCAAGGCAAATAAAACATGGGCTTTTAGGAGGAAAAGAGTTGACTTGTATGAAATGCTGCTGAAAGATGCAGATGTGGCTACTAAGTGCCAGTGACTTTGACAAAAACACTTTAGGTAAAAGAGTGAAATAAAAGCCTGATTGAAGTCAATTTTAAAGGAGTGGAAAAGACAGGATTTAGAGACAATGCATACAATTCTTTCAAGATCTTTTGCTACAAAAGGGAGCAAAGAACTGGGTTTGGAAAGCAGAATTAAGAAAAGGTTAAGAGATGGAAGAAATAACACATTTCTGTGTGGAAGGGGTGATCCAGAAGAATAAATCATTGTCATTGCAAGAAAAGAAAGGAAGCTTGCTAGAGGGATGTCCTGGAGAGGTTAGAATAGGTGAGATCTGGAACACGAGTGGAGGCGGGACTTTAATAAAGGCATTGCCAGCTCATCTGTGCCAGGGTTTGGCAGACTTCTATAAAGGGCAATGCGTTAAAATATCTGTGAACAGCTTAGACTTTGAAGGTCAGATGGTCTATGTTACAACTGCACAACTGACACACTGTAGCACAAACGACGCTGTAGATAGTACATAAAGGAATAGACATGGACACGGCAGGCTGGGTTTAGCCCTTGGGCAGCAATGTTCCCATTCATGTTCCACGGCAATAGGGAGGGAGTCAGAGCACGGGGCAGATGCCGGTAGGTGGGGAGATGTCTGGAGAGCCTGGGAATTCTTTTCTCAGGGAGAAAGATCCCCACCTGAGATGGGAGAGATTGGAGGCAGAAGGGAAGGTGGCAGAGGTAAGACAGTTGTATAGAAGAGACAGAAATTGAGTGGACTGAGGATTTGTAATATAACCACCTGTCAAAGGCTCACTTGAGCTTTCTAGTAATTAACCTGAAGAAGGACTAGTCAGCATGGGTTATGGGATTTTCTCCAGTTACATTCAGACCCTTTTCAGGATGTGATGAAACCTGTAGACTTGTCAATTCCCTTCAGTCAAGATAACCAGGAGCAAAGTTCATTTTGTTGACTGCAACCATAAGACGGAGACCATACACCACTGGGACCATGAGTCTTCTAGGTGAGAGGGTACTAGGAAGGACAGAAGATTTGGGCTTGTGGGAAATTATTCTGAGGAACATTCAAGGCAGTGGACCTTGGCCCTGGGTTGGATGCTGTTAAGACATAGAGGAGGTGACTGATCCTACTATAGGGAACCTTGATTCTTTTCTAGCTGGGAAAAAAGAAGCAGCACTCACATTAGCTAGGAAGGGAGAATGTCTGGTTATTTTTGTGGCTTCAACAATGTTCTTGTTTTTATTCTGATCAAACATGATTATGGAGTAGTCTGTCTTTTTTTTGGTCTTGATCCATTTTGTCTGATTTTGGGGTTCTGTGACATCAGACACAAACACCACAGCCCAACCTCCAGCAGCAGGCTGGCTCCTAGAGACCCCACGGCTGACCTCCAGTGTCAAGAGCTGCTCTTTTCTCTCCCAGATCCCTTTCTCCAGGAAAGCACACAGCCACACACCAAGCACACATATGCACCTTACTTCAGAGGCTCCCTGAAAGTCCACGCAGGGACCTCAGGATTGAAAATACCTGTCATGAGGCCCAGGAATTAGCAACCACAACTGGGAGGTCTTAAAGCCAGCCTGGATTATTTCAATGGCGCTTCCCTTATTCCTGAAAAGACATAAAGTCTATATGTTCAATGTGATATGAGAAATGCATCACAAGAGCTGTGATCTTTTACTTTGATTAGGAGAGTAAAATATTCCTTTGTGCCTTAAAATGGAAAGAAAAGAGGGAGGGAAAGAGAAAGGGCAGAACAAAGAAGAGAGAGAAAAGAAAGAGAAGAAAGGAAGGGGGAAAGGAAGGAGAAAGATGGAGGATTTGGTTTTAAGACAAGATGAGAATTCTGTTTCTGAGAACCTTCTGGAACCTTCTCAGCTGGCAGGTTCACCATCCTCACAGACGTGTTGGCAGAAACAGATCTAGTCCTTGGAACGCAGTACCGCTCCTTCACTGTTTCCATCATTATAATCAGATATGTGTGTTACTTACACTGTTGTGGATTATATAGCTAACATGTCTCAACCAGAAAAGACCCAGACTTCATCTCATCCAATCCCTTCAGTTTCACCTGAGAAAATGGAGGCCCTGAGGAGCCACTTGTGTGCAGTTCTGGTGCTTTAGGTAAAGGGAGAGAACACAGCCCAGGCCCCCTGACTCTCAGCCCAGTGTGCTTTTTGCTACAGGCAGAAGTTATGGAGAAACAGATCAGGGCTCCCTGTGAAGCACATTCTTATACCACAAACAGTGGAAAGATAGAGTAGGGCTCTCTGAGAGAGGCCAAGTTCCCCGGTGCCAGGGACACCTAACCCAAGGCTCCACCTCCCGTGAATGTGGTGGGCCGATTCAAGGTGGGAGGCTGGCCCTGATAAGAGTCCAGTGTTCCTTCAGCTATGAGAAACCACTGAGAGTCTACCGAAAACTGATCATCTACTTAATTCTTTAAGTGTCAGTTTTCACATCTGAAAAATGGAAGTATAACGATTCCCAAGTCAGAAGATTTCTTTGAGCCTTAAATAAAATAATACAGATAATGCTTGTAAAATGATTAGCACAGTACCTGGCACAAGAAAAATAACCTGTGGTTGGCTAATTATATGTCCCCAGCACACCACATATGATAAGTTAGAATTTCTTTTCCTTATGAACATCCTACTTTGAATCCTAAAATACCGACATTTAACGAGGCCCTGGAGGTCATCCTCCTCCCCAGTACACAGATCAGGAACAGGTCCCATGAGCAGCAAGGATTGTCGAGCGTTTCAGTGCAAACTGGGCCAGATGCACAGCACAGGGCTCCTCTTCCAGGGTTGGCAGCTGGTTGTCCCCTCCCACCAGCTGGGCGGGGCCACTGCTTGCAGACAAGCAGAGACCAGGGCCTGGGCAGGTAGGGGACATCCAGGGCTAGCATTTCTAACAGTTGAAATGAGAGAAATCGGAAGTGTCTGATAAGAGAAGGCAGAGTTTTTTGTTTGGCTGATGTTTGGGGTGTGTGTGTGTGTGTGTGTGTGTGTATGTTAGGGATGGCAGTGTAGGTAGAAGAGGGTTGAAACTGAGACAAGAGAAATTGGAGCTGAGGAACGGATTGCTTGACTTAATATTTTTTCCAGAGTCTTTTGGAAATTAGAGCCAGGAATGGACAGTAGTTCTCTGAGAGCCAAGGAAGAAGAGAAGGGAGATGTGCTCAGAGTTCAAGGAGAACACAGAATGGTCTCCTGGGTCTGTTGGGACCTGGAGGCAGTGTCTGTCATCATTCACCCTCTTCTTGTCACCTTCTTTCACCTCTAAAGTCAAAACAAAAGGCCAAATAGTAGTCTGTTTGTTCATTAAATTAAATGCTAGGTGTGGAAGTTAAAATGGACCGTTGGTTTGGCTACCATGGGGGGTGGGGCAGACACAGACATACAGACAGACAGACAGACAGACAGACAATGACAGAGAAAGGCATTCTTTCTGCTGTGGGAAAATGACATGGTGAAGAGGTAAGATGCGGAACCATCAGACAGAAGGGCTGTATTCCTGGCCGGAAGCCCAGTGTTTAGGGAGCCAGAGTTTATATCTCTGGAACTCTGCTTAACAGTGTGGAGCTGCCCTGGATTTTGGAAAGTTCCTGAGCCTGCTTAAGCCTCCGTACGTCCCTCTATAAAGTGGGAGTGGGTCACAGCCCTGAGGCCTGGAAGGATTGCTCAGTTGGCCTGGCTCTCAGAGCGCTCTGTGCCTCATTCTCTTTCGGAAAGCAGGTCATAGTTTTCTCCCAGCCTAACTTATAGATCTGATGCAAGGATGAAATAAGATCAAAGAAGTGAAGAACCTGCAAACTGGGAAGTTTTGAGCACAGGTGTTCATAGCATTAATAACCACAACCATCTTTGTGCATGGTCTTAAAAGCTTAGAGAAAGGCCACTATCTAAAGAAACAACAGCAATAACCTCTCCAAGGCCTGCAGCTTCCCTGTTAACACTTCTTCTTTGGGCCTGGGGGCCGCCACCCTCAGTGCAGTGGTCAGCAAAGGAGGCACCCTGCTGCTGCATCCACATCACCCAGGAGCCTGCTAAAAATAGATTCTCAAAGGAAGGTACAAGGGAAGATGACATAGCCAATGTGAGACATATGCAAATACGGAAGTGACACAGTGAAAGCCATTGATTGCATAATTCGTATGTGGTAATAAAAACACTTCTTAAAAAGAAATGCAGGTTTTCAGCCCCCACCCCCAGAAAGCCCAGAAACTTATATTTTAACAAGATGTCCAGGAAAATTCTAGTCACGTCAAGATTTCAGTGGCGTTGTTTCAGAGCTTGTGAAAATGCAGGTTCTGCTCCAAGTCCTACTCTGTGTCCTGGATGCCAACCCTTCACCACCTCCCAATTGGACATCTGGGACCTTGCTGGGGCCCTGCTGAGCTGAAAACCAGGTGCACCTGTCAACTCTTCTACTCACCCACATCTGAGTCCCACCCTCAGCCCCGCTGTGTGGGCGGGGCTTTGAGCCAGGCTGTCACCGCTGCCCCTCCTGCCAGACTGGCAGAGTTTGTTGATTGTTGCCCAGGCAACAGCTGCTGGTTCCCTGCCTCCAACTTCCGGCCCGTGTCCTCCCTCCTCCCTCCCTTCCTCCCTTTTCCACTTGCCAGAAATCACTGCCTTGGCACCAATGATTCAACAGGTCACCTAAGGAATAAAAACTAGTCTTATCTCTTGACAAAGCAATTTGGCAATACATTTTAAAAGCCAAAATATGTTTATATCTCTTGATCCAATAATCTCCTCCTGTTGAATTATTTCTATAAATCCCCCAAAGGAAAAGAAATAGTTCAGACACAAAGCTCTTCTGTAAAGAATTATTCACTCAATAAATATTTATTGAGCACCTCCTACATCCAGACACTGTTCTAGATGGTGTGTATAATTAAGGTCTCTGCTTTCTTGGAGATTCTAACTGTAGGAGTAGAAAAAGTTAGTACCTATATACATTTTTAAAATAATTTTTTAAAAATAAATATTTTTAAGTAATTTTTTAAATTCTTTGCAGAGAACTAAAATAAAGATCTGTGAAAGAGAATAACTGGCTGGCTGCTCTAGATTGAGTGGTCAGGGAAGGTCTATCAAATACTACCAGGAAAAGTGACATTTAAGCTGAGATTCTCATTACAAGAGTGAGCTGATTTTTGAGCCCAAGAGAGAGCATCGCAGAAGACAGGCTGGCGAAGCTCGACACCCAGTAGCCCAGGCAAGGCAAGAAGGCTGGTGTGACTGGGTCAAAGAAGCAAGTGATGGAGCTTGGTATGGTGGCGCACGCTTGTAATTCCAGCAACCTGGGAGGCTGAGACAGGAGGACTGCAAGTTTGAAGTTAGCCTGGGCAAGTTAGTGAGACAAACTAGTGCATCCCAGTAAGAAGTGATAGTAGCTTCCATAGGATAATAGAAATGGAGACGAAGAAAAATGGATGTGTTCAGGATACTTTTGGAAGTGAGGCTGAAAAGATGTGCTGAAGGAATTGGGATGGGGTGATAAAGGCAGGAGAATCATGGGTTATGCGTGGGTTCTTGGCTTGAGCTTCTATCAGCGCCACTTAAACAGCTGGAGAAGACCAGAGAAGGGACAGAAGCAGGGACATGAGGGAAGAAGCTCTTATGGGTTGAACTGTGCCCCCGCCTCAAAAAAATTATATTGGAATTCTAGCCCACGCTACTGCGTAATGTGACTTCATGTGAAAATAAAATTACTGTAGATGTAATTAGCTAAAGTAAGGTAAGGTCATCCTGGAATGGGGTGCACCCTTAAATCCACTGGGACTTGTGTCCTAAGAAGAAGAGGGAACTTTGGACACAGAGGCAGAGTCACACAAAGCAAACACAGACACTGGAGAGCGGACAGCCACATAAAACAGAGGCGGAAATCAGAGTGACGTGTCTACGAGCCAGGGAATGCCGAGAAGTGCCGCCCGTCACTGAAGCGAGGAGAGACGCAGGGAACGGGCCCTCCATGGTCCGTAGAAGGAATCAGTCCTGCTGGCATTTTGATTTCAGGCGTCTCACCTCCAGAACTGTGAAAGAATAAATCTCCGTTGTTTCAAACCACACAGTTTTTGTGGTAAAATAATACAGGGGAGGATAAAGCTTTGTGTGGGAGCCTTGTTACATTTGAGAAGACTTAGATACGCTGGTGGAGATATTAAGTAACTGGATATGTAAATCTAGAATTATGGTATACAAAGTAATGCCCTGCAGTTTATTGAGTACTTTAGGTTATATATAAAAATGTGACATATAAAGTGATATCCTACAAGGGGGAGATGATTATATAAAATGACGGAACATACATCCCATGAAATATTATGCCACCTCTTAAAAGAACCGTGGTAAAGCCAGTGGCTGCCACAATAAATATAAAGTGGCTGAGAAGCGGGTGTTAAACTGCTCCAAGCCTTCCGGATGGCCTGGGATGAATCGCATGTTACTACCCCGCAGGTTATACTTTTCAGTGTATTTGTAGCACGAAGCAAGGCAAGTGGACACAAGGCTGAGTTGCAAAGTATTGAGATGCCAGAACAAAGAAGCAATCAGCACAGAAATAGAACTAGACAAGGTAGACTTTCTAGAAGAGCTGACCTTTCAAAAAGCAGCACACGGCCCGGGGTAGGTACTTACCATGGGCCAGACATTATCAGCACACCAAAGGCAGATCAGTACAGACTCTGAGAAGCACTCTCTGGGAACACACCTGTGCTGGGGCTTTTACCACACAAACTTCTGATTGCTTGTCTGGGTCCCCCCAGCGCTCTGTGAGCCTCCTCAGGACAGGGCTCCTGGCTTGTCCCTCCCTGTTTCCTAAGCACAAGATCTTGTGCAGGTATGTATAAATTAAAGTCTGTGACACTCACTGGAACATCAGAATCAGAACCTGACTGTCATACAAGAACTTGCAACAGAGACACATTGATGCCGGTCCTTCAGCTGAGGACCAGGAGAGGTGGGGCTAAGGCCTGAAGCACAGCTGAGCTCCCGGGTGACGGTTAAGAGGCTTCGTCTGGGGTGAGCACAGACTCTTAATTGAATGGAAAAAGTGATGGAAGCAAACTCCCCCAGCTGGAAAATATAACAGAAGCAGAGAGCCTGTTTTACAATAGCAAGTAGCATTTCTACATTGATTACATAAGATTCACTGTGTACATTCCTAAGTCAACATTACTGTGTCTTCTAACCCCCTAGAGAAACATATTCAGAGAGAAGAGAGAGAAGTCCTTTCTCTGCTGTTTCATGAAGACTCAAGCCTCTTCTGACTCTTGTGATCACTCTTAGGCAGAAAAAAGTCCTGTGATCACATCAATTACTGAATAATTCTAGGCACAAATTAGACGTTCAATCCCACACAACAGCACTATTGTAAAGCAGATTCAAAATCCAGCCTTCTCGGGGCTGAGGGTGTAGCTCAGTGGCAGAGCGCTTGCCTTGCCTGTGTGAGGCCTGGATTCCACCCTTAGCACCGCAAAGAAGGAAAAGACTGTCAACTGGGCTTGCTGCAGGCAGGACTCCTAAAGCTGGGATGAGATATGGGCAGTGACTTCTCTCCCCAGACCTCCCTCTTGCGTTTTCTAACTGCGATGTCTTCTTTTTCCAACTGTGGCAATACATATAAAGTGCATAACATGAAATGTGCAGTCTAACCACTCCAAAGTGCACAGGTCAGCAGCGTGAGGTATCTCAGTGCTGTGAACACCACCTGTGACTTCTGTCCTGTCTGGGACCAGAGAGACGCAGTAGGGAGGAGAGGTGGAAGAAAGGGAGCAGGAGGGCTCTTACTTGACCAAAACTATTGTAAGATGGTTTCAAAGGGTCTAAAGCTGACTCTCGAGCGGGCACACTCGTGGATTTTTAGGCACTTTCCTCATCTCCAAGGGCCTCTCATCGCCACACAGCACTGCACTACCCTCTGTCCTTTTGCTCATTCCGTCTGCAGCCCTGGGAACCCAGTGGAACCTTCCATTTGCTCCCCTGTAGGACAAACCTAGGGGCCTTCACACCACATGTTCTTGTGCGTGGCCCACTTCCGTCCGCAGGAATGGCATACTTTGCCCAAACAGCTTTGGGAGTTCAAACTAATCCCAGCAGAGCCAGCTCTCCTTTGTCTTGGTTGCCTAAGGCAGTGCTCATCTACCATTCTTTGAATTTTTCAGGACACTGTCAGGTGCTACAGAGAGTCCAGCTTGTCTCTCCTCCTTAAGCTAGCATTGCCATGTATTAAGATCTCCAAGTCACCTCCACGAAGGAAGAGGATGATCACCAACTCTCTGCGGCAAAACCTTCCTTCAACCTGGCCTTCTAGTGACAGGGCTGAGGGTCTCAAGGCTCCTTCTGTAGGGCCACACAGTTAAGCAGTATGACGAGCACGCGCACGTACGCAGACGTACATACGTGTGCGCACACGGAGCCCCCGAGATGCTTGTTAAAATGAGATGAGTGGAAGCTTAGTCCAAGCGTGGCCAAAGATGAACAAGGTAAAAGGCTTGGATTTTTTTCCCACAGGGAGTGAGAAGTCTTGCAAGCTTCTGAACAGGGCAGCAGGATGGAGGGCGGCTGAGGGATGGCAGTGACTAACTCTTGATGAAACGTGTTCTTCATTTCCTTGCATCATTAACGAGGGTCCTGTTAAGAAGAAAAACAAAACAGAAACCTTCCAGGAGCTGCTTTCTTTTCCAGGAAAACTCCTGCCCCAGGGAGCCGCTCATGAGTATGGTTTATAAAGACATCCAACTCTCTGTCACTGTTCATTAAGGGGCCGAGGCACAACTGCCAGCCTTAGGACCCCACTGCCAGTTCTGAAGCTCCAAGCTCCAAGAGCTGGGGGCGGGGGGGATGCTCGGTCCACTCACCCAGCCCTCCCCCCAACATTGCTTTCTGGAGAGTCCAAGAGGATGGGCCTTCCTCCGTGAGCAGAAGGACCAAGGAACCCTCAGCTCAACGCGTCCTGCCCTAGACTCCACCCTGGGCCCCACTGAATTCAGACCTGGAGCCAAATGGGAAAAATCCAGCAGGCTGCAGAGCCAAGAAAACAGCGGGCTTAGATTAAAATCCCAGCTCTTCCCTCTTCCTTTTCTGATCTGCAGGCCTCACTGGGCCTCTTTGTCTTAATCTTTTAAATGAAAACAAAACCACCCACCCTACAAAATTGCTTGTGAAGATTAAATGATAGAGCTTTGCAAGTAGAGCTAGCAACTAGCAGCTGCTCAATAAATGGTCCTCCCCCAATATTGCTCTGCACCTCAGCTTCCGCTATTCACTGTGGTAGGCATTCAAGGATAAAGCTAAATTAGACGGCATTCCTAGACCTCTGTCATCTGCCCACACAGGAGCCCTGGGGAGCGCAGAGGACCTTCATTTAAGCTTTGAGATTTCTTCCTTCATTATTTTCAACAATGAAAAAAATCACAAAGGACCAATCAGTGGTAATATATATTGGCACACACTTGGAGTGAACCCACAGCCCCCCAGCCACCCTCTGACTCTCTCAGCCGCCCTCTGACTCTGTTTCCCCATCTGTAAAGTAGATTTAGGAAGGTCCGCTTTTTTCCCCACAAAAACTGTCCCCTAGATTGGGAGAATGGTGTCCAGCAGGGGGCGCTCCAACTGTAATCTCTTGGCCAAGGCCCTGGGGAAAGGCAATGGGCCAAGGAAAATTCTAGTGGAAAAAATGAAGAAAAGATTCCAGGTTTATGAATCCCAGACTTTGAAAAACAAAACTGCTGAGTTGTCTCCTGAGTTAGGGAAAAAGAACACCACAACCGCCTCGAGATTCTCAGGAAACTATTTGTGAAGGCTTCGGGCAAGGCAAGGGGATAAGAAAGGGGAAGTTGGGGGAGCCCAGCTTAGGTTCTGGAGGCCTGGGAGGTGGGAGACGGAAGTGGCGGTGTGCACGTGGGAGCGCGGGTGCAGGTGGGAGCACGGGTGCGCGTGAGTCCTCGGGCCTGGAGGCATTATATGTGCTTCTGTGTGCCATGCCTGTCGGTGCGTTTCTGTGCACCTGCGGGTACAACCTGACACGTATTTATTGAGCAACTTCTATAGCCTGCTGCACACGGTGACAGATGACAGAGATGCGACAGTGAAAAAGACCAGCCCCTATGCTCATGGAATTTAGTTGTTGAGATGCAAAATAAGCCATTTCAATTCAGAGTGTAGACGTTGGGGGGTGGCTGGTGTGGCCGTTGAAAACACTGGCTTTGTAGTCAGGTAGCATGCGATTCTGGTCTCTCAATACTCAGTCTCCTTAGCTGGAAAATGCAAACGTTAAAGCCACTTCCAGGACAGAGCCTGTGTGTGTGCATCAACTTTTAATGATGTTCCTTCTCCTGTGAGCACAGGGTCCACATCTGGACGAATGCATGTAGACTGTGTACAGTCCGGATGAGTTACATGTCAGCACATTCACGCGTGTGCTCATGACGTGTTTATGGAGTGCCAGGCCCTACTCAAGGTTGCAAATAATGGCCCAGACATGGTTTCTGGGGAATCTCATGTGGTTTCGGTTTGTTTTTTGGCTCATGGAATCTTCTGAAAATCAAGACATTTCACATAAAAATCCAGATTTCCCGTTTCTCTTGAAACCATCAGCAATCCAGCTACCCTGCAGATATGTGCATGTGTGCACTTGCATGCCATGGTCTCCACTTCCTGAGAGATGTGTCCTTCCCAGGGGCACCCTCCCTCCTGGCTGGTCTCCAGGGCTGTCCTTGGAGGGGTTCCAAGGCGACTCAGGAGAGCTTGTGTGCAGACACGTTCTCTGTGAAAGGAGAAGCGGCCGGAGCCGTGCCAGGCCTGGGGCCTCCCCCACCAGCTCTGGTTTCAGCAGAGGGGCCGATGAGAGAGCTGTAGGCTCAACCCACGTCCCTCCGGCTGTGCAGCTGGATACGGGTTACAGATGACAGTAACTGAGGATGGCAATTAGGCTGGACAGCTTTTCTTGTCTATTTAATTTCGCATTTAAAATGTTGCAAGTATAAATCAAAAATGAGTAAAAGACAATGATCTGCCCAGAAAGTACTGCCAGATGTACATACCAAGATTCTCTCAAAAAATGAGCAAAGAAGACCAGAAGGCCAGACACAGTGGCACACGCCTGTAATCCCAGCACTTGGGAAGCTGAGGCAGGAAAGATCGCTGTGAGTTCAAGGCCAGCCTGGGCAACAAAGTGAGTTCAAGGCCAGCCTGAACTGCATAGCAAAACCTTGCCTCAAAAAGACAAAAATAAATAAATAAAGAGACCAAGTGCAATAGTGTATGCCTATAATCCCAGCTACTCCAGAGACTGAAGCAAGAGGATCACAAGTTCAAGGCCAGCTTGGGCAATTTAGCAAAAGTCTATCTCCAAATAAAAATAAAAAGGGCTGGGGATTTAGCTTGGTGGTTAAACACTCTGGGTTTAATCCTCAGCACTGCCAAAAAAATTAATTTATTAAATACAGTGTGGGAACTCACAAGTGTGCAAGGTAGGATTGATATCTTTCTAGTATCATTGGTTCCTCATGGGGTGGTGACTCAGTCCCTCTCGGTAGCTGGTAACTGGGCCCCTCTGTATGCCGGCTGTGGGCTGGGCACCACAGGCCCTGCAGAGATACACATGTGCTGTTCCCAGGTGCTCTAGAAGTTCAGTGTCGGGGAGAGATATCCAAAGACAAATGAATGCAGCACCCAAAGGACAGGAAATCACCAAGCTATTTGGAGACGAAATTGCAGCAGAACCCAGAGGAAAAGGCTTCTGGCCCTCTGACTGACTGTGCAAGTTGGTTTTCCTCTCTGGGCCCCCACTTCCCCTTTTGTCAAGATAAGGAGGTCGGAAGGGATGAACAAAGGCCAACCCCACTTTCACAACACTGCTGGCACCCAAGTTGGGAATTGTTTGCGCAGTGAGGGCTTCAGCCCTGGGTCCTTAGCCTCTTCTTCCCACCCCACTCCTGCTCCCAGGTCTTGGCTTGTGCTGGGAATTCATCTGGCTTGATGCAAGAAATCCATCTGAGGAGGTTTCCCACATATCTTCCCTTTAAAAAACAATTTAGAGTCCAAAAAGATTGGGCCGCTAGGAAGAGTTTCGGCATCTCTTCCTGGGATTCCTGGTGCCACCTCACCCAGATGAGAAAAGAGCCCCTGGACAGGTGGGAGGGTTGCACTCCTTCCCTAGCACGAGCATTTGAATGAATGATTGAAGTTTAAGTGATTAAAAAGTTTAAAGGATTCCGCTGAGGCCATGCTCTCATTTTGCAGGTAAGAGAAATAAAGCGTAGGGGGAGGACTTCCCCACAACCCTGCAGGCAATGGCCAAAGTAGATCTCCTGGTTTCTGAGAAGAGCTCTCCTTGCTCTGATTTTTCTCTCTCTGGCTGAGCCTGAGATACGGTGAGTTGGAGACCACCAGGATTCACTCTTCCTCAACCAGATGCTGACTGCTGTTGATTTAGAATGCAAGTCATTCTCCCTCCGTACAACCAACACCAGGGAACCAAATGTCACAAAGCTAAGAGCAAAGGGAGAGCAGTAATTTTATAGCCAGCAAAAGGCCCCAGTCTGTGTCTACCTTGGGAGGGGCTTTGTTTCCACAGTCCCCGAAAGAGGAAATTAACACACGGCAAAATGAGATTCTCAGAATAGGAGCATGGGAGGCTGAGACGGCAAGGAGAAAGAGTAGTGGGCCAGTATTAAAGCTTTCCTTGTTATGGGCATCTCAGAGCTTGTCCTTATCAAAAGATCCACCTGCCGAGTTCTTCCCCTGGACCACACCACCTGCTCTTAAGTTTCCTTGGTTCCCTACCCCCTTATAAATTGAAATCCCCACTGCCTACAAAGTGGCCAGTCCCACAGTCAATTGGAAAACCTCCAGGGACAGCATGGTACCCAGGATTCAGAGATCTTCAGAGGCACTTGTCTTCCCCTTTAATCTGGAAATCTATTGAGACAGAGAAAATCACCAGGCAGAAACTCCCTTCAACACATGATCCCAGATTTCTTTTCAGAGTTTTACTCAAATAATATTTCTAACCACAACACCCACGAGAGGCCAGGTCAAAGGTAAACTCAGTAAATATTTCCTAATGAGGGTGAAATCATCCTTAACTATTGTTACTTGAAGTGAAAATTTTCTGACTGGTGTCCTGCACATTAATCACTCGTGGAACACATAGTCACTGGCTGCCTCCTAGACGCATAGCATCGTGCTAAGCCAGGGGCCACAACGGTGAAGAAGTGAGACGTCACTCTACTCTCATGTTCTCATTTAACTTCATGTATTCATAAGCTTAATTCATGTATTCTTATAATGTAATGTACTCAACTATTGTTCTGGGGAAGAAACAACAAACGTATAAGCAGGCTCATCCCTGAAATTGCTAGTTAGAATAAATTTAATGAGAACCAAGGTGAAGATAAACAGAAAGACTCTCAGGACATTTTAACTCATCACACCTGAGCAAAAAAAATACATGTGCTATATTCTAGGTTTTGTAAGCTCATTTGGTGTATTTCTTTGTTTTGTTGCTGTCAGTGATAGTTCAGGTACCAGGAGGGGATTCTGTATTTGAGCTGAACTGAATGCCATCTGGCCTTCTAATCTAGTAGGTTGCGGATAGCCTGTAATCATCTGTGTAATTAAATTTCCCAGTTCATAAGTCAGAAGTGCTCAGAGGAGATTAAGAAGACACAAACAGGAAAGCTGGCCACTAATTGTTTTACTAAGCACAAGCCACGAGGAATATCTGGCCTTATTAAGTAAAGGGAACGACAGCCCATATTGGGCTCCATATTGTAAGGGCTGGTGGCAAACAGGAGATGCTCAAATGGCTATCATTACACTACTGGGTTTACTCACTTTTCTCTCCATATCACCGTGCTCTAGAGGGCAGCGGTCAGGACCCTAGGAGCTTGTTCATCACATTCATGGCCATCAGCTGGGACCATGCTGGTGCCCTAACTTATTACAGGTGTCAGATAAAAGTTGGGGGCAAAATCAGTGAAAGCAACCATGGCCAACTCTCCGTTCCCTCAGCCCTCACCTTCCTACTTGTCACCTGACAAGTGAGGAAACTGAGGCCCCGACCAAGAGAACAAACCAACGCTTGCCAGCGATGGAACCAGGTAAGATCCCAGCTTGGTCTGAACAAGGAGAAAACACACACACACACACACACACACACACACACACACACACACACTCCCCAAAGGAATGCCCAGCCCTTCCCTTCCTAGCGCTGCCAATTACTGGGTACTTGACCTTGGCCAAATTACTTTTTAGCCTTAGTTTTCTCATCCAGAAAAGAGGAAATGGCTTTCTCACCACTTCTTGGTGGGGTTATGCAGCAATGTGTACACTGTGCTAGGAGCAGCGCCTAACACCAAATTAAAGGTAGTACTTTTGCTTTTGTTTCTGTACTTGGCATTAAAATCAGGACCTTCACACTGAGCTACATCCCCAGCACTTTTTAAAATGTCTCATTGTAAGACAGGGTCTTGCTAAGTCTCTAAGTTGCCCAGGCTGGGCTCGAACCTGTGTTCCTCCTACCTCAGCCTCCCAGAGTGCTAGGATCATAAGTGTGCGCCACTGCGCCCAGCCTCATTATTCTTGCCATTATTTTTATTATACCCACAATCCCCAGTCTTCCCCGTGGGTAGGCTTGAGCGGAGGGCCAGTGACTCAGGCCGGTGCAAGGCCTCCGTTCTCCAGTGTATCGGCCCCCTTGGCTGCCAGGGTTTTGAAATGCAACACAAGTAAGCGCACCTTTGTCAGGAAAGAAGCTGAATTGGGTGGGACAGCAGAGGCAAAGCAAGCCATGGAGAGAATCCCACCACACAGGATGTCAGATTAGGTCTGTGATTTTCAAACTGTGTGCTCTCTGAGGACCTAAAGCCCTCAGTCAAGGGGGACAGTGTACAGGCTCCAGGCCTCCTGTTCTGCCTCTTCGTCTGCGCATTTGAGCTCTGTGAGGTGTTTGAAAACAAGGTCTTCCAGCAATGGAGAGTTTGAAAATCTCAGTGCATGCTCTGATCTTTAAGGTCATCTTTTTTCTTTTTTTTCTTTTTTTTTTTGAGACAGGGTCTCCTTGTGTAGTTCAGAATGGCCTTGAACTCACTATGTAGCCCAGGCTGGCCTCAAACTCACTGTGATCCTCCTGCTCCAGCCTCCCTGCTGGGATTATAGGTGTGTGCCACATCTAACAATCATCTTGTACTAAAAAAAGAAAAAACTGTATATAT
>NW_004955419.1:7116144-7159938 GCF_000276665.1 Chinchilla lanigera
ATAATATTAGGTCTTGAGTTATTATTCAAGCAAACATTTATTTGCCCCCACTCCTAAAAAGCAGCTGAGTAGGTATCTGGGGAAAACAAAGTGGAATACAAACCTCTTAACTCCCACATCAATACAGGTTTCAGACAGAGCTGGAAGGATCTCCCCGATTCTCAATCTCACGCTAGGAATCAGGGCGGGCCAGCGGGCGGCCAGATGCTCAGAGGCAAGCCTGGGACGTACTGTGCTCTACCATCTTCAGAGCAGATGGGCTCACAGACCTGTCCTCATCCAGACTCCGTCCTGGCCATTTGGTGCTCAGCCCCTTCACAAGAGCCGCAACTCTCCAGTGAGGCAGACCGCTTCGGAGTCAAGGGTCTGGCAGCTGAAGGACTGGGGCAAAACTGGAGCGTGAAAGCTGCCTGGTGCGGCTGAGAATAAGCCAAACAGATGTGGGTACGAGAGAAGGCTGAGGTTCAAGCATCGCCTACTTTGCCTCTTGTTCCTCAGTCGTGGCCCCACACTCAGACCACCACACCTGAGCCCTGGGACAGATGGGACATTTATCTTTTTAAACTTACTTCTAGGGGAAAAAAATTCTACTGGGCAGAGATGAGTGGTCTCCAAAAGGTTTTATTTCCCTTTTTAAATCAGGTTCAAAAAAAAAAAAAAAAAATCAGGTCCAACCTCACAGGGCTCAACTTTCCACCTCTGTAGCTTCACTGTTCCCTGGTCACTCAGAGATCCTTTGGTGATGCCCCTTCTATTTCAAGACCCGCCAAAATTAAACTGAGGGACTACAGATAAGTTTTTGGTACTTTCCAAAATTAAACTATTTCCCTTGGTAAATTTCCAGCAAATGAGCTCACTGATCTGAAAACAGGATGTGGCGCAGGAGGAGTGTGAAGTCAGGCTGCCTGCTCTTTTCACTCATGCTGGCCAGGGACAGAGAAGAAGCGGAAGTGCAACAGAGACAAGGCAGTGAGCGGCTCTTACAGACCCCAAATCCTTGAGACACTTCACTTCAGGGGTTGGTCTGAGAATCAATGCGCTGTGAAATCAGCGACCTGGGAACGCTGATCCCTTACTGTTAGAATGCAAAGGCCTCACAGAGGCCGCCGCTGGCCAGCCTCCCATAGATTCTGGGGGTTGTCTCTTGGTTCCAGAAGCCCCTCAATTTATTCCCCAAAACCACCTCCCTTCTAGAGAGGCCCCCCCACGATCTCCTGTCACGGACAGGACGCTCCTGTAGCATCCGCCTGCCAGAGACTTGCCTACATCTCAGGTTAAAAAGCAAAAGAAGTGAAAGATCATTTCTCGTTTTTAAAGTCCAATCGGGACTCAAGACAAAAACAGACAGGGATCCTAATATATAAAGATTGTTTGACGGGTGCCCCGAGGAGGACAACCTCCCTCCTCCCTCAGCAGCCGGACCTACAGGTATTAAGTCTGATTAAAGAAAAGAAGAGATGTTGCCAAATTAGTGGTTCGCAAAAATGAAAGTTGTTTGCATCTTTTAAATGAAAATCCTACTCCAACACCAAATTCTGTATCCCTTGTAATATAAACAAACTCATGGAGAATAGTGGCCGTGCATGCGGGCTTGTGTGTGTGTGTGTGTGTGTGTGTGTGTGTGTGTGTGTGTGCGCGCGCGCGCGCGCGCGCGCACACACACACACTGTATTTAGACTTACAAAAAAAAAGCAGAAATGGTCCCTTCAAATACTCGGGTTTGTAAACGCACCCTGGGAACCGTTCAGCACCATCTCTTCCCTGATTGTGCCAACCCACTAGCGTGGAGGAGCCTGGCAGTGCGCTGGGCTCCGCGCGGGGAGCCCACCAGGGTAAGACTCGGGTTGCAACTTTTCAAATCACCCGGCTGCGGGACGTCAGGCAGGCAGGGGACCGGGAAGGGTTGGAGCGCCTGGCCTGTGCGGCTTTACTCCGGGCGCGCGCTGCGCCGAGTACTCGATGCGTGCACACGCGGCCGTGGGCACTGAACACAGCGAGCTGGGTAGGGGTGCGGGGGCTGCATGCGTATTAGTCGCTAGTGGGAGCTCGGGGCCTCAGTTTCCCCACCCGCAGAGTGCTCGCCCCGCCCCCAGAGCGGCCTCCGAAACAAGTCCGGTCTGCGGGGACCCGACCCCCAGCCCTGCCTTTCGTGGCTTCCGCCGGCCGGGAGGTCCGTCCTCTGCGCCCCACCGGAAGTTCCCGGACGGGCCGCGGGGAGGCGGCGGCACTGAGGTTGGTTGCCCTGCACCACTCCCACCACGCCTTCAGACCCCAGGCGCTCCGCCTAGAGCGCCCCAGCCCTCCGATCGATTGTACGGGCGGGACTCCCCAAGCTCCAGCCCCACGGACCTCGGGACCTGGGATCCGCGGCTGTGGGCCCCGCCCGGCGCACTGCCCTCGCCCTATCCACGCGCGCCCGGGGCCTCCTTGCGGCGCGTTCACCCTGAGCAGTCGCAGGCTATTCCGGTCTCAGAGTGTGCTCGCACCTGGACATTAGCTGTGGGCTGAGGACAGTCACCTGCGCTTGCCCTGGGGCAGGGCTGGGAACCACAGAGGCCTCTGGCGGGGATGGGGGGGCGGTGGCTAGCAGTGCAAGACGGTCCTGCAAGCCAGATGCCCAAACAGACTTCTCGGGGGAACTGGGGATGCCCCGAAGGACGAGGGGGAAGATAGGGAAATAACGTGCGTGGCCCAGACACTCCAGTGCGCAGACCCTAAGGGTGGAAGTTGCAGACGGGCCAGTGCAGGTTCCAGGTGGAAGGGAAAGGGGTCAAGAAGATGGATAAGGAGCAGCGGCCAGAGGCCAAGAGGGAGCGGGGCAGGAAGGGAGGGAAGGAAGGAGGGATTCCGGAAGAAAGAGCTAAGAATGCTGAGCAAGGGCTGGGAGGATGTACAAGCGGAGGCATCTGGCAACCTCCACATCTATAACCTCAGGGGACAGGTTCCAGAAGACTCAAGCACCTGTGTAGACAGTCTTTTCTCTACATTTTACTGCCAAGTGAGGAGACCGGGTGGAGGAAGGAGGGGAATTGGGGATGGGGGTGAAGAACATTTCGAAGCATTTGTGGTTAAAGCACAGGCTCTGGGTCCGGGCATCCTGGCTCATGAGCTGCCATGATCACTGACCTTCTGGATACCTGGGTTCCCTCCTCTGTAAAGTTGGGGTGATGATGGCAAATCTGCCTCTCTGGGTCACATGAAAATTGGATGAGATGATGTCTAACAGTACTTAACACAGCACTAAAAAAGTAGTACTTGTTATTTTGCACTTGTTAGTAGAGCGACTTGGACATATTCTGATGCTGATAGGAAGGAGCCGGTAGACAGAGTCAGTGAAGACAGAGGACACCGGAGAGTGACTGGGATGAGGATGGGGAGATAAAGCTTGGGTGCCTCCTTTGTTCCAAACCAGGGTGGGGAGGGAACAGGTGGACGTGCAGGAAGTCGGCAGTCCTGACAAGCAGGGAAGACAATGCCTTTCTGATGGTCTCCAGTGGACCTCGGGGTGGCTTGCTGAAAAGGCTAGGCAGGCCCAGCTGGGGGTGAAGTCCTGATGTAAACTGCCGTTGCAGGACACAGTGACCTCCTTGCCAGCAGCCCCAGCAGCCCTTCCATCCCAGGGAAGGCGGGCAGTTGAGTTTATCTAGGATGGCAACCTGCCCTGCCCAGGTGGGAGGCTGTGGTCGATGGCTGTGAGAACATCAGATTAGTGGAATTTACCCTTTTAATCCTCTTCCTTGGTTTTCAGTGGAGAGGCTGTGGCTGTCATCCGAGTAAAATGCCGAAGCCTTCCGAACATTGCACTAGGGCCGTGAGCCATGCTACACTTTCACCCAACATCTTGTCATCACAGCAGTTGGATGAAGTAGATATTATCATCTCTGCTTTACAGGTGCAGAAGCTGAGGTTCAGAGAAGCTAAAGACCTTGTCCCAGGAGCCATAGCTAGTAATAGTGGATCCAGTGTCCCTACTTGGATATGTGTGACCTCAGAACCCATGATTTGAAGCCACTGTGAAAGTTTGCAAACCCCTATCGCAGCCCAGTGGTTTTCCATCCGATAGATGAGCCAAGCAGGATGCACTGACCTCCTTGCTAGGCTCCAAGGCTCCACCAGCTTGCCTTGCTTTCATCTCTTCTGTAGTGGGAGAACACAGAACTTGGAGTCCTGCAGCTCTGGTTTAAGGCTGTGTGACTTTGGACCACGCATCTTGCTTCTCTGAGCTGTGCATGGCTGCAGAATTCCCCACGGGCTGTGGTAAGGATTGGAAGGCATTATAGACTGGCCAGGAGCCATTGTTTCCACAGTTCAGTTTTCCTGCAAACATGGAGCTCCAACCCACTTGGCTACTGAAACCATTTCCAGTGATCTTGGTCAGTGCTTTGTTCTCCCTGGCACAGGGAGGTGGTGGCGCTTGACCTGAGTATGCAGCCACCTATGACTTCCTGAGTGGGGCTGTGGGGAGAGGACTGTACGCAGCCTGAGGTCCCAAGACCTTAGACTTCAAAGGAGGGGAGGGCCCAGTTTGTCACCGTCATGATCTACGCAGGATGCCACAAGCAGGGTTGAGTCCTCGGAGGCTTCCTGCTGGTTCTGGTGGCCTTGGTCGTAGGGTCGCTGAATTGTAGACCCTGAGTCCACCTGTTGCAACTCATTTTTATTTTTTAACAGATGTAGGGTAACCAAGATCCACATGAGAAAGTGACTTTCACCTGAGCTTCCCGAGACACGCTGGACAGGGCAGAGCTAAAGGACCTACAACTTGAATTTTTGGACCTGCCCCCAAGACCCTGGGGAAGGTGAGCACCGCCGCTGAGAATTCTCTGTACTCAGAGGTCCTAGGTAACAAGACAAGTGGCCACCGGTGAGCCCCTGAGGAAGTGGAGGAAGTCCAAGGAAGCCTGCAGTTTTGACAAGAGGAACTCTGTGGTCTCCGAAAGTCGGCGACAGGGTTCTTTGACTCTGACTCATTCCCTTGCTCTTTCTCACTCTGAAAAATGACTGGACACTCCTGAAGGCTTCAGTCACCTTCCAGGGGATTTTTTTTCACCACAAAGGGTAATTCCTGTTTCATCCCTGCTGTGACTCAGCTGTGACGTTGAACCGAACGAGCCAGACAGAAGATAAAGTCACCAGAGACTCCTGCCCACCAGAGAGGGTGGCCCAGGCCAGAACCCACCTCCTCTCTCCCCTCACGCTCCACAGGGCCGGTCCTCTGGCCAGCCTTGGATCCTGGGATGGCCTCCAGCTCAGCCAACAGCCCCCACCCGGCCCCCGATGAGAACGAGTTCCCCTTTGGGTGCCCCCCAACCGCCTGCCAGGACCCGCCAGAGCCCAGGGCCCTCTGCTGCACAGCCTGTCGCCTCGAGAACCTAAGGTGAGGGTGTGAGGAGTGAAGGCAGGAAGAAGGAGCAGGGAGGGGCCGTAGGGTGGCCTGGTGCAAATGCTGCTGGCCGTGTACCTCAGCTTTCCTGTCAGTTCAGCTGTTTTCTGCCTCGCAGAATTGTTACAAGGCCTGATATATAACATTCAAAAAAGTTCTTACAATAGTGAATATAAACTGCCTTGATAAATGACAGACTTATACAAATGGATCTCATCCTGTTGCTGGGAATCCTCCCTCCTAGAAGGGACCAAGATATAGATAAAATATATATTTATGCTTTTTGTTTGTGGTTGTTTATTTGCTTTTGGTTTTTGTTGTTGTTTTGGGGAATGTTGGAGACTGAACCCAGGGCCTTGTACTCTACCACTGAGCTATACTCTCAGCCACCTGTATTTATGTTTAGAATAGAAATGGCTCAGAAGTGTGAGACATCAATAGTAACATCAGCATCCCGCCTTTGGCAACTATTGGGCACCTACTGTGTGCCAGGTTTTCTTTTCTTGGGTCCTCAAAACAGCCTGGAGAGGTGGGTAATGTTACTGTCCTATTTTATAGATAAGGACACTGAGGCTTCCTGGAGAGATGAGGTCAGCTTGCCTAAAGCCAGTTTCTAGCAAATATGTCCTTAAATGGCCATGCACCACCAACATGACCTTTGGTTTGGGGCGTAATGGTTTAAGAAGGTGGGAAAACTGAATAGAGTAAGTGAGAAGTCTAACGTGATGATAAAGGGCATGCTGTGGGCAGAGGCGAGAAGCTGTGGAGATGGAAAGGCCAGGTGTGGGGTGGAGGGGCAAAGCTTCACTGCCTTTCTCAGCCAGCGGCTTGCTGAGGGCTCATCGCGGGCTTCGGGGGTGGCTCTCTGGACCTCTCCACACAGAGGAGGGCATAGATGCTGACCAGAAGACAGAGTGGCTAAGTCAGTAGCGCTCACAGTGGGTCAGAACCACTTGGGAGCTTTGTGAAAACACAAGTGCCCAAGTGCCACCCCACAGAATATGACCTCCGCTCCTCACTAAAAGCCTGCAGGCGAGGTAGTTTCTGAGGCCCCTTCTTGTTCTAATAGGCCACAGTCATCTGTAGTTAGCAAAACCAAGAAGTGGTAGCCAAGTACGGTGATGCACACCTGTAATTCCAGCGCTCTTGGCGGCTGAGGCAGGAGGATCACAAGTGCAAGCCCAGTCTGGGCAAGTTATCAACTTAGCAAGAATCTATCTCAAGATTTTTAAAAAGGGCTGAGGATGTAGCTCAGTGCAAAGGCCCAAGGTTCAATCCCCAGCCTATACCAAATAATAATAAAAATATCAATAATAATAACAATGGGCCAAAACTAAATAAAGGCTGCTGAGCAGAGCAAGTGTCATCACACATCCACAGTCCCTTGCCTAAACCCCTGGGGCCAGATGTGTTTGGGAATTCTTTTTATTTTTCAGGGTTTAGAAAGGCCAGCCAGCACATGATGTAATTCTTCTAGCGGGGACAGAGGCAGCACCTTGTAATCAAGCACTTTAATGTTTCTGCAGTGGAAGATAAATATTCACACTAAGTGGGATGAGTGAGGGCCAGCTGAGGTCAGGTTTGGCTGCAGAAAAAACATTCGATTTCCTGTGCTTTTGAGGCTTGGAACAATGGACCTGCATGATCACTGGTATCAGCACCCGCACTGGGCAAAGGTCAAGATTTTTGGCGCTGCAGGGATGGAGGGCGCCAGGGAATTGTGTGCCTTGCTCAGCAGGATTTGTTCATGTTTCCCCAGGAACAGCGAAGATCGGATCTGTCCCAAATGCAGAGGGGAGAGCCTCCAATCTGAAAGCCCCGGAAGTCTTCTGACCCCGGAGAAGGTACGTTGGCATGGCCAGGAAAGAGTCTTTGCCCATTCTCTTGGTTGGACAAGCTTGAGGCCAAGCGAGCTCAGATGGCCTTGGCAGATGCCTCCCTCCTTTGCCTTGAGCCTGTACTAAATTCACTTTGTAAGAAGTGAGGAGCCTGGTGTTCACAGAGGTGAGACACCTGGCCCTAGACCACCCAGCTGATGTGTGAAAGATTCAGGGCGAGAACCATCATCTGGACCAGGGGTCCCTAAACTGTGATGTGTGGGCCAAACCCAGCCCACCACCTGGATTTTTGTACGGCCCTCAAGCTAAGCATGTTTTTTTGTTTGTTTGTTTGTTGGTTGGTATTTTTAAATGGTTGGGGAGAAAAAGAAGGCTGGTATTTTGGAACACATGAAAATTATATGAAATTCACATTTATATGTCCATAAATAAAGTTTTATTGGTACATAGCCACATCCATTCATTTATGTATTGTCTGTGGCTATTTTCTCCCTGCAGTGGCAGAGTTGAGTACTTGCAGTGGAGACATCAAAGGCCAAAACATTTACTCTCTGGCCTTTTACAAAAAAAATTAGCCAGCTGGTGATGCAGGGAGAGGCCACTATCAGCTCCCTGCTAGGCCACGTTTCTAGGATAAGAAACATCTTTGGAAGTATAAGAAGTCACAGAAACAGCCTCAGGTACCACAGTTTAGAACTCTGGCCCCCGCAAGCGGGAAAGACCCTCAGCCATGTGTCCATGCAGACGGGTTCCCACATGCCTCTAGAACCAGTCCGTTCCCCCAGTTTCATGACACCATAATGAAAATCAGGAAACTTTAGTAAGTTTCTTATGAAGTTAAATTCTTCCATTTGAACAGTCAGCCTTGACTCTATGCTTATGTCCCTCTGATATATTTCACTGTATAAATGTGATGATACAATAGTAGGTGGTCGTTTTCGGTAAGACCTTTACTAGGTACAACAAAAAGATGGCAATCTTTGCATTAATCTCCCAATTAAAAAAAAAATACTTATATGGATCCATGACTAGAAACATACAGAGTCGCTACTTAAAATCCAACCCCCTTATTTGTTCATTTAGATGTGAGGCCCAAGACCGCTGGGGAGTCCCAGGGCCAGAGCTCCTCAGTAACCCGCCTCACTGCCCCTCACTGAGACAGATGCTCAGCCACTTTCTCCTTTAGCAACAGTGGCCCGCAGACCAGGAACTTGGTTTCAGGAACCGTTTTTGTGGCTAGAGACAAATCCCAGGCCCTGTTTCTCTCTGCAGAATAAGGCCACTGAGTTGGTTCTGCAGGGCCTTTCCAGGGTCTGTGATGTCCAGGTCACAGGTCAGTGGCCCCATGGTTGCTTTCACTCACACCTCCTTCTCCCTGCTGTGCACTGGTCCTTGTCATTCAGAAAGTTTGGGGGAATTTTCTGCCCTGTGCAGGAAAGTTTGGAGGGCTTTCCTGTCCTTTTCTCAGCAGCTCCTCCTCCAGCAGGGCCTCAGAGAAAAATAACCAGGATCCAGTGCATTTTCCTAGAACTTGACATGCTCCATTTTGGAAAAGTCAATACAGTATACTGACAGGTGGGAGAATTTCCTGAACCACCTTGTTTGGGTGTCTTATTGCACTAGCTATGACACAGGAGAAGCTCCCTGACCCTGTGAGCTGTCTGAGGCCCTGCCTGATTGCATGCTCCAGAGCTGTTGTGTTGAACTTGTTTTATTCCTGCCTCTTAACAAAGTTAATACCCACTCATTATATAAATGTTAGATAGTACGGGTAAGGTAGATTGCAATCGCTTAACCTGGTGACTTTAATTTTTCTGTCTTTGTCAAAGCAAAAGCTAACATATGTCAGGGGAACCTGGAGCCCCACCCTCTTACTTACCCTGGCTCTTTCTTTTGGCCCCACCCCTGAAGAACTCTGGGGATTCGAAGTGCCCCACAGCGCACAGTTTGAAACTTGCCCCCTTAAGCCAGAAGTGGTGGGCTTACAGGCGATCTAACAGGCCACTGGGTAGGCTGCTATCTGGATTTGGGGGGCAAGGGCCTCCTTGCCATGGGCAGACTTCAAGAGGCACCAGCCCCTCCCATCCCTGCTGGTTTCCCACCCAGTGTAATCATCAGTGCTCAGGCAGTGGATTCTGCACAAAGCCACAGAGTGGAAACACCAGGGACTGACTACTCTGAATCCTGCCCTTCGTGGGAACTTTGGGGGACTTTTGTTCAAAGAAAAGCAGCTGGTAATAAGTGAACACTTTGCGTATGTGGGAATTCCTAAGTCTGTCTGTGCATCTGAAAGAACCTGGGAAACAGAGGCAGGGTGGAGGGACCAGGCTGGGCTGGAGCCCCACTGCGCGAAGCCCAGGGGTGCCCATCCTCGAGGTCGTTTTCTGTGCCATCTGCTTATCAGTTTATGCCCATCCTCTGACTTCATTCAGTTACAATCCCCGAGAAGGGACTGAGCCACGGACAGGTTACCTAATGTAAAAAGCAGGTATTAGAGGATTAATGTTGACCTAGTTAGAGATTAGGTTCTTGCCTGGAATGATCTTCCTGAAGAAGTGACGATAAAGTAAGGAGCAAACCAGTGGCTGGGAAATAGCATGCAAGTCTGTTTGCCGAGACCCCCGCAAACAGTATTGTTTCTCTCACTCTCTTCCCTCTGAGGCCCTTTCAAAAATGTCAGAATCACACTGGCATCTGATACTGGTGGCTCACAATGGTGCCACAGCTTTTCCTGGAATCTGAAAATGACAGGTGCTTAAGCTTCTTAGTCTCATTTCTACCATGTTTCTGATTCCTGCCGCTTGAGTTCCTGTCCTTCCAAAGATAGGGAGCTCCTTACTCCGTGGATGGCTGCTTCCGTGTTCCGAGAACTCTGAGCGTTGCAAGTATTCCTTCTTTGTCTGTATGATGCTGAAGTCTGTCTCTTTTGAGGGTCACAAAGGGCAAGGCAGCCTCCATTCCTAGGACCCATCCTGAGGAAGACACGAACCACGTCCCTGTTACATCTGTCCCCAATCTGTGTGCGTCTGGGGCAAACGTGTTCCTGTTTGTCTGTGTCCCTTGAGATGAACCTCCAGACCCTTATACTTCTGACTTGGGCAGTTTATAATCTCATCAGTCCCGTGGCATCTTGTGTGGTGGGTGGTAGTGGTGCCACTATTTTACTACCAGGTAATATATGTAAGGCCCAGGGAGGAGATATTGGTGCCTGGACCAAAGTCACATGGCAAGTGAGAAGCAAAGCCAGGCCCCAGTTTCTGCCTCCTATGCTGGTAACATCATCTCTGTGCTGCCTCCAAGTGGGGGATTACTCCCCCAAAGTCTTACACACATTTAAATAACACGATCATCCTTAAGTGCCAGAATCCAATAAATGTGATGGAAAAACCACAATGCCCAGGACAGAGAATCAGTCAGGGGCTCCAGGAGGTGGCAGTTGAACCGAGCTGAGCCAAGGTAGGCAGAGAGGAAACTGGCACAGTCACAGAGGAGGGCAGGAACTGGCAGGCAGCGACGACAGGCCAAGTCCCCTCTGCGGCGAGAGTGCTCCCCTCAGCACCTGCTGAGGCCTGAGCAGCAACAGGTCCCCCGGGCCTCCAAACCTGAGCCGTCTCCATGCCCCGCCCAGCAGGCGGGCAGCCCGGCACACTCAGCTCCTTTTCTGCACAGCGGCTGCCCAGAGGCGGCACCCAGGCCACTGGCACCCTCTCCACACTCACATTCCTGGAGGGCCCCAGGTCCCTAAATGGGGGCCTCCCACTGGGACCCTTGGTGACCTCATCACAAAGGGCCTGAGTGGCCAGGGTGACTGGAAACACCACACAGCCCCAGGCTTCGCAGACCTAGACAGAGGGCGAGTGTTTCCCCACGCCCAGGACTCTGTTTTCTCTTTTTCTGTTTCTTCCTCAGAGCAAATTCCACTGCCAGCTTTATTTTTAGTAACTTGCAAGCAGTACAGCCATTCACACAGGGGCCACTTGTGGCACCGAGGGGACCCCAGAGTTGGCCCAGGACAGAGCACTGTTCTTTCTCCCTAGCCAGGCCTGATTCCTTTTCTGTCCCATCAGTCCCCAGCCTTCAGGGGAGGCCATACTCTGATCAGATGAGGACTCCATGGTGGGGAGGGACTCTGGAAGTGGGCTCCAGGCTCCTGGGCTGCCCTGCTTGGCCTTGCTGTGTCCTGTAAGCCCCTGCACTGGGGCCCCGGCTTCCTTTCCCGGATGAGAAAGCAGAACCTGAGCCCTGTCTTCCTTATGGTGCTGGGAGGTTCTGACAGGCCACAGACTACACAGGCTGGAGCGAGCCGGCATGACCTGGAGCGTGCCGTCCACTCAGTTTCTCTGTCCCTATTAAGGTGAAGTGAATCCAGCCCTGCCTGCCAGAAAACTGTCACAGGGACCTTTTGAGACAACATGCAAAAATGCTTTGGTCACTGGGCATGGTGGCACATGCCTATAATCCCAGCACTTGAGAGCCTGAGGCAGGAGGATCACCCTGGGCTATACAGTGAGTTTAAGGCCAGCCTGAACTACATAGCGAGACCTTGTCTCAAAAAACAAAACAAAGCAAAACACAATAAAAAAACCAAAGCTTTGCTCCTCTATAATTGGATGCTTTGGGGACTTACATGTGTAGGGGTGTTTCTTGCCTGTCAAAGAAAATCCAATGAGAAAACAATTTGTGTGAAATTAGTTGTTAAGAGTTTGAGATGTGGAGGTTAAATGAGGCACATGTGTTGTCAGGATGGGGGGAGGCAGCGGTAGTGCTTAATCCATAGGAATAAGGCAGGTAACGGTCGCTCCACTACTCCCAGCTCACATGTTGTGAACACTGTGTTAGACAAAAAAAGTCCCCTAAAAAGATGTCCACATGCTGATCCCAGAACCTGTGAATAGATCGTCTTGCATGACTGTGTTCATTCACTAGGGCTGCGGTAACCAAGTGCCACAGACCGTGTGGTGCAAACAACAGAAGTTTGCTTCCTGAAACACGGTGTTGGCAGGGTTGATTTCTTCTCAGGTGTCTCTCTTTGGTTTGTAGATGGCCATCTTTTCCTGTGTTGCCATCCGGTATCCTGTGTCCACATTTCTTCTTCTAAAGACACCATTCCTGTTAGATTAGAGCCCACCTCATTTCAATGTAGTGAGCTCTTTAAAGGCCCTGTCGCCACATTCTGAGGGACAGGGGGTTCGAACTTCAACATAGAAATTTGGAGAGGGGCACACTCAACCCATAACAATGGCAAAAGAAACTATAGTATGACTAAATGAAAGATAACCCAGGACTCTAGGTGAACACGATATGAGCACAAAGGCCCTTGTAAGAGGGAAACAAGGGAGTCAGCAAGAGATTGGAAGATGCTGGGCTCCTGGCTGTGAAGCTGGAGGAAGGGACCCCAAGCCAAGGAAAGCAAGCAGCCACTAGAAGCTGAAAACACAGGGAAACAGATCCTCCCCTACAGCCCCAGAGGGAACACAGTCCTCCTGATACCTCAGTGTTAGGACTTCTGGCCTCCAGAACTGTAAGATAATAAATATGTACTATTTTAAACCATTAAGTGCATGGTAGTTTGTTACAGCAACAATAGGTAACTAATACTAGCACTTCCATTACCTCATTTAATCCCCACCATTACTCCCAAAGGGGTGGGGACTGTTATTATCCTCATTTTGCAGATAGAAAAACTAAGACTGAGGAGTTAATGAGTCCCCTGGAGCCACCTCTCTAGGATGTGAAGTGACAGAAACAGGCTCTGAACCCCAACAGGTTGGCTCTGAGACTCACACCCGTAACTTTCATATGCTAAGCGATCAGGAACTGCTGATAAACCAGACAGCCTGGCTGGCCACCAAGGCCTCAGAAGGTCTCACAAGTCACCCCTGTCCCTCCTCCATCAGCACACCACCCCACCCTGGTAACACAGCCTAGTTAGCAGGACCTGGACATCCATGCAGCAGGCAGTCACCAATCACATGACCCAGGGGAGGCCCTGCTGCCAGAGGACAAGTGATGTCTGGAATGCCACTGTTTGTTTGACCTTTCACCTTCTATCTCTGATGACTCACATGAAGCTTCTACCTTTAGAACCACAGAGGATTTGAATCATGGACATTTAGGGAATTTTAGGGCCCAGGGCCATGCGCCAGGCACTCAGGTTCACACCTGGCTTCAGGCCTTTCTTATTCCGACATGGCATTGAAAGCTCCCTGTGAGGACAGGCTTCATGATCACCGGCTTCCTAAAACTCACTCCCCATGAAACCTCTGTTTCCCATTCTTGGTAGGGAGCACTTGTCCCCAAAGCAGCAGAGTGAGCTGTGCTCTGTGTCCCACACTGACTGTACTCAGCAAGCCCCCAGGCCTCTGCTTGTTTGACTTGGAGAGAGGAATAACTAGTGTGGCTTTGTATTTGTTCAGCCCAAGAGACCTCTGTCCTTGCCTCCTTTTATCCATATCCTCTCCCATTTTGCCTCCATCAGATCATTCTTCCAAAACAAAATAACAAAGCTCTCATCTAATCAGGTTATTATTTCCAAGCAATGACACTCGCTCATCATAAGCATACAGTTCAGTGAACCTTGGGTACTGTATATAGTCACGTGACCCCTGCTGCAGTCAAGATGGCAAACATTTTTGCCCCCAAATAAACTACTTTGTGTCCTCACTTAGTCACCCCACTCCCATCCCTGCAGCACCAGGCAACCGCTGATTTACTTTGAGTCACTATCACTGTGCACTTTTCTAGAAGTGCTTCAGAATAGAATCAGAGTATGTACTTTTGTGTTTGACTTCTCTCATTTAGCACATTTTGGAGGCTCATCCATGCAGTTGTGTATATTTAATTCCATTTAACTGCTGCGTGTTGTGTTCTTTAGTGTGGATATACCGCAATTTGTCTGCTCACCACTGACTACAGTAGATTGCTTATAGTGTGGGGCTGTTATGAATAAAACTGCTATGAGCATTCATATCTGCATCTCCTTCTGGACATATATTTTCATCTGTCCTGGGTCAGTTTCTGAGAGTGAGATGTGTGGGTTACATGGCAACTTTATAAGTTTGATTTGTAAATAAGTTATTCTAGAAGCATGGTTTAACTTCACACGATATATCATAGAGTTTTCCAAAGCATCTGTACCATTTTGCATTCCCACCAGCAATACAGGACAATTCCCATTGTCACTGTTTTTCACTCTAGCTGTTCTAGTGAGTAGATAGTGGTGTGTCCCTGTCAATATAGTTTATAGATCTCTGCTGACTGGTGATATTAAGCATCATTTCGTAGGGTGATTAGTCACTCGTGTGTCTCCTTTCATGAAGTATCTGCTCAGGGAGCTGTGGGAGACCTGTCCTGACTGAAATAGCAGTGCTGTTCAGAATGACAGTGAGGACCCTGGTCCTGTTTGGAAGGAAGGTCACAAAAGGACCAAGGCTCAAAGGGAGGAAAGGAGTTATCAAGCAGAGGGAACGGCATGTGCCAGGTCATATGCCCAGATCCACTCCTGCCCTGGTGGATCTTGGTGCTTTGCAGAGAGCCCTAGGGGTGGCCACACGGATCCCCATAGGATCCAATGGCATGGTTGTTATTTCCAGGTTCATCCCGAGGTGGCCAAGGCTGGAGTTGGGTGCCCCTTTGCAGGTGTTGGCTGCTCCTTCAAGGTAAGTGTGGGAAAGGGGTCTGTCTACTGCAATCCCGGACCTTTGGGTCTCCCTGCCTCATCCAGCAGCTTCCCGTAACATCAAGCTACCCTCTGGATGACCCTTGTACTAATGACTTTCCAAACCATTAATCCCACTATTAAGTCATGGTAGTATGCAGGGAAGTTTTTGTTTTTGTTTTGTTTTGTGGTACTGGGAAATTGAACCCAGGGTTTTCACACTGCACTACCTCCCAAGCTTTGTTTTTGAATTTTTGAGATAGAGTATCACTAAATTGCCAAATTGCCCAAGCTGGGTTCACACTTGTGATCTTCCTGCCTCAGCCTCCCAGAATGCTAGTAAGGAAGTTCTTAGTTTCTTACTTAAGCCTTGGTGTTTAGTCATTAAAAGACCCCTGTGCCTCTCTCCATGGTCCTGAACCATCACTGAGCTCAAGGGCAGGGCAGGACTGTTGCTCTACAGGCTGAGATTCCTGTGGCTCAGGGTGGGCATGTCTGATGCTGGAGCCCTCTGGTCCCTCCCACTGTGCAGTGAGCCACTTCCCTCTGTTGAGGAAAGGGTCTAATGTCCCTTGGCAATCTTCAGTTCCAGGGCTCTCCACTGTTCCCCAGTCCTTCCTCCACCTCTTTTCTCACTGATGGTTCTGCTCTCTCGGCAGGGCAGCCCGCCATCCCTACAGGAGCATGAGGCCACCTCCCAGGCCACCCACCTGAACCTGCTGCTGGGGTTCATGAAACAGTGGAAAGCCCAGCTGAGCTCAGGCCCAGGTTCGGGGCCCACAGCCCTGGAGCAGAACCTGTCAGACCTGCAGCTGCAGGCAGCCGTGGAGGTGGCAGGGGACCTGGAGGTGGATTGCTACCGAGCCCCTTGCTCTGAGAGCCAGGAGGAGCTGGCCCTGCAGCACTTCATGAAGGAGAAGCTGCTGGCCGAGCTGGAGGAGAAGCTGCGTGTGTTTGAGAACATTGTCGCTGTCCTCAACAAGGAGGTGGAGGCCTCCCACCTGGCCTTGGCTGCCTCCATCCACCAGAGCCAGGTGGACCGTGAGCGCATCCTGAGCTTGGAGCAGAGGGTGAGCAGGAGAGGCAAGTTTTCCCTTGAGGCCAGCTCAGGGAGCCCGCTTGGCCCTGTCCAGTCCCCAAAGCAGCAGTCCAACCTCCTAGTCATTCATCCTGCTTAGAGCAGCCACTCCCCGCTTAAAACTACCACCCCTGGGTCCTAAGACACTCTAAGAAGAACCATGGGTCAGAAGCTGTAGTCAAGGTCAACCCCTTGCCCTACCCAATGCTTCAGTACTTTTGCTGAGCTTCTCCTGGGATAGGACACTCCCTCCTGAGACAGCTCTTTCCATTGCTGGACATTTTCCACTATGATAAAGATCTTCTTTCAACTAAGCCAAAATCGCCATGGCAACCCTTTAGAGATGGAGAGGCAGTGAGTATGTCTTGGCCCATCCCTTCTTTAGACCAAATGTCCAGCATCTTCTTCAGAGCATGCTGTTGCTTGCCATCCCTGTATGCTCTGGCCTAGTCTCTAAAGGATTCCATATTTTTGGAGACTGACTCCAGATAATCAACTTATCCACCAGTTCTTGGGCCATAGCTGATACCGTTCCGAATGGAGCCACTCACTATGCAAATGTTGCTTTTTGCAGCAGCGCTACATCATGTTAAGTTAGGCTTACATTTTAGTTCCAGCTCCACCACTAATTTGCCTGGCAGACCTGAGCAAATCACCTTCTCTCTTGGGACCTCAGCTCCCCCAGCAGTAAAATCAGGGCTTACGTTTTCTTTAAGGAGGCTCATTTCCATTCCTGACTCCCCTTACCTGTGTACACCCAAGACTAAAGCTATAGTCTTTCAAATCTCACTGGGAAAGTTTAGTAGGAGGACCAGATACTGGATTCAGATGGCCAAGTAAAGCCTTTATTTATATAGTTTACCCAGTAAAAGGTAGGCCCCATGAGGGCCACAGCTGGGTCATTTTCCCACCCACAAATTTCCTAGCTCTACTCTTATAGGCCAGACACTAGGCAAAGCATGGAAACAAATGAAATGAGCATGGGTCAGTCCCATGATGAAGGAGAACAAATGGTCAGAAAGATGTAAAACCACTGGAAAGTTCTGTGGGAACATAGAGCAGCTGGGCTAAGGCAGTAGTTGAAGGCTTCCCACAGGAAGGGCCATACGAGCTGGATCCTTAGTGAATGAAGTTGTCCGGTAAGGAAGTCCAGGCAGGGCATAGCACATGCAATCACAGACTCATGCACCTGAGTGAGGCATGGTCAGGAAAGCATTTGGGGCAGATCTATCTCCAGAACTTGCCATCCCACCTCATCCCCAAGCTGGGTTCTGGTGTCCCTGGCTGAGTGGGTTTCCTTGCAGGTGATGGAGTTGCAGCAGACCCTGGCCCAGAAAGACCAGGCGCTGGGAAAGCTGGAGCAGAGCCTGCGCCTGATGGAGGAGGCCTCCTTTGATGGCACCTTTGTGTGGAAGATTACCAATGTCACCAGGAGGTGCCACGAGTCTGCTTGTGGCAGGACCATCAGCCTCTTCTCCCCAGGTAACTCCTCAAGGGGGCACGGAGACCAGATGGGGAAGGCAGGCCCCTCTGAGCTGAGAAAACAGCTGGCACTGGGACAGCGTGCTAGGTCCAAGTCAGACCAGTGTCCATCCGGCCACCTCTTACGACCCAGATCTGCATTGGGACCATGGGGGCAGCGGGCAAACTGTGCTGAACCAGGTCTCTAACCCATGCACAGGAGTGGGCGCCTGGGCCCCGGGGGAAGCCTTTCCACTTCCTGAATGACAGCACACTGCACAAACGGAGAGGCACTGTATGTTGTTATCTACTTCATGAGGCTGTCAGGTATGAGAGAGAGGACCGTTGGTGCCAAAGGGGGTGCAGGTGAGAGAGATGTAGGTGGTGGCTTTCACAAGGGAATATGTGGGACCCACGTCCTCAGAGAGCTAGCAGTCTGCAGTTAGATAAGGAGAGGACTGAGTCAGAGTTACCCACGCTTGTGCGTAATTGTGGGCAGACCATGGATGTGTGTTGTGTAAACTGGGGCAGTACTTGGGAAATGTTTCTCTTAACTGATGTGTATTAATATAACAGTGCTTATATTTGTGTATAATATACTTGTTCTCTTTCACACATGCACACAGTGGCAGCTCCATTTAAATAAACTGAACCTCAAAAAGGCCAAGTCCTTACCCAGCAGCCAGCTGTAGATACGGGCTGAGCCTTCTGTACTTGCCCCTGTGTCACACACACACGTGTCCGGGTAAACGGGTCGGGGGGATGCGGACATGCAGGTGGAGTTCTGCCAGCCCTGCCTGTGCTTCAGCCCTTCCGAGCTCATCTGCCTCTCTGATGAACCCAAGACCCACTGAGCTGGAATCATGAAGAAGTGGTGGAGTTTGCCCAATTCCAGAGCAGCGCAGCTTCCCAAAGTAGTCCGCTTGTGGAGATGGCCCTCTTCAGGGGTGGCCACACCTCCTGCCCACACACTGTTCCTCCTGGAATCTTTGCACAGAGGGAAAAGCGAGCAGTCCCTCTGACTTCCTGTTCTACCAACATGTAATGGGCAGAGATGAGTCAGCCTGGCAACATGTTCCTCCTCCACCCCCTTCCTGCCCAACCCTTACACCCCATCCCCACCCAGGGCACTGTCCCCAGAGTGTGACAGTTGTCAGAACCGGTGCCCAAAAGGACAGCCTTCTCAGCTGCCCTGGGAGAGAGAGCCCCATGGGTTCCTGTGGTTAGTCATCGGCAGTGATTTGTCCCTTGGGGCCTTTGCCAGCCACTTCCTCTTACTGGGCTTAGTTTCCACACTGTAAAATTAGGCCAGTGAGAATGGTGGTTCTCAAAGTGTGGTCCCTCGGCCCGCCGCATTGGCATCTCCTGTGAACTTGGTAGAAATGCAGATTCTTGGTCCTCCCTCACCACCGCTGAATCAGAAACCCTGAGTAGGGGGCCCATCTGTGATCCTGAAGGCCAGCAGACAACCACTGAGCTGGGTGATCTCCAGTAGCTCCTTCCCTTTTCTGTACTGTGTGTAGAGAAGGCAGGCTGGGCTCCAGCCCCAGCCATCTTAGATGTGAGCCACTGACCTTGGGCATGCCTGACCAGTACACCCAGCCTCCTCGTCTACATGGTCAGTGCTTCCCAGCTATATTCCAGGCTGTGCTGACTCTGGCCCCACATTCCAGCTTTCTACACGGCCAAGTATGGCTACAAGTTGTGCCTGCGGCTCTACCTGAATGGGGATGGCACGGGCAAGAGGACCCACCTGTCACTTTTCATTGTGATCATGAGAGGGGAGTATGATGCTCTGCTGCCATGGCCTTTCCGGAACAAGGTATGGGCTGGGACTGGGTGAGGGCATGAGGGGATAGGGAGAGGAGCATGGGAACCTGGGTTTTAGTTCTGGTTTATGAATTGGCTGTGTAACCTGGGCAAGGCCCGTGCTCTCCTTGCATTATCAATTTCTCCTTTTATACAACAAGAAGCTGAGTTCAGATCTAGCAGCCAAGGCACTCCCTGAGCCCAGGCACTAAAACCTCTAGAATATAGCGTTCCTGAAGGGCTTATAGAAGTGGAATCCACAAGGTGGACTGGATAAGGACACCTTCCTGGAAATGGTGGTGTGAGGCCAGCCTTAACCTGCAGGACTTCAGGAAAAGGGAAGGAGACAGATATCTCTACACTCCACCCACTCCTGGCCTCTGGCCTCTCAAAATGCCCAAAATCCAGAACATTGACCACACCCTGTGCTGGCAAGGACATGGAGCAAAAGGAGCTCTGATTTCTACTGCTGGGATGGAGAACGGGACAGCCCCTTGGAAAACAGTTTAGTGACTTCTTATATAACTAAACGTACTCTTACATATGACCTAGCACACTCCTCAAATTTACCCTAGAGTTGAAAATGTATGTCCACATCAAAGGGAAAAAACCTTTACACATGAGTGTTTATAGCAACTTTATTCATAACTGCCAAAATTTGAATCAATCAAGATGCCTTCTAATAGGTAAATGGATAAACTGTGCTATATCCACATAGTTGTGTATTACAAAATAATCAAAGGAAACAAGCTATCAAGCCACAGAAAAATGTGGAGGAACCAAAACAGAGTTTTACTAAGTGAAAGAAGCCAGTCATACTATATGTGTCCTACTATAGGATATTCTGATGAAAAAGGCAAATGTGTGGAGACAGTAGAAAGATCAGTGGTTTCCAGGGAGTGGAACAGAAGGAAGAGGAATAGAGATCCCCGAAAATAGATAGGGCAGTGAAACTCTTCTGTATGATATCACAGTAGTGAATGTGTGTCCTTATACATTTATGAAAACTCAGAATGAACACCACCAAGAGTGAGCCCTAATATAAACCATGAACTTGAGTGATACAGATGTATCAGTATAAGTTGATCAGCTGTAACAAAGACTCCCCGCCCCATACAGGATGCTGATGGTGGAAGAGGTTGTGCATGTAAGGGGAGAGGGGCCATGTAGGGAATTCTATTTCCTACTCATTTTTTTCTGTTAGCCCAAAACAACTCTAAAAAATAAAGTCTATTAAAATGTTTAAGGGACAGTTAGGGAGGCTAGGCTTTCCCTGCAGGTAACAGCAGCTTGGAGTGACGGGAAGGTGTCACGCCTGCAAGCTTCAGCTGCAGTGGGAAACAAGCGGGTGGTCAAGCCAGGTGGGTCTGAGTAGGAGTCAGTAGGCCACTGTTCCCATATGTGCTGGGGACATTTTGCTTTCTGGTCTGAGGATGGAATACAAGGCCTCGTGCGTGATAGGCATGTGCTCTACCACGGAGATACACCCCTCTAGAGACACTGTTAGAACACCTGGGGCAGGGGCTCACCTCACTAAGTGGTAAGGCCAGGCCATCCAAGCTTTTGAGCCTCCCCTGGGGATTGTCAATGCAGCCAAGTTTAAGAACTACTTCAGTAGGAAACGGAACAACCTTAGTTCCTGATGGGCATTTCAGGACATGTGCCAGGGAAGGAGGTTTGTGTCATGGTCAGATGATCAGCTTCTTAGAGTACATGCATCTCTGTGTGTGCCAGGGTGTGATTAACAGGGCATGGAGTGACAGCCCTTCAGGAGAAGGCCTGTCTGTTCTCACCCAATGCCTGGCCCCAGGAGATTCTGGCTGTATAACCCAGAAGGTACATTTAGGTAACTGAGTACCCTCTTGGTCTGTACTTTGGCCCCCAACAGCCAGTCAGGCTTGACTGTGGCATAAAAACCCCCACCCTTCCTGCAGGCCAGCTGATCCTAATCAGAGGACACCTCTGAAGCCTGCTCGGAGTAGCAGGTGCCTCTGATTACACGAGTCATGCATACCACACGTGTGGTCCTTACATTGTTTCTTTGGTTCCTGGTCAATCTGAGCTGAGGGTCCACACAGCCAACAAGTACGTAGCCCTCTGAGCCTGCACACTGGGCCTACAAGGCTGGATGCTGCTGCCTGGGACCTCATCTCCCACCTGCTCCTGCCCTGCAGGTCACCTTCATGCTGCTCGACCAGAACAATCGTGAGCATGCCATCGATGCCTTCCGGCCCGACCTCAGCTCAGCATCCTTCCAGCGGCCCCAGAGTGAAACCAACGTGGCCAGCGGCTGCCCACTCTTCTTCCCCCTCAGCAAGCTGCAGTCGCCCAAGCATGCCTACGTGAAGGACGACACCATGTTCCTCAAATGCATCGTGGAGACCAGCACTTAGGGCAGCAGGGGGCCTCCTGAGGGAGCCCCAACCCAGCTTGGCAGGGTGACTGATACCCTCCCCTGGTGCCCACCATCCCAGGAGCAGGACAGACAGCTTGGCTGTGGGTGCTGGCAGGATGGTAGGACCTTGGGCTAGGACAAAAGGGCAGAGGGTTCAGGAGGGGGCAGGGAGAATTGCTCCCCTCAGCACAGACCACACAACATGGGACACCAGTGAGCCACTCAGCCCTAAAGCTTGGGGCAAAAAGGCTGAGCCAGGCAGGGGTGGTGCATGCCTGTAATCCCAGCACTCTGGAAGGCTGAGTCAAGAGGGTTGCAATTTCTGGCCCAGCCTGGCTACTTAGTGACTTAGTGAGATCCTGTCTCAAAATGAAAATAAGAAATAAAAAAGGAGGTTGGGGATGTACCTCAAAAGCTCCAGATTCAATCCCCAAGTGCTACAAAAAAAAAAAAAAGAGAGAGAGACTGGACTGGGCCTGAGATATAGATAGTGAGCCAGAGCTTTGGGCCTGAGCAGAGAAGCTCTCAGGGCAGGAGAGTCTCTGCAGGACCCCCACAGAGACCTGCCAAGAAACGTGCTGGCTCCTCCCTGCTGGGCTCAGAGCCAGAACTGGGGATGGAAGCGGGAGGTGCCAACATGAATTCAGCCCATCCAGGCCTGTCACTGTCACTGGATGTGAACATGCGAGTCTAGAGGATTGCAGTGGGGAAGGGCATCGAGTTGGGTGCTGGATTTGAAGACCTTCAATATCAAGAAAGCCAAGAACATCTCTCATTCCGGGCCTCCTGGCCCAAGTGAGGCCTGGGGCCATTCAGGAGCTCATGCCCCTACCCCTCTCCCTCACCCACCCCGCCTGCCTCCTACATAGCAGTCTGTGACCCTCCAGGGACGTGCCACACGAGCGCCTGAGGACAGCCCTGTCATAGGTGTGATTTGTCCCTTGTGTCTTCATGTGTACCACACTGCAAACCTTGCTCCCATCCTGACAGCTTGTGGTGACAGGCACTGACTTGCTTCCCCTTGACGAGTGAACGTCTGGCCCATCAAGCCCAGTGGCTTATGCTTCTGAGCTGGTGTCCTAGCATGTGACACCTTCCTGCAGCCTTGCTGAGTGCCAGGCTGGAGCGGGGGTGCGGGACAAGCCACTGTTCTGCTCAGGACAGCTGTCACCCCGAGCCTTTCGTTGCTCATTTCTGATGGGAAGAGACGTGTTGACACCTGCACATGTCATAAACTATGCGTGTCACTGGGGGTGACAGCAAGATGTGCACCCTGCTCTTTTCATTCAGTGGGGGAAACATGCATGGTAGCAGATTATTATGAAGAAGAAGAAAACTCTTCAACCAGGGAGGCTTAGTGGAAGAGGCATCGTGTAAACCCAGCCTGAAATATTGTGAAGTGCAGAGGATGGGGGCATGGGCGAGAGAGTGGCCTCAGAGATGGGGGCATCCAGGCGGCAGGCAGGATCTGGTCGCCAAAGGGTAGAGAGAAAGGCAGAAATGAGGGCTGGGCCCAGGGCACGGAATGCATCCGAAGCTGGCTTCTCATCTCTCACAGGTGACTCAAGGGTATGGGAAGCAAGTCACGGGCAAAGGCACTGATGCCATGGACCCTCACAACCCCTCAGTGAGGCAGGCACTCAGAATCCCCTCGTACAGATTAGGAAACTAAGGCCAGACACCTCCTCACCCAAGACAGGAAGAGTTAGCGCTAGAAGCCAGGTTTTTTGCTTCCAGTTTCCTTCTTTCCTCTCCTAGCTTCCTTGGGGGGAAGTCCTCAGTCAAAATGAGGTCACATCTTCGCAGGAGGCCTTGGGGGGACGGGGGGGAAGCGTCCTTCTTCCTCAGTCAAAATGAGGTCACATCTTCACAGGAGGCCTTGCGGGGAAGTGTCCTTCTGCCTCCAGCCAGAGGCCAGCCCTGAGGGACCTCCTGGTGCTACCAAGGCCACATCCCAGGAGGGCAGAACCAGCAGTGAGCCCACTCTGGACTGCTCAGAGCCCAGGTCATTGTGTCTACAGGCACAGGTGACCCTCAGGTGATCTATGCCTTTAATTGCTAATTTCTGATTGTAGGAGACACTTGTTAAAAGTAATATTAAAAGAAAGAAAAACAAAGTCAGCCATGAGTCCAGAGTCCAGAGAGTACTACTGGGAATGGTTTAGTAGGTTTTCTTCCATCTTTTTGAAATGGTAGATACAAACACATGCAGACTTTTAAGGAAATGTAACTAGAATCACACCAATTATACTTTTATGCTTTCCTCTTTATCCTGAACATCCCACTGTTGCCTCTTCTACCATTAACCCCCTTGTTACAGGCAAAGATAAAGTAACCAAGGAGAGTAAAGTTGCTCAAGGCCACTCCAAATAAGTAGTGGAATCAGGATTCATACTCAGGTCTTTAGACTGCAAAGCCAGGGCTGAAATTATCATGACTGTTTTCAGATGGAGAAACTGAGGCACCAGTGGGAAGTGATGTGCCTGAGAGCACAGGACCAGTTCCTGAGCTACAGAGTCAGACCTCAGGTCTTCTGGACTCTTCTCTTTCGGATTGGTGCTGAGGAGAGGACTTGCCTCGAGGGTGCGGAGGAGTCAAGGGACCCAGAAGCTGTCAAGTGAGAGCTCCTCATGGTATGCACTTGTTCAGAGGGATAGAACAAACAGGATCCACTTCCCTCTGCTGAGCTGGGGCTTTGATTTCTCCTTCCATCATCCAGATGAAGGCCCAGGGATATAGCTCAGTGATGCAGAGTCTGCCTGGCAAGCACAAGGTCCTGAGTTCGATTCCCAGTACCCTCTGAAAAAAAAATCCAGGTGACAGTCACAGTATAATTGTGAGGATATGAGGGTCACAGCAGCCACTTGCTTCATGCACTGGGAGTCCCCATCTAATAATGATAGGATGAGAAACACCCATGAGTGTTTTTAGCTAAGTGCCAGGCACTGCCCTGAGGGCTCGCTCTGTGTCAGTCCTTACAACCTCCATCAAAATCCCACCGGAGAGGCGACACTGTTTCTGTCTCTGTTAGAGAGGTTTTCTTATCGCTGTGTTTTCAAGAGGTAAAAATCACTCATCCAAACTCACACAAAGGACAAAATCCAGGACTGGAAACCAGATCAGGCTATGCCAGGTTCAAACCTAAGTTCAGTGATTTAATCAATGGCCAGAAGCAGGCTATTGTTATGACAAAAGCACAGAAACATAGCTATCAGCTATAAGATCCAGTTTGAACTCTCTACAGATTAAAAATTAATTTTTTAAATAGCCATAACAAAATGACAATACCTATCATTTATGGGTATCATTTCTAAGAATCATTTAACATACTTGCTTTGCAGGTATCACAATAGGGCTGAGAGGAAGATATTATTTCCTCACTTGATAGATGAAGAAACAAGCTCAGAGAAGTCAGGCAGTTTTCTCAAAATCACACAGCCGATACTCATGTCTCTGCCTCCACAACGAGAAGGCTTTCCCATTGTGGTGTCATCTGCAGTGATTTAGGGGACCAGGAGGGAGTTGAATGACCTGTGTGATGTGCATTCTGGACAGGCTACTGGCCTTCTCTGGAATTCCTCCATCCAGAAGAAGGGAGGTGGCTCTGATCTAGAGTGCTTTGCTTTGGGGGTTTGCATGGGTGGGATTCACAGCAGCTGTGGGTTGGATGAAGTCAGAGAACCCACTGCTGTGCCAGTGACCCTCTACCAGGACCTGGGTTTCACGTGCCACCTTAGCATCGAAGTGGTCGTGTTTAACAAAGCACATTCATGTGGCCCAGACAGGCTGGGGACCCCTTCATGGGGAGCTGGGTATGCACTCATCTGGGCCAGTGTGTTCTTCTTTATTGGGTCCTTTCCTCAACTCCCACCTGTCTCAAAGCATTTTTCTCCATGGCTAATCAGGGGGGAGGGATACATTGCTAATGGCATCATACCTGTCACAGTTGACCATAGTAAAAGCAGGGAGGTCAAGACGTAGAAAGAATGTATTAGTCAGCTTTCCCATCACTGGAACCAAATGCTTGACACACACCATTTAAAGGATGAAATGGTTCAATTTGGCTCATGGTTTTGGGGGCTTCAGTCCATGGTTGGCTGGCTCTGAAGCAGAAGGGCACAGCAGAGCCAAGATGTTTAGATCACAGTGGCCTAGAAGCAGAGCAGGAGAACAGCAACCAAGAAGAGGAAAGGACTAAGGAATGTCAGACATAGACCCCGAGGCCACACTTCTATGACTCACCCAGACACCCAAAAGTGTGCTCCACTAATCCCTGGATGGATCCCAAGCTCAATCAAGTTGACACCCCACCCTAACCACCACAGGGAGTAAACACTGGACAAAGCCACCCAGTGGTTGATGGCTTGGCCTCTTCTCTGATGGTGAGATCAGTGAACCATCATCCTACTGAATCCTTCACCCCCACTCTCCCACTGCCCCACTGTCTAACCCCTCCTGCTCACTATACAGCTGGTACACACGGAGGCCAGGACTGCCCAGCGCAGCTTAGTGAGCACATGGGGTGGTCGACAGAAGCCCCTCAGGCTGCTTACTCTTCCACACCACAAGGAGCCCCTGCCTGGTCCCAGCCCCAGCCAAAAGCAGCCCCACAGGAGGAGCAGGACTAGGTGAGAGCCAACAATGCAGGGGGCACCTGCCAGCGGCTGCTCCCAGGGCTTGCTTCTAGAAGGGGAAAAGGGGTAAGGACCAAAAGACAGGAAAGGCTTCGAGGGCCATAGCAGTCCCCATGAGGTCCCCTAGACGTCCAGAGCACTATAGGTCAGGGAAGCAGAGGGGCAGCCAGCCCTCACCCTCGATCAGCCTCGGCCCAGAGCCAATTTGTAACACTTGTGCCCAGATGGCTTCGTGACTCTTCCACACAGCCCTCCAGCTATTCCAAGAGCCCTTCATACCTGAGAGGTCCTCTGATCTCCACACTGGCCCTGTTTGTATTTTTACAGAAGAGGAAACTGAGGCTCAGAGAGAGGACAGACAATGTGGCACAGTGGGGAACAGTGCTACACCAGGGTTCCTTTTCTGGCTCAACCAGCAGCTCACTAGGAGCTTCCAGTGAGCCTCTCCCTTAGGTCTGGGCCCTGGTTTCCCCAACTGTAAAAGGAAGCAGCCGAACTCTACAGTCTCTGGTGTCCCTCTTGGCACTCCTCCTACCTCAGGGGATCAACAACCCCTAACCTGCCAGTAGATCCCCCCTGTACAGATAAATAAGCACTTATGCAACTGGTGGCACACTGCCCCTGCAAGGCAGGCACAATCAGCCAGGGAAAGGAAGTAGCTTTGCCCACCTTCCCACAGTTAATTCACCGCTAAGCTGGGACAAGATTCTCCCTCTTTGTTCCCTGGAACTGCTCTGTCCAGGGTGGTAGTCACAGATCCACAGGGGGATTAAGCACGTGAGGTAGGCAGATGATGGCTCTCCACAGATGGCCACATCCTAACCCTAAGACATGGGAGTGTGTGACTTTACATAGCAAAGGGGACTTGGCAGACACGATCCAGCGAAACATCTTATGGTGAGTGAGTAGTGTCCTGGGTTACACAGGTGGAACCCATGTGCTCACAAGGGTCGTTATAGGGAGAGTCAGGAGGGCCCAGGGCGGTGACAACAGAGGCAGACAGAGGTGGAGACAGAGACAGAGAAGATGTGATGGTAGAAAGTTACGGTGATACACTTGGAAGATGGAGGAAGGGTTATAAGACACAGAAAGCAGGCTGGAAAGGACAAGGCCCAGATTCCCCAGCCAGACCTTCCAGAGGGAATACAGCCCTGCAGACACCTTGACTTTGTCTCCTGAGTCTCATCCAGACATCTGACCTCCAGCACTCTAAGACAATAAACTGTTGCTGTTTTGAGCTGCTGTATTTGTGGTAATGTGTTACAGCCAGCCACAGGAATCTAACACAGCACTTGAAATGTGGCCAAATTAAGATATGCTGTGAATCTGAAAAACATACCAGATTTGGAAGGTTTCATATAAAAGAGAATTTGTTTGTATTTTGATATGGGTGACATGCTAGCATGATAAAATTTTGATAAAGTACATTACTAAAATTAATTTCACTGTTTTTTTAACATGGCTCCTAGAAAATTTAGAATCACATCTGTAATTCTCATTATATTACCATTGGACAGCACTAGCCAGCTTCTTCTCTGCCTGGCCACAGGGAACAGTGGTCATAGCCAGCTCTGTTGGAGTCTGGGATGGGGGCCTTGTGCTGGGTAAAGGAGTCACCCACCCCCCTGCGCGCGCGCGCGCGCGCACACACACACACACACACACACACACACACACACACACAGCTGCAGGTAGGGAGTCCCGGTGGTGGGTGAGTGCCCCCATCCCCTCTTCCTCCTCTCCCATCTGCCTCTGGGCCTGCCTATGTCCCTGCAAGATGTGCTGGTTATTTTTAGAACTCTCCACCTCACCACAGCTGGCTCCAAAGCTTGCTGGGTGCGAGCCAACCTCGGGACAGCCATCTCCTGCCAAGTGGGGGGAGGTCTCAGGAGAACCCAGTTGTGTGGCTCTGAGGCCTTTCAGGGCCTGTGTGCAAGCTCCCAACATCCCTGGCAAGTAAAGGATCATAATCTGCTTGTTTTCTGATAGTAGAACCAAGGCAAAGAAGTCTCCACAAGCTACAAGGTGGCCCCACTGGACCCTGGAACTTGGAAGCAAGTCATCTAGCCTGGGCCTTCCTTCCTCTCAAAGGTCTGACACCTCCCAGGGCTGGTACTGTGGACCCTGCCCACTTCATTTCCAGAGCTTGCTAGGTCTTGTTCAGGCTTTCTCTGGGGGCTTTATATATGTTTGAAAGGAGGGTATTTTGTTGTTTTTGTTGTTTGTTTGTCTGTTTGGTTTTTTGTAGGGCAGGAGATAGAACCCAGTCTCACTAAGCCTGAGCTCTACCACTGATCTATATTCCCAGCCCTAGGAAAGTCTTCTAAGCAAGACAAGAGCAAACTGCAGATTTGGAGGGAGGCAGGCAAGTAGATGAAGCTTAGCTTCAGCGTATGCAACTCAGCATCTCCAAATGAAGTGGGTCAAAATAATTCAAAAGATCCATAAAAATGACATAAAAACCACAATTGCCTTGTGGTTCAAACCCCAAGCTCCAGCCTCAGGAGAACCTGGGTTCTGATCCCTGCCTCTTCTTTCAGAACTCCCTGACTTGGCCCTCTCTAAGCCTCTCTCTCCTCCACCACCCAAGTAGCTTCAGAGTGGTCAGAGGTCTAAATGAGGTCATAGACATTCTGTACATACTAGCACAGTGCCAGGTAGTGGTGATCTTTGGCAAATACTAGCTATTGTGGGCCAGGGGTGTAGCTCAGTGGTAAAGTGTTTGTCTAGCATACCAAAGGCCCTCAGTTCTATCCCCAGCACCACGAAAAAACAAACAAAAAAACCAATCTTCGTGGTAGTGCACTTGCCTCCAATGCTCAAGGCCCTGGCCCCAAACCCCAGGAACAACACAAAAAAAAAAAAAAAAAAAAAATCACAACAAACCTCACGATGTAGCTGCTCTTATTAATACCATTTCACAGATAGAGTGAAGCTGAGAGGAGTGAGGGCACTCTTCAAGGTCACATGGCTAATGACAGCAGTGTTTGGATTTGGGGGGCAACAGCTTTATTAAGATACAAACTACATACCATGCAGTTCATCCACTTAAAGTATACAATTCAGTGGCGTGAGGTATATTCAACAGTTGTTCAAACACCAGCACAATCAATAGGAGAAGCTTTTCATGACCCAAAAGAAGCCCTGTGCCCTTCCCAGAGTTCCCCACAACTTGGCCAATCCCAGGCCTGGCAGCCACCCACGTACTCTCTGCGTCTGTGGATCAGCCCATAATGAACCTTCTGTACCTCACATGTTTTCAAAGGTTCATCCATGCCATAGCTTATATTGGTACATGATACTTTTTTGTTGCTGAATAATATTCCAGTAAATGGATATACCACATTTATTTGTCTTTTCATTCATTAATTCATTATTCATTCTTGGACATCTTGGTTGTTTCCGTCTTTTGGTTGCTATGAATAAATGCCACTATGACTCAGTGTATAAGTTTTTATGCAGGCATTTGTTTTGCATTCTCTCAGGTATATTCCTAGGAATAGAACTGCTGGCCACGTGCTAACTATATTGAACCTTTTGAGGAGCTGCCAGACTGTTTTCCAAGGCAGTTGCACCATTGCCACTAGCAGCCCAGGTTAGACATTCAATGCCACCAACTAGGTTAAAGCACTCACTCTTCTTCATGAGAAGGAGTCACAAGATGGAGCACAAGGAGACACTGAAGTGAATTGTGTCCTCTGCTCCCTGACAAGGATATCTTTTAAGGACCAAACTATTTCATTTCCTTATCTGTAACATCGTGTGATGGTTCACCTTGGTTGCCAATTTGATCAGCTTGAGCAATGCCTAGGAGATTAGTAAAGCACACCATGGGTATGTGTAGGTGAGTGGATCGTGAAGGCAGGACCTTGAGGACGATGTCTGGTCCCTGGTCCATTTCCTCTCTGGTCCTTCTCCAGCTCTTTGCTTCCCAGATGCCATGAGGTGAGCAGCTTTTCTCCTCCAGGCCCTTCCACCATGACGTTTCTGCCTTGGAGCCATCAGACCATGGACTGAATCCTCTGAAATAGTTGCATTATATGGAACTGTACTTCAACAAAACTATTCAAATAATTACATCATTTGTGCCGTGGTAGTTATCCCATAAGCACCAGGTGCAAGTCATGGACTCCTCTTTGTGGTGGTCATGTGCCCTTCAACTTGAAAGCTTCAAACCCTCTCAGAGAAGAGTAAGTGAAGTTTGCTGGAGGTTTCTACACTTCGTTTCCTCCAGGGAATAGTCCCTTACTTTGTGAGTCTTAGTGACTCTGGGGTTCCAGGGAGATAAACTGCTCAGGAAGCCAAGGTAGACTTTGCTTGGGGGAGGGCGGGTACCTCTCTCTGGAGATTGCATAAAAAGAGCACTGGACTCTTTTGCTAGAGATTAAGATCCTGACCTGCTCCTTCCTATCTGCATGACCTCAGGCAAGTCCCATTGCCAGCTCTGAGCCCCACTGTTGGACACAGTTGTAGAACAAAGTCCCTGACCTGGGCTACAAGGGTGGGCTGGGCTTACACATAGAAAGGAAGGGTCCCTCACCCACCAACGGCTCCCAGGAGAATTCACAGAAGCTGAGGCTCTGAGTCATGTGTTGAGGGAGAATCTTGGAGCTAGGGATAGAGCTTGGTGGTAGAGATAGAGCACTTGCCTAGCACGCCAAAGCCCCTGGACTTGATCCCAAATACTGCAAAGGGAAAAAAAAAGAGATTCTCTAAAGTCCTCCAACATTTAGTGTTCATCCATCACATATTTTTGATGTGGCCTGTATGTCCCACACTGGGCTAGTCCGGGTAACAGGTGTAAATACCCCAGTGCACAGGCTGCTGAGGGACAGGGACAGTACCTGAATGCAAATCAATGCTCCTTTCTACAGCCAGAGGCAAGTCAGGGGCTCAGGGAGAGGGCTGATTGCCAGAGTCCTCCCTCCCATTGGTCCCCTTAGGTTGGCCATCCCAGGCCTTCTGCATCCGCAGCCATATGGAAAGCATTGAGCTGCGCTCTCGTCTCCGGTCTCCGCTCCCAGGTGCCTGTTCCTCGAACACGCCTGCAGCTGCAGGCAGCCAGGGCCTCCCGAGATAAGGGGACTTCCGCCTGCTCCTTCACCCAGCAGCCATCGCCAGAGATGCGAGGGTATCGCGTTAATCCTATCCCCTAGTTATTGCAAACTTATCAGGCCTGCAATCTCCCAAATGAGTGGATGACGAAAGCTTAAATAAATGAGACAAATGAAACGATTTCAGGGCTCCAGGAGGATCAAAAACCCTCTCACAGAACTCGAGATTTTCTGGGGCTTAAGCCAAAACTTTTCTAGTGAGCCCATATTTATTATGTTTTCAAACAAAAGAGGAGAGTACTTGAAGAAAATGCAGGAATGTGGGCAGGACTTGGGAATCCCTTTAAGGACTTCTCCAAGTAATACCTTATGTTAATTTAGGAGAACTATGTTATCTCCAGGAAGGCCTTCACCCAGGAGTGCGATGCCTGCAGCTACAGTCTTTATCTAGTTAATAGAGGTTGGAGTCAGGTGTCCTTAGCCCTGGCTCTGCCTTGTCCTTTGAGGCACCAGGACTTCACCCACCATTACAGGCCGCCATCTCCAGTCAAGGGGCCGACGTCTTGCGCAGACTTACAAGTAAACCCAAAAAGCCAATTGGTTAATTTGAGCTTGCTCAGAGCTGCTTCGTAGTGGTCTCCATCACAAGGGCATCGCTTACCCTGCATGGGTGCCAGCATAGCCCCCAGCAGCTGCTCCATCTGCCCTCTAGGGACTGGGAGGTAGCTTAGACACAGCAGAATCCCAAGAAGCCGTTGCTTTGTTGAAAAAAAGTAAGGGAATCGTGTAGGCCCTCATCGCAGGCAGAATAAAACTCCTAAGGTTGACATTCAAGGCTCCGACTTTCCAAATCAGGTTTCCCTTACCTTTGTCCTGTTTCTCCTCCCTGCTGAGGCCCTATCTTGGGGTCTGACTGTCACAGCACAGCACTGGGTGGTAGCTGACCTTCTACAGTCCGTTTGAGGAAGCAGTTGCACAGCACCAACTAACTGCCAGGCAGGGACCCCACTTTGTCCGCATCCCCCTTACAGGGGCCCCCTTTATGATGTAGTCCCTGTTCTCAGGTGAGGTGACAGAGGCTCAGACTGAAATCCACTGAGGTGTCCAGACCTGTCAAAACTGGCCCTGTGTCTGATCACCCTGTGGGGCTTTTCCATGAACGAAGGGTGGGGGGTGGGGCCCTCGCCTAGATGATTTGATTGGTAACCTGGGGTGGGAATGGAGAATTTGCATGTATAATAAGCTCCCAGTCGACAGCATGCTCTTGGTCTGGGCCCATCCTTTGAGAATCTCTACCTTGCACAATAGGCCCTCTTTTGAGTACTGCACATTAGGGGCACTTAGTCAGACTCTAAATTCACCGCAAATAGACTGAATTCACCCTGGACTACCTTCCATCACATGGATCTCTGGTGAATTTCCTTTCTACTCAGCAACATTAGAGGTTTACTTTCCTGACTGTCCACCTGGTGTCCCATGCCTCAGAGGGAAACCCTCAGACGTCACTGAAGGCACCTCCTATACACCAGGTGACCCACACTTCCACAAGTGTGTGCCCATCGGAGATGCTGGCAGAAACCTGGCAGTGGCTTCTGGAGAAGGGAGGGGAGGGCAACTGCCAGAGAGCTGAGTGAGTCTTCAGCACCTGAGCTATGGGAGGAGAGGGATGGGGCAGCCACACTCTCTTCGAGTCACCTGCCATCACTGCTGTACCCAGGGGAGCCCTGGGCACAGCAAGCAGTGACCCGGGACAGTGAGCTGAGAGAGCCGAGGGTCTGTGCCTTTCTTGTTACCCTCGAGCCAGCTGAGCACAGGCAGGGTATCCTCATGCAGAGCACACATGTCATTTATTTGGAGCTTCATTAATTACATTCATACACCAGGGTGTACTTACTATTAAAATAATCACAGTTGTCATTTATTGCCTATTGTGTACCAAGCAGTTTGCATACACAGACTCACCCAGTCCTCCCAGCAGCTCCCATAAGGTGGTTGCTGAGACTCCCCATTGCACAGATGTGGAAACTGAGGCTAAAGGAGATTAAACAACGTGCCTGAGGTCCTAGTCACGAGAAATGACAGAGCTATTATCTCCTCGTCTCTAAACCGCCACTTTCCTCTCTGTCATCCTGCCCCCCATTTCCTGGACACCTGCTCTGTGCAAAGTCCGGGTTTGGAACCACAAAACGAATCATTCAAGTAGTCATCTATGCAATCACCCCCCCTTTTTAACACTTACTATTTTTACAGGCTTGTGTATTTATAACGTGTCTTATTTCAGAAAGCACTGAACCTCTTTAGCTGATGTGTGAGAGAATAGAATTTTCCAGGAGTGGCCACATGACAAGAGACAAGTGGAAAACAGAAGTTGGAAAGATCAGAAGAACTCAGGAATGAGACAGGTGTGTAAAGTGCAGAACTTGAGGTCCCTCAGGACAAGTCACAAATGGCTGTTGGAGCTTTTGAGACCCCACGTAGCTCATAGTGTCGGCAAGACACTGACACAGCCGTTGCTGAAACAAAATAAAACTCTCGGAGGCCCCGAGACCAGAGAGGGTTTTGCCTAGTGAGCTGGCATGAAGTGAACACTGTGAAACGTAAGGAGCGATGTCCCCACACAGCCTCCTAATTGCACGTACAGCACAAGTCTCAGGGACTGTTTTCTAAACCCCCTCTGCGCTGGCCCATGTCCCAGGAGGAAAGGCTGCCCAGAGCATCAGGAGGCTACACATCAATGTAAGGCAGGCAGGGCCGCCCCTGTAGCCTAATCTGCAGGCCTGCTTATAGTAAATATTTGTAGGCAAATGTGAGTGCTAAATTGGTTCTGCAGGTGAGCTTTATTTGGCCTGAGTTTTGTACTTAAATTGTTTAAATTAGCCGTCAACTTTTAGCAGTTAGATTTCACTGGGGGGAACATATCCAGATTTTGTTGGTCTCTATTAAAAAAAACTTTTCTTTAAAGGATGTGACAAGGGACCCATGGACAAGACTGAGCTAAAGCTGGTCACTTTCCATTCCTCCATGACTCCTTGGAGGCCCTTCTTTGCCTTTGGTGTCCCTACCTGGCTCCGGGTTAGGATGTTTTGATCTGTGGCACGTTTAGTAGCATCACAATCACCTGGTAATTGCAGGGTCCCAGGTCAGGGTCCTTGGACTGATGGGTCTGGGGGCAGCATCTTTGGTGACTGTAATACCAGTGATCTCTCCTCACAGCACAAAGGACTGAGTGGGGCCTGCAGATGGGGAACAAATAATTCTCTTGCAACCCAAGTCTTGGCCCACGTGGTGGGGATGCAAGTTCAAGCTCATACTCCCTGACAGGGGTGGCCAAGAGCAGCTCTGGTGAGTGGATGTGTCAGCCCTGAGTCGCATGCTGTGCATGAGTGTCCTCTACCTTGGCTGCACATGAAAACCACCTGGAAGCCTTTCAAGCCCCACTTTCCAACCTCATGCCCAACCCACAGCCCAGACTAAACAGAACCGAAAAGGAAGACTTTACCATGTGCATGTGCATGATACCGGGGGATCCCCATGTAACAGTCTGTGTGAGGAGCTGGGCTTAGAAATGAGCGTCCTTCTCACGGCCGGGTCAGGTATTGACTGTGAATAAGCAAGAGATGAGCAGAGCTCCCAGAGGACAGGAGAAGCTAGGACAGGTGAGCAAAGGGACTGTTAGAATGTGATGAGTGGGAATGAAGGGCACTATGAGGACCCCAAACAGGGGCACCTAACCCAGCCTGGGGGGCCCTAAACTCCCCCAAGAGAGTCTTCAGCTGTACTTGGGGGAAAAAAAATGCCGTCCAGCTACATAAAAAAGGGGAGGCAAATCCCAGCCAAGGCGTGATCTAGTCCAGGGCTCTGAGGCCCAAATAGGAGGCTGGGGGAGCTGGAGGTTGTCAGGCACATCTGGGGCAAAGGGTGGAGGTGGGGAGTATGAGAAGAGGCCAAGGACACAGAAAGGGGCCTGCGTGCCAAGCTATAGAGACTGAACTTGACCTTAGCTAGGAGGACCCTCTGCAGGGCTTTAAGCCAAGGAGTAGATGGATGAGCCAATGCATGATGGGTTGAGGTTACCAAGGAGGGCCTCCTGAAGGGGGTCAGGCTTGAGGCCAGGGAGGGACAGGACTGGGAAAACTGGGGCTCTGATCAGCCGCTTCAGTTAGAGCTGCGGAAACCCTTCCCTTCCCCACGCCCTTTGAAACAGTTTGAATCACAGACTCCCTGTGTTAAAGATGTTTGTCTGTTATTTGAAAGCTGTGGTTTCTCTTTAACAGATTCTGGGCCCCATCCTTTGACTAGGAACCAGGAAGGAATGAAGGACACATTCTCTTGCACAGAGAGCTAATTACTGAAATACAGTGGGCCTCACCAGGGTCGATGGCGTCACTGTCTCTTCCTCCAACAGTTCTTAAATTCTAACTGGTCAGAGTTTTTCAGTACATTTTTATGGGCTGCCCCAAAGCCAGCTGGAATCTCTTTTTCCATAAACTCTCCCTGAGACAAGTAGCTGCATTTCACATATTAAAAATGAAAATGTCAAAAGGGTTGCTTAAAAGAAAAAAAAAACAAAAAAGCAACAGGCTCCTTTGGGAGGGCTCAGCTCAGGAGGGCTGGGTCAGACTCCAAAGGCATCTGCCCGTTTTGTTGGGTGGTTTTTGGTTTGTTTTCGCAAAGTTGATGGTCAGGTTAGAATGATGATCATAATAACTTGTTTATCGAGTCACTCAACAAATACTTACTGGGCATTTCTGAGTGCCAGGCCCTAGCTGGGCATCAAGATGAGAAGCTGCCTCAGGCCTGGTTGCCCCCTCCCCGCTGCCCTTCAGTGTCCAAATACTTCATCATTGATAGCATTTTCACAGGCAATTTTGTGAGCTATATGTGGTGTTAGTACCTGACTTTGCAGAGGAGGAAACTGAAACACTTAGAAATTACATATGTTGCCCACAGTGGCAATGCCACTAAGGAGAAGAACTTGATGTTGGGTCATCCAAGTCCAGATGCCAAATTCTGTGCAAGCTCTCTTGCACCTTTTAGCAACACCAGCTGTTACTGGCTTAAGGTGGGCCACAATTCCAAGAGCTCACTGTCATCTATAATCTGCCTAACATCTAGCTTTGCCTTAAAACTCATTTCCCTTTTGAGAGAATTTCCCACTTTGCAGAACAAAGATCTAGCTCCCATATTCCCCAGCCATCGTGACTACAAAAGCCTATTGGAGCCAAACCATTCCCAGCATGTCTTCCTGCTTTGGTGGTAAACAGGCATATGGGAAATACCCCCTCAGCTAATCAGATACCTATTTTAGGGGCTCTTGAGTGGTGAGGGGACCCTTGAGTTGGCCCCTGAATCAGACTGTGCCTGCAATCTTCTCTTGGCTAGAGCTCCTGCTGGGCTCCTCCCTTTGTCCAAGACTTTCCTGCAGCCTCTGTCTCATTCTGTAGGGCCTCGTGATCCTCCAGCAAGTTCTCCCTCTTTTAAGGTGAACTGAATTGGTCCTGGTCACTTATAACCAGAAATCCTAGTGGACAGAGGTCACAGCACTGTATCCTGTTTGCAGAGCAGGTAGAAAACAGCCACGTCCACTGTGCTGTGGCACTTTTGGATGTTATGAAAATGTTAGTACAGTCGTCGCTTGTCCCAAGGTCCGAGGAACATCAGAGCAGAGAGGCCCAGTTGCCCAGGTGTCTGCCTGCACCCTGTGCCATCTCCTGTTCCTGAGTTCCTACTGGGCTCCAGACCTCTTAGCTGCCACCAAGCTTGTTCTCCTTGTGATTCAACTTCCACCTGGGCCCTGCTCACCCTTTAAGGCTGGTGGATGTGGAGAAGGAGGCTGGGTAAAGGCCATGGGTATGGTCTGCAGAAGGAGGATCTGTGGGGGCTGCCGCAGAGGGCCTGGCGGCTCAAGAAGTGCTCAGGCATGAGCTTTAAGGAGCTTCACCTACCCTCTGCTCTCAAGGATTGTGAAAGGGGTTGTTCCAACCAGTTGCTGGAGAAATAGAACCAACAGGAAATAGAGACATGTATGTTATTTATCTGAGCTGTATTTATTTTAAAGAACAAGCTCACAGGATTTGGGGCTGACAAGGCTGGGGTCTGCAGAGTGGCCAACAGACTGGAAACTCAGGTAAGAATGAATGCTCCAGTCTCGAGGCAGAGTTTTCTCTGCAAAGTCTCTGTGTTTACTCCGAAGGCCTTCACCTGATTGGCTGTGGCCCACCCGCACAGTATGGAAGGCAATTTTCTTAATGTCAGCTGGTGGTAGAAGTGAACCACATTGTAAGAGACAGTCCCAGCTCCACACGGATTGGTGTTTCATTACACAACAGAGTCCTATAGGCCAGGCAAACTGACACAAAAAATTAAGTAGCGCAGAGCAGTTGGCTCCATGATGCCTCCTGTGATGGTCAGGAAGACCACTGAGAATAGTCAAGCTGATGCTGAGTCATGAAGAGGACACGACCCACCAACAGTGGGACTGGCCACAAAGGGTGGGTGTGTACATTTCTCACAGTTCCAGTCTGAGCTCCTCTTTGCTTTTCCTGTGACCTGCACACACTAAGCCCCTTGTAGTCACACCCTCTATTTTTTTCCACCCTATCTTCTTGACATCCCTGTTTTGGTTTGATGTTCAGTGAAACCCTGTCCCCTGTGCGCACCTATGTAACTCCCCAGCCACCCTGCTGCATGCTGGCTGCTCCAGATTTCCTGTCTTTTTATCTTCTAACCACCGCTACTCCAGCCACCTGGAACAACGGAAGCCTCACAGGTGGGATCCAGACCTTAGTGGTCTGAATAACATGTAGAATGAAGCACTGTTAGCCCTGGCTCCTACCCTCAGATTCCTCCTACCCGGCTCCCTCCACCCAGCTTCTCCCCAGATGTTTCTCCTCTTTCATGAGAGAAAGACGGGATTTGCATTGTGATCTGGGGAAAAGCAACTCTAAGACATGGACCTAAAGGTCCCAGCTGACCCTCTTCGAGCTATGGCCCTGCTCAGGCCCAAAGACTGAGAGCAGAACAGGCAAGAGATAGCGGTAAGAACGAAGGTTCTCTTTAAAAACCCACAAGAGTCTGAGGACAGCATCAAAACCTCTCCAAGCAGAAAGAGGTCCTGAAGATCACAGAGAAGTTCCCTCACCCAGGCAGGGTCTCCCTCTGAAATTCATGAAAATGTCACAGAACACTCAACCAGAAATGTTTTTAACCAAATGTGGACAATAGAAAACTCAGGAGCACTGCTGGAGACCTGGCAAATCAAAATGACATGTATCTCTGGATAGAGGGAGAGACCCTGATCAAATTATGGCTTGTCTGTTGACTTCCCATTTGACCTTGAACAAGCCTTTCCTGCTTTCTAGTTTTTAGTTTCCCATCTGAAAAGGAGAAGAGTGACTGCTTGGAAGGTGCTATCAGGTGACTACCTAACCCTGACCCTGAGTCATGGGTCTAACGCTTCCTAGCTGCATGACCTTGGGCACATCCCTGAATCTCCTTAAACCTCACTTTCATCATCTACGAAGTGAGAGGGTCATGGCCCTTGTCTTGCTCACCTTGCAGAACTGCTGTGGGGAGGAGATAAGAAAAGGAAAATGCCTTGTATGAGCGCCAAAGAGCTGTTCCTAACAGAGGTATTATGGTAAGATGAATATCATTGTATATTATTGAGGTGTCTTAAGCTGCGTAACACTTATGAGAACAAGTAGTCCCCACAGGGGCGGAAGAGTGTGGTGGCAAAGGCTGGGAAGCCAGACTACAGGGCTTGTGGCTTAGCTCTGCCCCACATGAACCCATCCCCTCATGCAAATAAAATTGGATATTGAGAGCACACATGGGACCCAAGATGGTTCCCATGTTATGTAGTATGCTCTATGTCCATGCTAAGGATCACCACAATTGTCCTCCAATCATGATAGAAGGGAGGCAGAGTGGAGAAGTGCGGTGTGCATTGGCTTTTAGACACACCAGACCTGGGTTCAAATCTCAGTTCCACCAGTAGTACGTTGGAATCCTATGAATGACCATGTTACATCTGCTACCTTTTTGTTTGCTGTCCTCTGATTATTTTTTGAGCAATGAATGTAGATCTTGTCTCCTTTATGGAATGCCCAGCCAGGGGGATGGCTCCTGGGGAATATAAAGAAGCACGGATGAAGAGACTAAAAGAAGGGATGCACCTGGTCCCATATCAGGACAGTGTGGGGGTCACTAGGGTGTCCTGCCGTCTGTCTCGCTTTTCCGTACCTCCTGGCTCACAGACAGGGCAGACACTTGACATCTCTCATTTTTCTACAAAGCCACAGGTAAAGGTGTTTATGGTTTGGCGGCTAACCGAGGCCATAGACACTTCAATAGGTCACAGGCTGACCCTGTCAACCCACTTTTTTTTAAACTGTGTTAATGACTATGCTTTCTACTATGATTTTAAAACTCTCAGCACTTCCATGCTGAGGACATTTTAAACTCACCCCCAAATTCAGGCAATAAAATACAGACTCATCTAACTGTTCACCTGCATAACTATTTGCAAAGCCTGGATTACAATGATGATTATTCATAGTTGTGAAAAGTAAACTTTGCTTTACAGAGAGTTTTCATAGATGTGAAGTTGCTTAGTAGTTGAACAAATATTTCCAAAATAAAATTTTGCTCTCAAAATAAGTTAGTGACTGTACAGCTCAAATGAATTTATTGTATGTGAATTATACTTCAGTGAAGCAAACATCACAAGTGCCTTTTATTGTCTCCCTTGGAGAATTCTGTTTTCCGTAATGGAAGACAAAATAGAACAACACAGAAACGGAGGAAGACAGGTTGCTGAAAGACAGAAGACCCACATTCAAAGTGCTTTGACCTTCACTTCATCTCCCCTGACAGCCAGGTGTTGAGACACAGCTGAAGGTAAGGGACATGTGTAACAGTGGGGAAATAAATAAGGCGTCCATTCTAACCTCCATTTTCTCCCTGATGACTGCCGAGCCTGACTCTTCAAGCTGTGACAAGTCTTTAATGGGGAGGGTGACCAGTGCCAGATATGAGAGGTCACCATGAGCTATACCCACCCTGCACCCCTAACCCTAGCAAGTATTGCTGTACTCAAAAACCTCCTCTGGGGCAGTCTTGTTGTAGTCTCCTTGACCCTCCCACCTTTACAATGACCAGAGAGTTCAAAGGCAAAGCAGACAGATGGAAGTTGGAGAGTGGGGAAGGAGAAGGACCGGAGAGAACAACAACGGACCAGTCACCCAGCTTTGTCAGAGCCCGACATTCTGCCAAGTTTGCCTCAGATCTTTTCACTTTTTCTAAAAAATAAAACAGCATAGATATAATTAAATTCCCTGTATTCTTCTCTCTTTCAGTTTTATTTTTCCCTCCTAAATTTGGAATCTTTCATTTCCCATGCACAATTTTAATATTTCGACATACTACCTCATATTAGAACTAAAGATATAAGGAAGGGAAAATATATACATATATCTACGCAGCTAAGATAATTGTACCATTAATTTCTATTGGTTTATTGAAAGGAACAGTTAATGCCTAATTTTTTGATCAGTTTTGCATGTCTATATCTGATAATCTGAACTACTTTGAAGATAACAATATGCAATATAACAACCATTGTTAACTTCCTATCATCTTGTTTTGAAACTCTATTGTTTTTATTGTTATTCTGTTTAAAATAAAAAATATATATACATAGCATACTTTTGAATGTTTTCAAGAAAACTGTGTGTGTGTGTGTGTGTGTGTGATACTGGGGATTGAACTCAGAGCCTTTGTACTAAGTTACATTCTCAGCCCTTTTTTATTTTTTGTTTCTGAGACATGATCTAACTAAGTAGCTAAGTGGTCCAGGCTGGGGTTGAATTCTTAATCCTCCCATTTCAGTCTCTTGGTGCTGACATGGGTGTACCACCATGCCCAGCTTTAAAAACTTTTTTGTATCACTCTGTACCTATGCTACAAATTGATGTTTGTTTTTCACTAAAGTGTATATATGTTGAGACTTAGAGCCTTAGTTTTACTCAGTATATTATTGCAGGAATAGGTCATAACTTATCTAGACTGCTGTGTAAATGTTTAATTTTTACAATTAGATGTTGAATGAGGAGTAGTCCTTACATTGTTGGTATGAGTGCCTTCAACTTTATGAGATGTTGCCAAACTGCTACCCAAATTGTACCAATTTACATCTCCATCTCCATCAGTGGAGCATAAGGGTGTAGCAGTGCTACGTCCTCATGACCTCTAGTGCCCCAAATCGACAGACTTCCTACACTTTGCCAGTATGTGGCTGTGAAATGGGGTAACGTGGTTCTTTTCATTTGCATCTCCCACATAACCAGTGAAGTTGAACATTTTTTTTTCATATTTTTGGCCATTTGGGCCATTTAGGTTTCTCTTTTGTGAATTACCTGTTGATATCTTTATCCATTTTTTAAAAAACCAATAACTTGGATTTTTGGGGTCAGCCCATTAAACCCCAACCTGCCATTTCTGCATTCGATCTAAATGCTACCTTTCCCACAAAACTTAGCTTCTAATCAACCACAAGTGTCACCCCCACCTTTCTTGTGGCATTATAAATTCCTGTCTTATGGTGTTGTAACAACGCATTTTGCATACTGCTTTGTAGTTTATCAAACCACCTGCTCCTTCATCATTTTACATCTAGACAATAGCCTTTGTCCGACCTTTACCTAGACAAAGATAGTGCCATTACTTCCTTTGAACATGTTGAATTGGGACTTGCCCACCTAAGATCCCACAGTGGTTCAGAGACAGAGTTGGTCTCAGGGTTAGGACTTCCCAGTTCCATGTCCAGGTCACCACACAAGTCCCCCTTATTGGTACTGCCCTTGTTACATGCTCCCACAGTGACTCCCCCACAAGATCGTGGGTCTCCTGCTCACCTGTATGCCTGAAGCTCCCAGCTCTAGCCCCATCCAAGGGAGCACTCAGTGAGTTAGGAATTCTTTTTTTTTTTCTTCTGGTACCAGGAATTGAACTCACGACGTTGCGCTTGCCAGGCAGGTGCTTTGCCACTGAGTTAAATCCCAGCCCCAAGTTAGGAATTCTTGACAATCACCTTCTCCATCCACTGGGCACCAAGGGCTCTACAAACATTACCTCCAACCTTCTCAACAGTCTGTTTGGATGGGGAAACTGAGGGTTAACACTCTGAGTCCCCCAGCCAGTAACAGGTGGAGCTGGCCTGTGAGCCACAGGAGGGTGCCTTCCCCTACAATCTCTGCCTCCACATCTTGGACTAAGGTGCACCAGACCAGCTCAGAAGCTGATGTAACTGTCCTACTCACATCTCCAGTCCTGTCTGCAGTGCACACATGCTCTTGCTGCACAGTGAGGGTAAGTGGCATAGTCTTGCAGGTCTCCTGGGGACTCAAGGATTTGCTAGGGGGCTGGAGGGGGGTGCACTGGGAGGCCCTGTCTGATAGGGCTGCTGCCACCTTTCTTTCCAGGCTTGGGTAGAGGAGAGGCAGGTGTTCAAATCTACTGGGGTTCTGCTTTGGATCACAGAGCCAGACTGGGATAGTAAATCAGGAGGGGCAACAAGGGGGAGAGAGAGGTGGAAGGAAGTGGGGAAGGGCTGAGAGCACCTCCATCTCAGGCAGGCGGACTGAGACAGAGGGTGCAGGGTGGGTCACCTGCCAGTGAGCAGGCTCTGGGGGAAGGTGTCTGCTGGACACACCCATGACTACAACCTCCTGATGCTGTCTGCTGAAGGTAATGGTGGCAGGTAAGGGGGCACTGGGGACTGAAGGCAGGGATGGTGATGAGGGTTTGTTGGCCAAAATTCTCTCCCTGCCCTGCGCCTAAAGGGTGACTCTGGGTGGGGACAAGCTGCCTTTTCTCCAGACGGCAGGGACTTTATCTGATTGGGGCCATGCCCACAGCCTCAATCTGTTATCCTCTGACTGTGTCTTTCATTGCGTGCCACTTACATGTGTTTGTGTATAGGGTGTGCGCAGTCGACCTTGTTGTATTTCTGTGCACCGTGTGTGTGCATTTTACAGTTGTATTCTCATGTATCTGTGTTGTTACATATTGCAGCCCTAAGCGTGCTACGCTTGTCACCTTGGGTCTAAGTCCCGCTGGGTCTGTGCTGGGGGCGCTGTAGCTCTCCCTGTGTGTATCTATGTCCAAGCACTGAGGGGACCGTAATTCATGGTGTCGTGTTTGTGTCGGGTGTGAGGTGTGTGGTGACTTGTGTCTGGTCTATGCGGTGCAGCTGCTCCCTCTCCGGGTGGAAGGTCCATGTTGTAACGCAGGTGCTGGGCGACCCGTCCGGGTTGTCCTGGGTCTGTGGCTATGCTATGCCCCGCACCCGCTCCCGCTCCGCCCCGAGCGCGTCTGTGCAGCTGCCACCGGTGCCGGCGGCGAGGGGCTAAGCTTCCTCCGCCCGTGGCCCGCGGGCTGCGCCCTGGGCGCGGGGCGGCGTTTCCGCGTGGGACGAGCGGGCC
>NW_004955419.1:7160248-7262133 GCF_000276665.1 Chinchilla lanigera
CGCCGCCGATGCGCCTGGTGGCCGGACGCCAAGGGGGACCCGCGGACACGCAGCCTCGCGGTAAGAAGCTCCGCGCCGCGGGCGCCGCCGGCCGGGACCCCGCGCTCGCTTCTCCTCGCACACGCGCCCCGTTTTCCGCAACCGGGCTGAACTTTGGCGGGACGAGCGCCCCCGGGGGTTGGAGTCCTGGGGGTCCGCGCGCCTCGGGGACCGGGTCGGGGGCGATCTGTGCATTGGGGCAGCAGGAACCCCATGGGGTCCCCGACCCTGGGGGCGTGTGGGTGACAGGTCGCCCTTCCTTGCCCTCAGCCATTCTTTTCCCTGTGGAGCGGCTGGGAGGGAGGACGGACTGGGCGTTTGGGATTTTGCTCACGTCCGAAGTCGGGCTGCGGCGGGTTGGGCCGGGGGAGGTTGGGCGTCGGAGCGGCGGAGGAGAGGAGCGCGGGACCCAAAGGGGGCACTTCTGCAAGCTTTTTACCCCTTCCTCAACACTCTTTTTAAAAAGCCAACGGCCGCCTTGGGAGAGGCCCTGGCGCATGAATCACCCTCGCTTCCTGCCCCCGCCCGGCCCCGCGCCCCGCGCGCGCGGGGCGCCGCAGATTTGAACTGGACGCCGACGGGAACCCGCAAACAGGCATTTCTTTGCAGACGCATTTGAATCAGCCAATCACGGGCCGCAGGGGCCTCTCCGGGAGGATGGGGCGGGGGTGGGGGCCGCCACGGAGGCCCCCGCTCGGTCAAGTGGGGTGCGGCGACCGGGCCGGCTCCCAAAGGCGCAATGGGGGAGGAAGTGTCAGTTTGTGAACCTGCTGTGGCCAGGCCAGGGGGAGGGGATCTTGCAGAGCCCAGGAATCCAGGTGGCAGGAGAAGACAGGACTTCCGATTGCATCTCTGGCCCAGTGCTGGGGCTCTCTGCCCTGGAGAAGAGAGAGGAACTGGGTAGGGGGACACATGGCCACCCTTCTCTGGCAAGCCAAGACCGCGGCAATGACCTGCCCACCCCAGAGTCCCTTACATGCACACACATGTATTTAGCTTCACATATTCATTTACACATACACTGCTGTAGGCATGCACTTGCCCACTCTCACAGGAGTGCGCTCACACACACACACACACACACACACATACACACACACGAACTCCAGTACAAACATGGACAGGACTTTCCCGATGGACAGATAGTCGTGACAGCAGGTGCCCACACACACACACACACACATACACACACACGAACTCCAGTACAAACATGGACAGGACTTTCCCGATGGACAGATAGTCGTGACAGCAGGTGCCCAATGCCGCGGAGAGGGAGGAGACCAGATTAAAAGATGCAGGGAACCAACCAAGGCTGTGTGGTTACAGTGAAAAGGGGCGAGGGGTGCGGTGTGCCCGGAGCCAGGTGAGCCCAGGCAGAGGAGGAGGGAACGCGGAACACTAAGGAAGCCCATAAAGTTTCTGGGAGAGTGGAGGAGAGGCAGTAGAGCAGGACTCGCCTGGCAGTGTAGTGAAATACCAAAACCCAGGGACCTAGCGCAGGTGAGCACCAGGCTCAGAGAAAGGCCTAGCACAGGTGAGCACCAGGCTCACTGAAAGCGTGGATGAATGAATGGTCCAAGCAAAAGAGGCCTGAGCCCAGACCAGGACAGGAGGATGGAAAAGGAGGCACAGACCAGAGGTCATCGTGCTGGAGGTTGGCCGGCTGTGACAGCTCACTGGTTGGAGAAGTCTGGGGTGCCTGGGGCTCCTGGGAACTATGGTAGCAGCCTTGCCAGGGAGAGAAGGCAAAGTGCAACAGCACATCTAACAGAAATGGGAGAGCCAGGCATAGGGATGGCAGTGTTGCTGGCAACGAATGTCCATTTGGGTAACAGGATGAGCAGGTTTAAATACCCCAGAACTAGTATCCAAGAAATCATCCCATAATTGAGAACACAAAAGGGGCTTACAAAAGATACAGGTGGTCAAGTCTACACTAGTCCACAAGCCACTCAGGAGTTTCCCCTCCTAGGCCTAGATCTCAGAGTAAGGATGGGTGATGGACAGCTCCAAGGTGCTCCCTGGAGGTGGGGGTCAGCCAGAGAAAACTTCAGCCTCCTGGTACAGGGCTGTGGTTCAGGGGTCCTGGGAAGGGCCTCTGTTTTGTTTCTTCACAGATTCCTTCTCGTTAGAAGCAGCAGGGTCTAGGAGCGAGAGAGCAGGACTTAGTGACAGCTGACCTGATTATGCACCAGGTCTCTGTCTGCCACGTGCCACTTCTCCTTGCCACACCTGTTTCCCCATCTGCAAAATGGGAATAATAATGTCTCCCTCCCATGGGGTTGTCATGAGGATTCAGTGAAATAATAAATGTGTCTGGCACACAGCACTGATTTTTCCTTCCCCTGATGGACTTTCAGGAGCAGGGAAGCAAGAAGTAAAAACCCTGTTCTTTTTCTCTTCAAGGGTCAGCGGAAGCTGATGGAGAATCGAGCTCTGGATTCAGGGACTCGGGACTCCTATGGTGCCACCAGCCACCTCCCCAACAAGGGGGCCTTGGCTAAGGCCAAGAACAACTTCAAAGACCTGATGTCCAAGCTGACGGAGGGCCAGTATGTACTGTGCCGGTGGACAGATGGACTGTATTACCTCGGGAAGATCAAGAGGGTAAGGCTTCCCTTTCAGCTCCTTCTTCCCAGGCTCGGCATCTCTGTTTATCCCGTCTGTTATGCAGACTAGTGATGGAGGATTCCTGGGGAGTTCCCCTTATGTCCCTCATGCCCAAACGCCGATGGTGGAAGGAGCCAGAGCCTGGTTTCTCCAGGACCATCTCTAGGGCCAACATTATCCAGCCAGCTCTTTAGAAGAGTGCTCTGAGAACCCACAAAGCAAACAGAACCAGGCTGGAGAGGCGCACAGGCCACCACGTGGCCTGTTTGTCTGCCTTTGACCTGGCCAAGTTGCCCTCCAGCCCCTGACTGTCAGCTCCAGGGCTAGGAGCACAAAGCTGCTAACTTCCCCTTCCAGCTTAGCCCTGCTTTCTAAAGCACAAGGAAACAAAAGGGGAGGGAGAACATGCTCTAGTTGGGCTCTTCCCCGACTACTCTCTTACATTGCTCCTCTCCGTGCTCCAGGTCAGCAGTTCTAAGCAAAGCTGCCTTGTGACTTTTGAAGATAATTCAAAATACTGGGTCCTATGGAAGGACATACAGCATGGTGAGTATTCCTGACATTTAGAATACTGCTACCTTGCCCTGTCCTCTCTCCTCCACTACCTTCAGTGTTTCCTGCTCTCCTTCCATCTCTTATTCCTGGCATCTGTCCTGGTCCATGAACCTCACTCTCTCTTGATGATCAGATTACCAGACATGTGACACCTGCCTTCACCCTCAGTGCTCGGGCCTCATGAGGGAGGCAGGGCGGAGGGGAAATGGCTCAGGGAGCTATGGAGACTGGAACTGGGTCTCGGGCCTGTGTTTCTTTGCTGTATTCTGTCTCCTGCTGCTCCGAGTTCTCAGTCTATGGAGGCTAAGAATGAGGACGACACCCGGCAGTCAGATTTGAGCAGTGCCCCCATCAGCATGTGAAGAAAGCTAGTAAGCAGCTTTATTCCTGGGGTCAGGGCTGAAGAAAGACCAAGAAAACGGATCGGTCAGGCAGTATGAAGGTGAACATGCCTGGGTAGATCTGAACCTGCTTTCAGGATGGAATCGGAGCTGGACTGGGTGCCATCCTGGCCTACAGAGAGCTGATACTGTCTTACAGAGATCACAAATCTGGGGCATTTTTGCTGCCATTCTCTCTGCCATGCACATGACAGATGTCAGCAGTCAGCCATGACACTCATTTTTTTAAGAGCTCCAAGCAACCACCATCAGAGTTGGCAAGAGAAGAAATCAGTTTGCCATTTATCCTCACAGATGCAGCCCTTTGGGAGGAAGAGGCAAGTTTTTATGTCAGATAGGCCTTGGACCAAGTTCTCGCTTTGCCTATTACTAGCTGCAGAGCCTTGGGCAAGTAACATCACTTGAGTTTCAGTTTCTTTGTCTGAAAGAAAATAATGAAAGTCTTGGCTTCATAGGGTGATTAGGAGGATTAAATTAAATAATCCACATAAAATGCATGGCCCAGTGTGCTGAGTTACAGGAAAGCAGTTTTTAAAGAACGTGTTACAGTAAAAGATGATTCCAAGACATCTGCTAGCTGGAGACCTCAGAACCGAGCGGTTGGTAGATCTTTCAAATAGTGCCACCTCCAAGAACTTGTGGCCGACAGAGACTGATTCCTTCTCCTAGCCCCTTACCCTAAATTTATAATATACAAATCCAAAACCATGAGAATCTCCTCTCCTAGTTGCCCTCTTATTGAATGCCTAAGGACCCAGATGGAGAAAAAACACAGTTCACCTTAGCAGGGCTTGTGTAGGAGGCCCACTGCATGCCATGCGCTGTGGAGATACTATAGTTAATGTTCATCCAAGGGCTCTCTTTTTTTTGTTTGTTTGTTTTTGTTTTTGTTTTTGTTTTTCTCCGGTACCGGGAACCGAACTCACGACCTTGCACTTGCCAGGCAGGCGCTTTGCCACTGAGCTAAATCCCCAGCCCCAATGTTCATCCAAGGAATGGCTGTGTCCCCAGCTGGATGCCTGTTCCCCCTGGGCACCGTGGTGGCCCTCTCCTAAGATGAGAGCACAGATTGGGCACACAGGGGTTATGATCCGTTGTTTCACTGAGACCAGGAAAGATCCACTTTCCTGGATCACATTCAGGAATAGGAGGCAAGGTCCTTGCTTGGTGAATTATGTAAGAAACATGCCTTGAACACCTATTACAGGCCATATTCCAAGTGAGGTCCAAGGGATACAGAGATAATGTGACACTGTTTCTGCCTTTACAAAACTTTTAGCCTGCATGGGAAATAAGACAGAAGCATGTATCGAAATGTACTCATACAACTTTTACAGACACAAAAGCATTTATTTTTCAACAAAAAAATGAAAAGAGGTAGAGAGGGAGCCAGTAGAAGAAAAGCAGCCCTAAAAGTGTATCAGCTGATCACCACGTGTGCACTTTGTTTAGATCCTGATTTTAAAAAACCAAAATTATGATGATATTTTTGAGAGACAGACATGTGAGCACTAACTGAATGTTATTGATATTTAGATGCAATAAAGGCTCTGGTTGTTTTTTTAAAAAAGAGGGCTGATCTTTCAAGATATAACCTAACTATGTATGGGAAAATGATTGAGATCTAGAACTTGATTTAAAATAATGACAGCAAGGAAGAGTGGGTTGGACTATAGTCAAAACAAGGTTACCCAGGAGTTATAATTGTTGATGAGACCATTGAGTACCATTATAACATACTATTATTATCCTATAATAAATGTTATCTAACATAAAAATGTTTAACAAAACAACTTAAAAATATGCAGGAGGGTTTGCACAAAGTGGTCAAAAGAACAAAGGACTTGAGGTCAAATAGCAATGGGTTTGAATCCCATTCTCCTACTTACTAGCTAAGCAAGGGATTTATCCCCCTCACGCCTCAGTTTCCCCATCTTTAGATGGGGTCATTATAACTGGCCCCTTAGAAGGGCTGGAAAGATTCAGTGAGGTGGCCTGTGAGGCCCAGTGTGGAGTGGAGGCTCAGCCCTTGGACTAATTTTAACTCTTCTAATTCCTGTGAGCTGGACCTGACCCAAGAAGCCTCTTTTTCAGCTGGCGTTCCAGGGGAGGAACCCAAGTGTAACATCTGCCTGGGGAAGACATCAGGGCCGCTGAATGAGATCCTCATCTGTGGGAAGTGTGGCCTGGGTGAGTGGGTGAGCAGGGCACGAGAAGGCCCTGCCTGTGGGTCCCTGCTGCACTGGCCTCTGATGGGCACTGCCCCATGCTGCTGTGGCTTCAGCTGGCTTCCTATTTCTCCCAGAGCGCCGGGTACAAGGAAGCCCTCTGTGAATGAGGACCCAGGGAGGTGACCTTTGGGAAAGTTGAGAAAGTACATCAGAGTATGCAGTTTGGGGCCCTCCCAGGTAGATAGGATGGGTGGGAAAGAAAGAAAGAAGGGGTGCTGGTGCTGAAGCCTGACCTTGGTGCTCTGCCCACTGACCGGTGCTTTTAGTCCCCAGTGTGGATATCAACTTGGCTGAGTAGGTGTCACCAGTCAGTCCCCTGGCAGCTGGCGGGCAGAGCTCCTCCTAGGGCTTGCTGCAGCCCTCGTAACCTTGCTGCCTTTGGGCCAACTGGCCTTCGGCCACTGCTTCCTCAAGGCACTCACCACCCCCTCCTCTGCCATAGGTTACCACCAGCAGTGCCACATCCCCATAGCAGGCAGTGCCGACCGGCCCCTGCTCACACCCTGGTTCTGCCGACGCTGCATCTTCGCACTGGCTGTGCGGGTGAGCCCTCCATCCTTTCCTGCCTCCTCCCATGGGGAGCCCAGAGGCCCCCTGGGCTCACAAACAATAAGCTCCAAGCAGAAGGGCCCCAATGGGGCTTTACAGACAGAGGCCATCTCTGCCTCTGACCAACTTTGTGTCCTTGGTTACGTTCCAGAGCCTCCCTGAACCTCAGTTTCCTCAGCTGTAAAATGGACATGGAATGGTATCAGGAATAGGAGGCCCCTGGCTGATGGTGCTTTACTATTAAAATTCCCATAAATGCCCACACTCAATATATTGGTAATTGTTCCTGTATTATACGTGCTTATTACTGTTAATACTATTATTAATGGAGATCCTTCTGGGACAGTGGATAAGCTTGGAATTGAGAAAAAGCTCCTTTTGTTCCCAACTACCTTGGAATATCTGTGTGTCCTCCAAGCCCTGGGCTGCACTTTCCTTGGTAGCCGTGTGCTGACTGGTGCGACCCATTCAGAACCAGCGGTGACTCGGGACCTCGTCTTCCCCCAGAAAGGCGGCGCGCTGAAGAAGGGTGCCATAGCCAGGACACTGCAGGCCGTGAAGATGGTGCTATCCTACCAGCCTGAGGAGCTCGACTGGGATTCGCCCCACCGCACCAACCAGCAGCAATGCTACTGCTACTGCGGTGGACCCGGAGAGTAAGCGGCGAGGGCGGGGCGCAGGGGCGCCCGAGAGCAGGACCCCGAGCTTCCCGGAAGGCGGAGGAGGGCAGGGTGCAGGGGGGCCGACCAAGATACCCGCCGTGAGGGTGCAGCCTCAGGGAGTGGGCCCTCAGAGGGCCTTGGGAAACATCCTACCACCCTACCCCCAAGGCAAACCAGGAAAGTCACCAAAGGACCCTTGAGCAGTGGGGCCTGAAGGGAAAGCTTTGGGTGGGGCCCGGGGGGGCTACAGCCAAGGTGAGAACCTAAGGATTAAGGCCAAGGACTGGGCTCCTTGTGGCACCCAGCACTTTCCCTGCAGTGGGGTCAGCTGTGGGGGAGCAGAGGTATTTTCTTGGAGCCCTGTGGGGAAGAAGGAAGTATTGAAGAGTAGCGAAGTGCCTAGGCCTCACACTGGGTCCAAATCTTCCCAGGACGGCCAGAACCCTGGCTGTCCCCCTTACCGGCCCAGTGCGACCCCTGAGCCTCAGTTGTCTTACTGTTTTTACCTCATGTGGTGGTTGTGAGCTGACAATTCATGTAAAGGTACACACAGTGCCTGGTACGTGGTAATCACTTAAAAAACATGAGCTGCTGGTAGTGATGCTACTGTGGCATGGCTGTGAAGATTGTCTTTTCGCTATCAGAGCCAATTAAATGGGTGAGAGCCTTTTCCCTAGAGAAGTGCAAGCAGGGGCCTATGCCGGGGATGCTGTGGAGGGAATTCTTGCCCTGCTATGGGGCCAGTTTGATTGACTTTTCCTGGTGGACCTGGGCCTTGGCTGACTGCACCAGGCATTGTGAAAGGACTTGCAGACATAAGAGAGAGGGTCTTTGCCCTCAGGAAAACAGCCCCGAAGTCAAGAATCTCAGACTATAGTCCTTTTGACAATAACTGGAGGCTAAGCTCAGCCGGGTAACTCAGAAAAATCACTTAAACTATTGCATCTCTTAAATGGACTTCGTTACCTTAATTGCCCATGAACTTCCCAGAGTGCTGGGAGGCCTAATGGATAACAGATGGACAGTGCTCACGGAAACCTTTCCAGCACTGAGGCAGTGCTTCTCTCTGTTTAATGGGTGAGTTTAAAAATGCATCTCCTAGAGGCTTCCCCAAAGATTGAACCGTTCTGAAGTGGACCAAGGAACCTGCATGTTAACCTGCGACACACCCAGCAAAGGGTAAAAAAGCATTAACTGTTGTTAACAGAATACCTCTTTGCTCTTCGTTCCTAATCAGTGACTAATTGTTGAATGGCCATGAAAGGGCAGATATAGTAACAGGCGAGTAAAAGCAGACATAGGCTTGTCCCCAGGTGGTTTACAGGAAGCCATCATTCTTCCACTAAGACTCTCAGGCGAACCTGTCCTTGGCAGTGATGTTTGGGAAGCAGTGTGTGGGGGCACCAGTGTGCTGTGGCGGGAAGAACATGGGCTTTGAAGTTGGGGAGACTGGGATATGAACTGGCATGCTCCACTTGCTTTCTGAGTGACCCTGAGCAAGCCATTTTAACCTCTGACTGGTCTATACTATCGGGACAGTGGTCTACCTTCCACAGATGGTAAGATCCAATGAGGTGGCATGTGTCTGGCTCCCAGGACATGCTCTGGAATAGCCTCAAAGCACTTGCTAACTGGTAGTTATCTTCTCTCTCTTCTGGTGGAGGGTAAGCCTGTACTGGGAATGGTTGCTGAGCCTCATGCCTAGCTGACCCTGGTTCTTCTGCCTCTCCAGATGGTACCTGCGGATGCTGCAATGTTACCGGTGTAGACAGTGGTTCCATGAGGCCTGCACACAGTGCCTCAATGAGCCTATGATGTTTGGAGATCGGTAGGTGCTAATTTGGCCCAGCTGGGCCTTGAGGGTCAGGTGATTATGGGACAGGAGGGTGGCAGCAGCAAACTCCTGCAGATTGCCTGCCAGGCTCTGCACAAGGTGGAAGGCAGTTATGTTAGCCTATAACTATGTACAGGAAGCAGCTCAGAGTAAGGCCCTGGCTGTGCAGTAAAGGATGTGCTAGACTGCATCCCTCATTGCCATTGATTTGTGGGGTACCTTAGGCAAATCCCCCCCTTCCCTAAGCCCCCAGTCTCTTCGATGGTCTGGAAAGAAGGGCTGACTGTCACAGTCCCTGCCCCAGCTCTGCCCAGAGTTGTAAGAGCCATCGGGGAAATGGATGATTTCTGGCCCATGGGACTGTGTTACTGGGAGATGTTATATATGTCAAACCAGATATTCCATGTTATTGGTGTCTCCTGTTGTGATTGTGTGTGTGTGTGTGTGTGTGTGTGAGAGAGAGAGAGAGAGAGAGAGGGAAGTAGTCACTACAGCTCCACCTCACTCTGTAAACTCAGGTGCACTCCAGGGCAGTATCTGGGGGAAGGGTGTTGGGAGTAGGGGCATATTCTTTGGTCTCTGTCCTGCCCTGTCCTTACCCACCCCCACCCTCCAGAGGCCACCAGCCCCAGCAGTGAGAATGCTGACTGGGAAGACAGGTGGGAGGTGAGGGGGTGGGTGGCCCAGGGTAGGGTGTCAGAGCCCTCCCCACCACAGGTCCCTTTCTACCTCCCACAGGTTCTACCTGTTCTTTTGCTCCGTGTGTAACCAGGGCCCAGAGTACATCGAGAGGCTGCCCCTGCGATGGTGAGAGGGTGGGGCTTGGTTGAAACTCACCCCTCCTTTCCCAGTTCACCCTTCCCTCCTCCCTCCAGTTTGCCGCTCCTCCTCACCGGGGCCCATTTCCTTGCCCTGTTGCCTAGGGTGGATGTGGTTCACCTGGCCCTCTACAACCTGGGGGTACAGAGCAAGAAGAAGTACTTTGACTTTGAGGAGATTCTGGCCTTTGTGAACCACCACTGGGAGCTCCTGCAGCTTGGCAAGGTATGCAGGGCGGCAGGCGTGAGTGGCAGAAGTCAGGGATGTCTGTGCAGGCTCATGTAGTGCAGGGCTTGGGGCTTGGTGTCTCCCTCGAGCTGCTGCCTCTGACCCAAATTTTGACAGTGGGCAATTGTCACCTCACCAACTCAGCCTCTGGGATCTAGGACAGTGGGTCAAATCTGGGCAGAGCAGGGCTTTCTGCTGAAGCATTTGGGCCTCTCCAGATTTCTTGGCTAGGATGGAAAGTGGAGTGGGCCCGCCCCCTGCTGATCCTGTTCTGGATGGTGATCTCCAGGCGCCTGGGCACCTCAGATCCATGCAGTGAGGTACCAGAGACTTTTGAGAATGTCAGAGCAGGACAGAAAGTTGCTGGTAGTCAGCTACTAGGCTGGGGCCAATCTAGAGCTGGAGCCAGAGCCATCCTAATCACTTCTACCATGGGGAGGCACCCTTTGAGCCCTCCTGATGCCTTCAGAATCATCTCTGCTACACGCAGAGCCAGGCATCTTCTCCACTGACGGTCACAAACTTTTCTTTGATGAGAAAAGGGTTAAAGAAAAAAGTAATCTTTATGCTTTGCAGAAGTTTTACATAATATTTTCATTTATAGTATTTGATCAATTATAAGACACACCTATAATAAGCTTTAAAAGACATTTTCGAAATAATTTTCCCTGATTTATAAAAAATTCATACTTGTTCATATTAGAAAAAATTTGTATTTTTTTCTGTTTACATGGTTTATTTAGATGCAGCAAAATGATTTTAAATCATTTTCAACTCACATTACATAGTTATTTTCCCATATTAAAGAATCCTCATAAACATTTTTAATGGCTATATTAGTTTCTGTCACAGTTCACCGGTTTCTTTATCGTTGAGTATAGGGGTTTTTTTAACCCTCTATTTGTCCAGCACAGTAAACAGTTTGGTAAAGTTTTTGTTACTAAAGTTTTTTGTCGTTTTCCATTTGTTTTTGTTGTCATGGAGATCAAACCCAGGGGCACTCTACCGTTGAGCTTCACTGCCAGGCCTTGTTTTTTTTTTTTTGAGACAGGGTCTCACTAAGCTGCCCAGGTAGGACTTGAACTTGCAGTCCTCCTGCCTTAGCCTCTCCAGGTGCATAGACCATGGAGAACCATTCCTGGGTAAAGGGTATGAAGCTCTTGAAAAATCTAGGCCAGGAGTTTGTCACTCCACTTACAGATGGGGACATGACACCTGGGGGACTCAGGAACTTCAGGAAGGGCAGGGGAAGAGCAGGGCTCTTCAGATTGCACAGGCAGCGTCTGACTGTTCTCCTGGCCTGTTCTCCCCTAGCTCACCAGCACCCCTGTGACAGATCGAGGACCACATCTCCTCAACGCTCTCAACAGCTACAAAAGCCGGTGCGTGCAGGGATGCAGGGAATGCCTCAGCCCCCAACAGGAGGGACTGCAATCTGAAGGCTTCTCCTACTCATAGCCTTTGCCTGAGCTCTGCTTCCTGCCTGTCTTCCTCCCCTTCTCTTTGAATCATTCCTTCCCATGCTTTAGGATCCAAGGGGCAAAGGGAATCAGGGCTCTTCCTTTGCCAAGCGCCCTCGCATCCTAATTCATCTGGGTACTGGGCTCAGCTCCATAAGGGAGGGGTCCTGCTCTCTGAGAGTCCCTCCTGCTCAGGCCAGCTAGGGTCCTGGGCCAAGCACTGAGTGGTTAAATCATCATCTCTCAGGTGGGCCGCAACCTCCTAAGCCCATCCCCTAGTCCATGACTTCCCCTTGAGTTCTGAGAACCCAGAGCCTGCTACATCCCTCCCTGCCCACCACCACAGGAAATGCCTTGCTCCAATCCAGATATTCAAGGTCTTTTATGATCAGGCCCTGCCTCCAGGTCTTTTGTCATTGTCCCTTTGCTTTGTGACTTGGTTACTTTTCTCTCATTGTTGAGACAAAATACCTGACACTCAAAGTTAAAGGGGGGAAGGTTTATTTAGCTCACAGTTTGTAGAGGTTTCTGTCTGTAATCGGCTGGCTCCAAGGCAGGGTGGCTTAGCAGAGGAGGATCGCAGAGGAGAAGCAATTCATTGCAGGCGAAGACAGCAAAAGCAACGGGAAAGGGTCAAGACAAGCCTCTTTCTGTCCCTTGTATGGTATCCAAGCTACTGGGATTAGGGCAGTGCCAAATCAATCAGTGGGCTGATCCAGTAATCACTCACCCTTAATCCTAGCACTGCACCGTGAATCAACCACTCTGGATTCAGCCACCTCTGAAAAAGTCCCTACGTCTATGACTGCATGAGACTTTGCGGGGACATCTAGTCATAACACTTTGATTCTGGATGCCAGCCACTATGCCCGTGGCTCCTCCACCTACTGTCTCTGCTGGTGCTCTTCCCTCTGCCTGTGATGTCCTTCTATCCCATTTATGCATCTCTGTCATCAACAAGAACTTACTGAGCTGCTACTCGGTTGGGCCCTGGGTAGGTCTGAGCCCCAGAGGCGAGTTAGACATGCTCCTGTGAAAGCTTTCCACACGCCTCTAGCAGAACGACCCACTTCTCCTGCTTTTGGGCCCAGCGTAGCCCACTCTTCACTAAGCAGCCTCTGGCCTCCCAGTGGACAGACCCCTCAGAGCAGGCCTGGGTCTGAGCCATCTGTGTAGCCTCAGGGCCAGTGTAGAAAGGAGGAGGAAGTGCCTGGTGGTACCTCTCCAGTTTTGAGGGAGAATGACATGGAATGTGTCGGGGACCCCAGGAGTTCCACTGTGCACTGAAGGACGCTTTGCTGTGGGAGGCAGCCTTGGAGCTGCTTGAGATAGAGAAGAAAAGGGAGGAGAGGAGCAGCAGGAGCCACACACCTGTTGGAGGAGGCACTTAATTGTCATCAGCCACATTCTTGGCTGGGACCCCTCACTTGATGGGCTTGTAGGACTCAGCATCCCCTGAGGCCACTCTGGATTAGCTCAGGGGTCAAGGGAGCCCAAGAGGCTTGTCTAACACTAGCTCCCCACAAGGACAGACTGACTGACTCCAGAGCCTTCCCTCCCTGTCCCCCCTCAGGTTTCTCTGCGGCAAGGAGATCAAGAAGAAAAAATGCATTTTCCGCCTGCGCATCCGCGTCCCACCCAACCCGCCGGGGAAGCTGCTGCCCGATAAGGGCCTGGTACCAAGTGAGAATGGTGCCGCCTCCTCCGAGCTGCGTAAGAGAGGAAAGAGCAAGCCTGGGTCAGTGCTTGGGGACCCAGGGCTAGGGCTGCAGCCAGACTCGGGTTCTCTGCTCCCAGTTCCCATGCCCAGCAGGTGGGCCATGCAGTGGGCCCGCACAGTCTGGTGGCATCCATGTAAGCCAGGCGTCCCTACAGCCAGCTAGTCCCAAGCTGCAGGCACCCTGAGAGGGCGAGTTAGTGGCTCCCAGGCTCCTTCCGTCATCACCCCTTACGCCTCATTCAGGGGAAGCCAGATCAGGGACCTGGCCTGCTCCATTAGGGCTGGGCAAAGAGAAGGGGGCGTCTGAGTGTGTTAAGGCACCCTTGCCCTCCTGGCTGAGCCTGCCCCAGCTTCCTGGGTGTCGGGACAGGGCATATGGACACACATGACCTTTTCTTTTTCTGCTGAACAACAGGCCCTCTGTACCTCCCTCCCCAGAGGCTGCACCCTCCTCCCCAGGCTGCTTGGGGAGGTGCGGCCATCTGCCATCTGCCATCCTTCTGAGCCCGGCCCCACTCCCACCACTGGTGAGGCTCCTCCCTCTGGGCCATCCTCTGGCCCCCAGGCTCTGACTGGGCCATCCTCTCCCTTTTCTGTCTCCACAGTTTGTTGCCTCACGAATTCCAGCAGCAGAAAAGGCGAGTTTATAGAAGAAAAAGATCAAAGTTTTTGCTGGAAGATGCTATTCCCAGTGTTAGTTCCTTGTTTTCTTACTCTCCACTTTCACACGCAGGGCCAGCACACATTAGAGATGCTCTTGCAGAAAGCAAAGTCCCGAGGCCCCGGGGACTGCCCCACTCCCTATCACAGTGACACAAAGGCGGAGCACCCCCCCAGACCACTCCCTTATCTTCCCAAGATGTCCTTGAGAACCCAGGCACAGGGGCATGTAATATCCTTGCCCCCACTGAGCAGGTGGGGAAACTGAGGGCAGGGTGGGGCACTGACTCTCCTGCAGTCACACATCAAGGCAGTGGCCAAACCCAGCCTAGAACTAGAACCCACATCTGCATCCTTAATTAAGCCCTCCCTGTGAGCAGTATTAACCATGCCTCATCTCCTCAGCACTTTACAGTTTACAAGGCACTTTTCCAATCATTTAACTTCATTGTGCTTCTTGACACCTCTAAGAGTGAAGCAGGGAAGGGGTTATTGTCCCCATTTTGCAGCTGGGGTAGCTGAGGCCCAGAGAGATCAAAGGTCATCCTGAGGGCTGGAGACCAGACCAGGACTAGAACCAGGTGACTTGGCTCTTTGGCCAGGACATGGAATAGAGGAATTGGCAGGTCTTAACCCTAGTAGGCCTGGCAGGACAGTGGACAGCCTGTGTGGCCCTCAGCTGGGGAGAGGGTATATGGGGGAGGCAGATTTGACACTCGCTGACACACCCTTCTTCTCTCCTTCCTGTGTCCACAGAGTGACTTCACCTCAGCCTGGAGCACCAACCACCACCTGGCCAGCATATTCGACTTCACGCTGGATGAAATTCAGAGTTTAAAAAGGTATCCGTGAGGGCCCCAGCAGGAAAGGCTTGCTCTGGAGGCTGGGAAGGAACTGGCGGGGAGGCTACCCCCACACCCCAGCAGTGCGCAAGGCTTTGGAAGGGGACGAGGCAGAAATCACGTTCTGAAGGAGTGGGGCCTCCTTTGGAGTCCTTCTGGAACCCCCAGTTAAATGGTCCACATTGCATGGGGCTACAAGAGGCTCTTTTAACACTAGTACTTTCCTGTTCCCCAGAGCCTCGGTCAAGGCAGCCGGGTGACGGTCTCCCTACCTCCTGTGGCACTCCCCACCTCACACAGGAGACCAAAATCGCTGTGCTTGCCCCACTCTCATGATGCAGTTTGATGGCCCTCATCTCTGCTCCTGTCGCTGTGGCTCTGAAATGCACTCTGCCCTGCTGCCCGGCATCTGGAAACTTAGGAGCCTGCTTCCTCCAGGAAGCCTTCCTGCCCTCCCAGGCCGTGCTGGATACCTTACTGTGTTTGCCCACAGCACCCGAGAGGAGGAACTGTACCTTTTATCATCTTACTTCTAATGTTGCCGAAGGGCATTCAGTGCTTTCTGGAGGCTATGGAGGAAGGAGTGAGAGACTGAGATTCAGAGAGATCTGAGCTCCAGACCCTGCTTACTAGTATATGTGGCTTTAGTTAAATTCCTCAGCCTCTCTGAAGCTCCTCATGTTTTCCCAAAGTAAGATACAAATGAAAGCTCTTCATCTGTAATGGTAACACAAGTGTCTTGTGGCTCATTAAATAGTCACTAGAACGTCCGTACCACCTGGGGACAGTGGGCTGGGAAGGCTTTCTTAGCTCCTAGACTTTGAACGCTGGATGAGTAGAACATGGACAGGCCAAGTGTGCTGGTGGGAAGCTCGGCAGTGCAAAGGTGGCCTCTGCTGGGATGAAGGATGCATATCAGAGAGACAGAAAGAGGTCTGAAATCCCAAGGGACCCCAAGAGCCAAGTTGGCCGGACCTTGCTGGGTCTGGCTAATGTTAGGCTCACTCTCTCCCCCGTTAGTGCCAGCTCGGGCCAAACCTTCTTCTCAGATGTGGACTCCACCGATGCCGCCAGTACCTCCGGCTCCGCCTCCACCAGCCTCTCCTATGACTCCAGGTGAGTGTCCTGGGGTCTACCCTTCAGGCTTTTCTAGCACTGCCACCACCAGCCCATGCCCCCACTGCTGCAACCTGTGGGGCTCATTTTGTGCATCTGAGTCTCAGCTGGGGGACTTAACCTTTTGGCATTATGATCATCTGGCCCTGGGCTGCTGATTCTGAGTGACTGGAGTACAGGTGGGGGTTAGAACAGGCATTCAGCCTCCATCTCTTTCAAATGCTCCTTATGAGCTACAGAATGTCCTGTGACTCCTCCGGCTGATTTCAGGTCTGGGGTTGTTTCACAGAGACTGCTTCCTTCTGCAGTTCTTGGCCTCTGCATGCCATGTTTTGCATGACCGTGCCTCTCAGACTACAGGTCCCCTGCTCCTGCTTCTTGGCTGTCTGAATCTGGTGTCTGCTCCAGGCTCTCTAAGGGAAAGTGCCATTTATTTGAAGGGAATGATGGCAGCTTGTAGAGGTCAGCCTGGGGAAAGGGACAAATCCCTGGGGCCAAAGTGAAGATACAGCCTCTTTGGCAACAGCTAATTGTAGTACCATCAGGAGGGTGGCATTGCAAAGCACAAGGATTTCTTCTACACTCAGGGGCCTTAGGATACATAAGGTCATTGCAAAAGTAGAAGGAAAAGTATAACGCCAAGTAGGAGTGTGTCTGGAAGTATCTCTTTAGCTCCAAACATCTGTCTCAGTATCTTTCTCTATTTTCTCTAAAATTTTATTTTGTTTCCACTGCTAGAGGTTGTACCCAGGGTTTCATGCATGCTAGGCAAACACTGTACTACTCAGCTACACCCCCAGCCCTGTATTTTAATGTCTTCCTGTTTCTTTGGTTCTCACTAATGCTTCAGGGCTTGGCTTCCGTTTCTAAGCATCTGAGAATGTGTACTTTGCCTTGTGTGTCCATGTCTTTAATACCTCTGCCTGTGTGGTATGAGAGAGTGTTTACTTCATAAGCCCTGTCCCTATCCCTGCTTGTCCCAAGCAGCTCTAAAGGAGTCTAGGTGAGGGGCGGGGCAGCCTAAGCAGGGCCTCTCTACGGTTCTGTGTAAAGAGGCACAGAAAACGGCAGGAACACACCTATACTTGTGCAGTCCTCAATCTCACATACAAAGAGCACATGCTTTAGAGTCAGGCTACCTAGGTGGTATCCTGGCTCTGCTACTCCCCAGCTGTTCGTTTCTCCTGTGAAGCCTCAGTTTCCGCCCTTATAGGACTATCATAAGCGTATAGTTCAATAAACCCATGTCCAGGGCCTGGCACTGTTCCTGGAACCTAGAAGATTGTTCAGGGCAAGAAACTTGTTTGTTGTTCCATCTCATTCCCATCATCTTCCTCTTCCCCTGCCTGAGGTAGACGGACAGTGGGCAGCCGCAAGAGGAAGCTGGCAGCCAAAGCGTACATGCCCCTGCGGGCCAAGCGGCGGGCGGCCGAGCTGGGCGGACGCTGCCCCTCGGACAGCAGTGCCGAGGGGGCTTCAGGACCCGAGCGGCCAGATGAAGGCATCGACAGCCACACGTTTGAGAGCATCAGTGAAGATGACTCGTCTCTGTCCCACCTCAAGTCCTCGATCACCAACTACTTTGGTGCAGCTGGGAGGTTGGCCTGTGGGGAGAAGTACCAGGTGTTGGCGCGGAGGGTCACGCCAGAGGGCAAGGTTCAGTACCTGGTGGAATGGGAAGGGACCACCCCTTACTGACTGCCCGTTGGTGGGGGATGCCAGGAGCCCTGAAAACCAAAGGAGGGACAGCAGAAGCCATAGGCTCCCACTTTCCCCAGGCTGGGGCTGGGGCTGGGGAGGGAAGCAGGACAGAGCTGCAAGTGCCTGGCCAGAGGCCCCACATACCTGCTCACCGGGCCGAGGCCGAAGCCTGCACTGCTGCTTTGCCGGTTGTTCTCTGGCTTCTCAAGGCTCATCACCCTCGTGCCTGGGTCTGAGGTCCCGCTGGCTCTTTTCCAGCATCCCTGTAACACTCCACACCCCTCAAACTCTTTATTAGTTCCTCTGGATTTGTGTCCCCTTGGTTCTGTGACCCTCTTCCTCCTCAGGCCCAATCTTTTTGTCCCCGAGTCTCCGTTCCCGCACCTCTCACCCCTTTTGGGTGTGTCTGTGTGTTTACACAACCTCCACGTGCACATCTGTCCCTCCACTGGAACCCTCACACCTGACCCCTGGGCAGCAGTCCTCCCGGGAACCCCATTGTGAGAATGGGAACCTGAGGGAGAATGGCTGAAAGTGGAGCTTCTCTTCCACCCTTTCCTGCCACTTCCTCTTGCTCCTGGAAAAAGTGTGTTGTGTGTGTGTGTGTTGTGTGTGTGTGCGCATGCGTGCCTCTGGGAAAACCCCTGTGGCACAGACACTGGGACGCAGGACCTGGGGAGTGCAAAGCTGTATCTCTGCTGCAGAAGGCATCAACATCAGGCCTCATCTCGAGGGAAACCAAAAGTGGGGGGGGGTGGACGCCACATTTTTGCTGCTTCCAGAGATATTAGAAACTGACTTATCTGATTGGAAAGTGGAAAGAAGTGCCTTGACTGGGAGTGGGGCACAGGGGCACCAGACTGGCACCAGCCTTGCCAGCTGCTGCTGTGGCCTCCAGCTTGGCTGGGATTTGCAGACCACCAGCTGGACAGCGAAGGAGTAGAAGAGCGAGTGCAGCAGCAGGACAGCAGGCCTGAGAAGCTTATTTTTCCATTACTAGCCCTGCCCCCTGCCCGCCTGTGAGCATTCAGGAGATCTCTGACATAGGTTAGACAGCTCTGCCTTAAACCTCAGCTCCTCTAGTGCCTTTCAAAGGGACCTCACCTGGGCACAGCACGTTTACTTCTCTCCGCCTGCTTGGCACAGCCAGGCAGGGACAAGTAGGCACTGGGCCCAGATCTCAGCCCCACAGCTGCTGCCACTGAGCCCCCGCAAATGGGGCCAGGTGGAAGGGGAGCTGGGAAGCCAGCACCCAGCCCAGCAGGGGTGTGGGACCCGGGATCCAATCTGTGGCTTCCTGCTGGCCTCAGAGCACAGCAAGCTCACAGGCCTGCTTTCAGACTCCAGAGAAACCAGCATGCGTGGGGCCTGTTTCAGCACCTTCCCTACTTTGGGCTCCAGAGAGACTCTGGGCCCAAAGGGAAGAGGTCGGAAGGGGTGCCCACTTGGGAAGACAGCACAAGGCCTAACAAGGTCACCTGACCCCCCACCCTAGCATTTCAGTCATACCAGATAATAGCTGCATTACTGCCAACTGACCTTAATAACCCTGTGCACCTTCTAAAAGATCATGGTTTTGAATTGCTGCTTTTAATAACATTTGTTATATTAAAGTTATAATTAATGTGTCCGGTTTACAATGTAAAAATTCTCTTTGAAAAATCCTGTTTTCCTCATAGCAGCTGTTGGATAGAAGGAACTGGCTCTGGCTCCTGTGGCTTCCTGGAGGTTAGGCTCAGGAGGATGGGTGGGGCCCTGTCCTCTGGCCACGCTGCCACTCCTGCCACTGCCTGCAACATTCAACAATATTCCTGTTCTTATTGCCAGAGAAAATCTGGAAACTTTTTACTCTGATTCCCTGATCTATGGTGGTGGTGGTTGGGGGAGGGAGGTTAGCTGAGTCACATAGAGAAAAGATGGAAAATAGACCCTGTTAACGAGTAAATACAGGCACTATAAACTTTGCTCATTACACCCAGGCACACAATTCTAGAAATGTGAACTAGTCCTACGGTACAACCTGGCTGTGCTGGTCATAACCTATAACACTGTGATAATCCCAGTAGCATCTGGCACTGCACATGTTGGGAGGGTAACTTCATATGTGTTACTGATTATTGCTTTAAGCCTCTGAATTTAGGACACTTTGGAGAGAAACAAATTGGAGTAGCGAACAGGTCAGCTGTATAGAGAGATGAAGGACATGAGTTCAGTTGATTTCTGTAGTTGGAGGGGTGAAGTATAGCTTGTTAATCCCAAGTGGAGGCTTTAGTTGTGTTAATAACAGCTGCCTTTAAGCATTTACATTAACAACCACTCCTGCTGCTTCAGCCTTGTGGTCTTCCTTGGAATAAAACCACAGTGGCCGCTGGGATGGGGGATTATGCTTTGGGCTGAAATCAATGGAATGAAAGAAATGATCCGTGCTAGGTGTTGAAAGGCTTCAGTTCTGGTCCAAGTTCTGGTCTACAGTGAACAGTTCTCTAGCCCCTTGGAAAGTGTGGGCCACAGGACTGAAGAATGCCTTCTCTGTGGTCTGGACTAGTGCTTCCAAATTCACAGCAAACATTTACCTTTGGAGTTGTGGAATGAGAAATCAGAATTCTCAGAAATTCCCGAAATTGCAGTAAGTTACTCTTAAGATCCTTTACTCCTTAGACTTTTCCTCATCATTATAGATATCTGAAAATATTTTGTTTAACAAAAAGGCATATTAAGATTAGTAGTATTTATGAAGGTCTGCAGAGGAGATTTAAAAGACTAAAAGATGCCAGGGAACATCTACTGGATGTATTAAAATAGTACTGTAATATTTGAATATCCTAGAAAGGGTAACAGCTCATAAAATCAACCAGATGTCCAAATTGCCAACTTAAGGATTTATACTACTTCCAAGGTTTATTTCTTGGAATGCCACTCATAGGATCTGTATAAAGTATATTATGCATATAAAATTACCTACATTGATTGCAGCAGACAGGGCTAGATGCGTACACCCCTGACATGGCAACAACCAAAAGCAGGACTAAATAGATGGTGATCATTTTTCTCTCTTACATGTCCCTGCCTCAGTTCTCTCTCCAACTCAGCATGTTAGTGTTTTGTGTTCTTTTTTTTAGTTTGATGAAGGTGGATTTTTCAAACCAGTAATGTTTTGATACTAATAAGCTTTAGTACTCACAGGATAATTATGATACTTTTCTTCATTTCCTCAGTTGATTTTTCTAGAGATTCTGAATTAAAAACATACATTTCCTAAGAAATGCTGGAAAGGGATTTTCACACAGAGGTAATGGTAAAGGATCTAGCTCTGACTTCTATAGTGTCACTGTGGGAAGGCAGTGTGGGATGGTGACCATACCATGTCGACTGGACTTTCACAGATCTTAAAGGTCACTGAGCTCCTCTAAATCTAGTCTGTCATCTGTGAAATAGATCATCAACTTGCAGATCTCTGGTGAGGCATGAATGATGCAATACATGTGTAGACACTGGGCCAACTGACATATTAAAAAAAGATGTTCTAAAAGCTAATACTCTTAGAGCTGACTACAGCAGGTTCTCTAGGTCTATAGGGACTTCATCTCGTTTCTTTGAATCAAAGGGAATAAGACCAGTAGGTCTAGAATCATAGAGTCAGTTTCACATCCTAGCTGTGCTGAGAGGATAATGAACAAGGATAACTTTTAAGATCTTAGAAGATAGGACAGTACCCTGCTGACAGAGCTGGTGTTTAGTAAATGTCCCTCTCCCCTCTCATTTCGGTAAAAGTCAATTCAGACGCTTAGGCAACTGCCAACCACCAAAAAAGTTTTTTGATAACAACATAGCACAGAAACTGAACCAAGAAAGACCACAGACAGGAAAATCTCCCTTGGAATTAGTCGCCCTTTAATAAAGTTCAAGGAAAAAAGTTAGATTTCGCTAATTCCACAACTTAAAAGAAATTGCACCGTAGAGAAAGCTTTTGCCATTTAAATCCTTGAAACATCAGTTGGGGAGGTACTTGCCAAATTCTGTACAACAGATCAAACATTCACACATACCCCTGACCTTCAGCAGGTCACCGCCCAGCAATACAAGGCCAACAAAGTAATGCACAAGGATGAAAGGAACACCAGGGCGGAAGACAGTCCTTCCAGCTGGGGAGCCAAGCCATGCAAGGGAACAGCCACATGTCACAAGCATCCAGGTAGAAGGGAACTCCAGGCAGAGGGGACCACATGAACACAGGAATAACATCACACAATGCAGGGAAACCATCTGTCTGAGGGAGATGTTGATGACTGAAGAGGTAAACTGAGGTAAGGTTCTGAAGGGCCTTGAAAACTAGACTTAGAAATTGGACTTTATCCTAAAAGTAATGAAGGCAATCAACAGGGAACTATAATGCATTTTAAGTAGTGTTTACTTTGTACAAGATTTGCATATGTATCAGAAACTGATCTGTTACAAAAAGCAAAGAACATCACCATTAGCATTCTCTAGACCTCTCCCTAGGCAGCTCCCCAAGTCCCCACTGATACCCTCTGGACCTCGGAAGGGCCTCAGCTTGCAGTTCCTACAAGGTTTTCATAGATGGGTCCTGGGACATCTCCCCCATTTCATATCTAGGAGTACTAAGGTGAGGGAAGCAGAGAGTTGCTTTGTTCGTGGACAGGGCCTGGGTCACATTTCTTTTCTCGCTGCTAGGACTCGACATTCCTCACCTCCCCTATGTCCTTCCCCATGGAGCTGGCACAGCATGAGCTCACACAGAAGTGCCAGGTATAACAACATGCCACTCCCTTTCTGGGCATCTGTACAATTCAGTTTCCTTTAATAATCAGTAAAATGGAGACCAGCCTAGAGCAGTGGTTTACTAAGCTTGGATGAAGAAAACTTTCCTAAAAAAACCCCAAACAAACCAAAACCCAAATCTTAAAGGGTGCTCAGCGGCTAACAAGCAAAGAGTGCATTGATAGGGATGTAGGTGGAGGCCTCCAGCCGTTACCCTCACCCAGGTAGGCCCAGGGAGTTTCTGTCAAGCTCTGGGGCTCTGTATGGCAAATGTGAAAAACACTGGCCTAGCAGGTTCCCAGGGCTTCATTTCTGAGCTCAGAACCTACATCTCCACTGAGCAAGGCACCAGAACCTTCTCGTATCTGTCACACTCAGACTAAGAAAGAGTCAAGACTTACTGCCAGCCCATGAGGCCGTGTTGAAGCCCTAGTTCCTAGTGCCACCTCCTCAGGACTCTGGAGCAACAAAAGCCTCTTTAGGAGAAATAATCCTGCTGATCTCTGAAATTCCACCATTACAATTCATCCTTTTGAACACAGCGCTTGCTAGTTCCTCGAGAAGGAGGCATCCCATACACTTCCAAGTGAACAAGGTCATCGGATCCATTCCTCCCCATCAGAAGCAGGGGAGCAGTTATCCCCTAGGCATGTGAGATAGCCTCAGTGACTAACGATGACAGACTTCACCCTCACCGCCACCTCCTTCAGTTTGTACAACCACCCTCATCCTCCGGCCTCTGGCCACCTTGAAACATGCAGCACTCCAAGACAAGTTCCATTGGGTTCTTTCTGGCCCGACCTTCTCTTCTAGCCTCGGGAGCCTTGCACCCTCAGCCAACGCAGGTTAGTTGCTCCTCTGCGCTCACACAGACACAGGATCCACAGGTTCTGGGAGGCAGAAAACTACTCTTCCCAGAGTACAGCCGCTGAAGGGCAGAGGCAGTCAGCAAGATGCACAAGAGGGTTCCCTCGCTCGGCCCTCCTCCATGCTCTCCTCAAGCCACTTTAAATACTGCACATCTCCTTGATCCATGGCGAGACTGAAGACCTCTGGGATTTCAAAGGGATGCACCAACCTTTGGAAAGAAAGTGACCGGGTGATAAAACCCAACTGGCCAGCACCACAGGCGGCCCTCTCATCTGCTAAGCCCACCTGGCCAGCACCGTGACCCACTACTCCTGAGTGCCAAGTTTCCCATGTGTCAGCAGGTGTGAGCTGAGTTACAGTTTCAAGGTCTCACAGATTCAGGTTCAGATTCTAAGTCTGCCCTTACCAGCTGTGTGGCCACGGACAAGTCACTTGCTTTCTCGAAAGGTCACTACAGAAGAAGAGACACAAACAGTACCTACATGACTGGGGGGATGAAAACTAAACAGCATAAGGGAGACAGAGAACTTGCCTGGTACCTGACTGGCACTCACGCTCATTAGAGGTTAGCTACTGTTTTCATCACCGTCTCACCCGCATCCCTGCCTTCTCCTCCAGGGCCACCGCTGTGTTCCTCCCTACCCAGAGCAGTCTCCTTGCTCCTGTTGGCTGGTCCAAAGCCTCTCTCTCCCTCAAGGCCAACTCAACCACTAACTTTTTCCAAAGGGTCTTCACTGACCCTTGGTCCACAGTAATCTCTCTTCACTACTTCACTCTTGTCTCTTCACTATTCCCTGGGCCTTGTCACACAAGGCAAGTTCTCTTCACTCTCCAGACGAAGGCGACATGAGATGTGGGCTTCAGCGAAACTGTGACATTATTTTGTCATCTTACTATGTTAGAAATGATGGGTAAAATTACTGGTACCTTAGTATGAGTCAAGATAGGGCCACCAAAGTGTACTCACTGTCACTGTATTCTTTACCACCACACACATGTACTTTTAAATAGTTTCACTTAACATCTTTGAGGTGGTAAAGATTACTATTTTTATTAAAGTTCAGCCCTTCACTATGTATCTTTGTAATGTTCTGAGAGGAAAGATGGGAGGTACACATAAAGCACTTCTGCTGTGTATCTAGGTTCAAAAGTTAGCCAGGTGAGGTGGAACATGCCTGTAGTCCTAACACTTAGAAGGCTGAGGCAGGAGGATCACTGAGAGTTCAAGCCAGCCTAGGCTACATAGTGAGTTCAAGGCCAGCCTGGACTATGTAGCAAGACCCTGTCTCAAAACAAACAAACAAAAAAATCTGCCACACACTTGTGTGCCAGAGTTACAGGCTAAACTGGACAACTTTTTGTTGGAATAACGTTTTTGCTCTGAAGCCCAAGTTACCATAATTTGTCAGTTTTACAAATTACGGTAACTCTAGTTTGAGTATTAGGTAGCCATTTTCTCAATTGGGAACAAAGCCCGTAATTCAAATGAAGACTATTTACATCATTTACTGCCATTAATGTTTTGAAGTGAAAAATTATAATTTTAGAAAATTTGAACTTATTAGAAGCATAAAATTGTCCCAAAATGGTTCTAAAGAGATCCAGATGTCTTATTAAGCCAGATTTTGAAAAAAAATAATAAAATGGTATCATTTTTCTCAGTAATTTCTTTTTTGTTTTTGGAAAATACTACTTTCTATAAAAATGCATGTTTGGGGCTGGAGGTATAGTTCAGTGGTAGTGCACTTGCCTACCACATATGAGATCTAAGTTCAGTCCCCAATACCACACACACACACACACACACACACACACACACAAAGAGAGGAAAAAGGAGTTTTTTTAGAGTTGGTGGCTCAAGTCCAGCTCTCCTGCTTCTCAAGCTCATTAACTTGGTCCCCAGGACATCCCTGGCTGGTCTTGTGGTCGATGAGTGACAAAAGATGCCAGCCTTACCTGATATAGCTGGAGAGCAAGGGGACCTTGGAAGTCTTTGTCTTTATTAACTGTGAAAAAAGAAAGAAAAGCATCACTGCTGTAGAACTGGAGCCTCGGCTCTAGCCCTGCTCACTCATCTGGGCATTCAGACGAGTACTCCTCCCGGGACGCCAGGGCAGTTCACTGGCTCCCAGAGCAGCCTTGGACATCGCAGGTGGGCAAAAACTTCCATCATTTGATCACTGACTTTTCATTAGAACCTGGAAAAAGCCTTTGTCCCAGTCATTCTCCTATTAAGACTTCCTCTGCCCCGTCCTCACTCACCAACAAGATCTCACTGGCTTCTTCTATTTCTCCCTTCCAAAAATACCTGAAGAACAGAACAAAACCACATTATAATGCTCACAAGAGGAGCCCAGTGAAGTGTCAAACTTGGTCCAAGTAGGTGACTTACTGAGGAGGAAACTTTAAAATCTACCCAAGCCCACGTACTGAAGTCTAGAGTTGTTCAACACCGCAAAGGTCATCCAGCCAGACCGTTCTTACACATCTAACATTGCCAGAATATTTCTGGAGGAGAAAGGTTCTCTATTTCTTGAAGAAGTCCGACTAACATAAAGGTTTTTACACAGGATTTTTTCCTCTCTCTTTCGCTCTCCCTCTCCCCCTCTCTCCCTCTTCTTCTCTCTGCCTCCCTTTCTTCTTTCTCCCCTTTCCCTACTCCTTCTTCCTTCTCTTCAGTGCTGAGGGTTGAAACCAGGGCCTTGTGCATGCTAGGCATGTGCTCTACTCCTGAGCTATAGCCAGAGATGTTATCTTCTTGTAGAGTGCCAACATCTGCTACCTAGCTGTTTCCCCAGCTAGCTACATTAAAAGGCCACCCCAGGACAGCCCTGCAGAAACCCTCTGGTCTTTCTTCACTCTTCCAAGCTGGGTATCTCTCTCCATGCCCATCCTACCCATGGCTTCTGAGCCCCTGCCTGCCCTCTGGACTGGCACTACTTTGATGCCGTTACTGACTCTCAAAGCCAAGTACCCATGAATGGATAAATTTAAAAACTCAGATGGTTTCCAGGAAGAAGTGAGTCTTATATGGAAAGTTTCAGAAGTTAAAAATAAAGTCACTACATCTTAGAATAAGTGTGTAAGAATCACATCATGGGAAAAGGAGAGATTTAGCCTGAGAAGATCTACACTGACCCAGGATAAACCTAAAATTACCTAGGCCAGTGGTGGCAAACCTATGGCATATGGCCACAGCAGGCTGTGTATCTTTGAAAGCGCTAAAAAGTTCACCACCAGGGACCTAAGCTATGGGTCCTGCAGTGTCACAGAGCTATATTAAAAGAATCAATTATGAACAACGATGTACACATGAAGACAGTGCTAGGCTGATATTCTACTTCAGTTACCAAACACTGGTACCTTCCACTGAGCTACATTCCTAGATCCTGTACTACTTTAAAAGATTCAGAGACCTGGGTTGGGAATGTAGCTCAGCGGTAGAGCACTTGGCTCGCATACTCAAGGCCTTGGGTTTGATGCACAGCGCTGCAAAAACAAAGATTCAGAGAACTGGGCCCCATCCTCAAGTCGACTGAGTAAATCGAAGCTGAAGTTCAGGAATGGAAATTACAGCCAAATTTGGGAGCCACTGCTCCCAAATGTGAGCAGTTAAAGGAATGACTTCACTTTTTTCTTCCTTTCTCTACAAACAGCATGTTTTTGCTTTTCTTGGGTGAAATAAACTGATTGATCACCTGTAAATATAAATCAGCTGTGAACTACTAATGAAAATGCCTCTGAATTATTCTCTGACAATTCCCCCACTACTTCAGCACTCTTCCCACCAGCCAAGACCTAACCGTGAAACTCCCAACTGCCCTCCCTTGGCCAGCGGTGGCAAAACTCACAGTGAAGATGCCTTGGGTAGGATGTTCACAGAGGCAGCCAGCTTCTTCTCCAGTATTGCTCTGGAACAAAGCAAAAGGGAGGCAGTCACTAGAAGTCTCAGGGTCTTAAGAGAGGGCAAGGGGGAGCAGGCTAGTGCAAAATAACCCTGGAAATTTGAGTCTAAGTAGACAATTATTTAGGGTCTCTATGATGTTATGATTTGGGTACGGCCCCCAGAATTCATTGTGAGAGAGTTATAGCTGAAAGTAGGATGTTAATGGTACTTGTAGGTGGAGCCATTGGGAAGTAATTAGTGGAGAGGAAATACAGGGTACAAGCTGCCAGTAAGTCCTACTTTTTGCCTGTCTCTCCCCTTTGCAGTGGAAGAGCTGTCCTTTGCCTGCTGCAATCTATTGTACCTTAGAAGAAGGTGATTTGTCTGATTTCACAGGCTCATGGCTGGAGCAAATTTGATTCAGGCATGTTTTGAGTTTCACCCAAATCTGACTCAGAAGAGACAGTGAACTTTGTACTTCTGAGATGGTGCTGGAACCAGTCAAAACTTTGGGGCTATTGGAATGGAAGGGTTGTATTTTGCACGTGAGAAGGAGGTGAACCTTGGTGGCCACAGGCAGAATGCTATGGTTTGAGTATGCCCTGGAATTCCCAGAATTCATGTGTTGGAAACCTAATCCTCTAGATCACGAGGGTGGCCTAAAATGGTATTAATGGCTCTGTGTGTGTGTGTGTGTGTGTGTGTGTGTGTGTGTGTGTGTGTGTTACTAAGACTTAAACCCAGGGCATTTGTTATAAGCTACATTCTAGCCTATTTATTAGTTTTTAATTTTAAGACAGGTTCTTGCTAAGTTGCTAATTATTCCCTAGACTGGGTTTGAATGTGCAGTCCTCCTGCATCAGCTCCCAGAGTGCTGGGGTTACAGGCAGGTGCCACCACAGCTGGCTGCACTAGCGGCTTCAGAAGAAAAGGAAGAGAGACGAACCAAGCATGCTTGCTCCATATTGCTACGTGAGGTCCTCAGCTATGTTATAGGGCAGGAAAATGACCTCACTAGATGCTAGCACCATGCTACTAGATTCCTTAGTGTTATGGTTTGTGTCTAGATATCCCCGCAAAGCCTCATGCAGTCTTAGGACGCGCTTTTCCGAGGTGGCTGCATCTAGGATATATGCTGCTGGGATCAAGGGTATATGAGTACTAAATCAGTCCACTGATTGGTTTGATATAGTTCTGGCTAGGACTAAGGGTATGAGTGCTATACCCACACTAGAGTGGGTATCCTGCACACAGTATAGGGCAGACAGAGGGCTAATGTGCTCTCACCTGCCTGCTTGCTGTGGACTATTTCTCCTCTGCAATGCCCCTCTGCCATGCCACCTTGGAGCCAGCTGACTATGGACTGAAACCTCTACAAACTGTGAGCTAAATAAACCTTTCTTCCTTTAAGTTTTGGTGTCAGGTATTTTGTCTCATCAGTGAGAAAAATAACTAAGACCTTTAGTCTCCAGAACTATAAATAAACTTTTAGTATTTATAAATGACCTAGTTTGTAGCATTTGGTTACAGCAGCCAAAAACAGACTGAGACATCAGTTCATCACCTCCCCTCCTCAAACTAGCACATTCTATAACCACTACACATAGAACCTCTGAGTACAGAGCTAGTGCTAAGTCCTTTTCTGGGAGTGAAGTTGGGAAGCAGCTATGGCTAGGCAGTTTTAAGGACAGATTCACTCTGTTTGGTATACAGAAATTAATTAACACTGGACCTAAAGAAGATCTCCGTTCCATTCGCAGCCTTGTAGTAGGATGGCTGTGTGACCTTGGGCAAGTTCTTTATCTCCTTCTCGAAATAAGTATTTGAGGATATATTCTGAGAGGGAGAGACAGGCATCTCTCCCTCTCAATCTCTTCTGCAGTACTAGAGGACAGGTTTAGTCAGTGGTTTCCAAGCTTTCTCATCCCCAAGAACTCCTTTAACTATCCCACCTCTCCCTTTGACTCTCAGATGCACCTGGCTGACACACAGTGCTTCGGATCTGTAGACATCCGTGCGACCCCAGACAGCTGATACAACTCTATGTAAAAGCAAAACATGATCATACTCTGTGTTTGCTTTGGCAAACACAGGATATTTTCCCCTTTCATTTTCTTTTAAAGGTCTCTACCTTAACCTGCAGACCACTGAAATTGTTTTCACATACCACAGGTTAAAATCCCTGGCCAGATAACCTCTAAAGCATCCATCAGCTTTCAGTTTCATAGTCTCTGTTTCCTGTGCAGAGCACTGGTGAACACAATAAGATGTATCTGAACAGGTATCACAGAAACAAGAGCAACACTGTCAGTCACTTTCCCCGTTACTGAGGCAAAGTCCTTGACACTCACAAATTGAAGAAGGAGAGGTTGATTTTGGCTCACAGTTTGAGAAGTGTTAGTTTATGGTCAGCTGGCTCAAACTAGAAATGGCACAATGGGAGGGGCTACTGAGGAAACCTGTCCACACTGGTGCCAGGAAGCAGAGAAAGAAGGAAAGAGCCAGGGAGGGAGAGGGAGCCTTTGGGTCATCCCCCGCTGTCCTGCCTTAACCCGGCCCTACCTCCTAATAGCAAGTCAGCAGTAGCAGCTCCATAATCCAGTCACCTTTCACAAGCACCACTTCCAAACACATGAGGCTTTGAGGGCTACATTCCAGATCTGAATCATAACACCAACTCCTCATGCAAGAGGGAAATGTAGCCAACCATCTACTTCAAGGCCTTAGGCTCAGGCAGTTCTGGCAAACCTTTCTCAGGTCTCAGAAAGCCAAAAGAGCCTTGTCTCTGTTCTCTGAAGTGCTTAGGCCCAGCCAAACAAACCTTATCTGAGGCCTGGTCACTGATCTCTCCTTCCCTCAGCTGCTGCCGAGAGAACTGACCTCTTTTCTCTTCCCTTGAGTCCCAGGCTGAGGAGTATTCTATTTAAGGATCCATATTAATGTGACCTTATCGCCATCACTGCTCCCTTGGAAAATTCCCCACTGTAAGAAGAGACATGTGGCAAGAACTTTTTTTAGGCAACTGCTATGAGTGAGCCTTGCTCAGTCATCCACTAAAAAATTACATTCTGTTTGTTCTCAAGGTCACACGCAGGCACGGTGAGTAAGTTACACATCTAGAAAAACTAATCCCATGGCCTCACGGGTGCTTTCCCACCTCTTGGCACGTAAACTCCTCAGGGACTGAACACATAAACTTTTCTTCAGGGAAAAGATCGCAGAGCTATGAGGGATTGTTACACTAAAAGCCCCTATGGCCTTCAAAAGGAAGCACAGGGGCAGGCCTACTGCACTCCCTTGTAAAGCAGGCACATAACCACTCAAAACCAGCAGAGAGTCACACACAGAGGGCTCAGGCTCCAGAAGCAGAAGAGAGAGGTGCAGAGCCACTGGCGCCCCTAGAAACTGCAGAGGTCATAGGTCAGTACCTTGTCACAGACTAGATTCATGGCATGGCTCTCATGGCAGTTAAAAAAAATCTTGACTTTGTCACCAATATTTAATATCAGTACAGTCCATACTCAAAAAATACAGATTACCTAGTTTCTTGGAAAATAATGAACCTACCACAAAGCCTGCAGGCTCATAGGTTACACTTAGCTAAGCTAGTGCTGAGCAGCAGCTACTCCTTCTAGCAGGAAGTACGCTTCTCCGTTTAACACAGTTCCCATTGCTCCTTTCTCCTAACAGGGAGCTCAAGGGTTAGCAACTACCATCATCTTTCACTGTTACACCCCAGCCCACTTTAGTCTTTAAGTTGCAGACATCTCTGACTGTGACCCTGCATTAATCTTGGTCTGTCATTAACTTCAAGAACGCGAAGTTGTAAAGCAAAAAGAAAAGAAGGAAAGAGCCCAATCCATTCTCTTCTAGCTCCACTAACCTTCTCCAAACCTACATCTTACAGCCAGGCATGGCAGTGCACACTTATAATCCCAGCATTCAGGAGGCTGAGGCAGGAGGAACACGTCAAGTTTGAGGCCAGCCTGAATTATACAGCAAGACCTTGTCCCAAACAAATACATACCCTCAAAAAAGCTACATCTATACAGAAAAGGGAAATTCAGATACAACCAACATTTATTGGGCATATACTACATTCCATTTACTGGGGTACATGTTGTATATAGAAAGAAGGGAAAGGAAGGGAAGGGAAGGGGGAAGGGGAGGGGAGGGGGAAGGGGAGAGGAAAGGAAGAAAAGGGAAAAGGGGAGGGAAGGGGAGGGTGGGAATGGAAGGGAAGGGGAGAGAAGAGGAGGGGAGAAAGGAAGTGGGAGGGGAGAAGGGAGGGAAGGGAGAGAGGAGGGAAGACAGTGCAAAACAAAGCAAAGCAACTTGCCCAAAGATCCCTCAAGGTCCACATTATAGTTAAGTGGCTCAGCCAAAATTGGCCTAATCCCAAATTCAGTGCTCTTCCCAGCATAACCAACCTGATTCCAGAAACTACCCAATACTTGCAATGGCCTCCTCCTCAGCAACAGCACATGTACGGTACCTCCAGGAAGTAAGAGAATACCTCAGTGAACAGGGCTGGGCCAGAAATCAGGAGAATTAAATTGTCAGCCTGCAGGGTTCCAGTGTTCTCTTACTTAATGCCTTGAATAAGTCACATATCTCTGTTGGTCTCGTACCTCTCCCTCCCTTTTATGCCCCATAGACCGGTCAGCATTCCCAGGCCTGGGGCAGGGTCAGCTGGGGAATCATCCAGCTGAGTTCTTCCTACCCCCCAAGCAAACAGCCTGGAGTCCACCTTTGGACAGACAGGGTCGTCAGACACCAGGGGCCCCAAAGTGGCCTTTCTCAAGCACGCTGATAGGTCCCAGGACACCTGGAGCAGCACGGCTGCCCCTGCACTGTACCTGGCAATGTCTCTGGCAATTTGCTCATTGGGACAGTTGACGAAGATGACAGAGTGAGCACCAGAGGCGTAGGTGCTGGTGATGGCTGAGTGGAGCTGTAGGCTCAGGGTCCTGAGCATGGGGTACACCAGAAAAGCCGCAGCTGGCAGGATCTATTGCGGTAGAAAAGAAAAGCGCAGGTCAGCAACGCCCAGCTCAAGCAGACTGGAACCAAGGCTGTGATATCTTTTCGTCCCCTCACCCCATCCACAGCGTAATGCCTGAGAGCTGCACTGAGTGTGAGTGCTTCAAAAAAGTTTTCATGCCTAGGTATTTATTTTTTAGATGAGAAAAAAATGGAGGCTCACAAATATTTTTTAAAAAATACTTCACGTCTTTTTTGGTTGGGTCTTTCTCTGGTTTTGGTATCAGGGTAATACTTGCTTCCAGGAATGATTTTGGAAGTGTTGCTTCCCTTTCAATTGCACTAAAGAGTTTCAGTATTAGTGGCATTAGTTTTTCTCTAAGTATCTTAAAGAACTCAACACTGAATCCATCGGGACCTGGGCTTTTCCTTGTTGGTAAGTTTTAAATTACACTTTCAATTTCACTGACTGATATTGGGTTATTTAGAATTTTTATACCTTCTTGATTCAGTTTTGGCATTTCATATGTGTCTAGGAATCTATCCATTTGTAATAGCTAAATCTTGGAAGAAACCCAAATGCCCATCAACAGAGGAATGGGTAAAAAAAAGATGTGGTCTTTTATTATAAGGGAGTACTATTCAGGCATAAAGAAGGCTAAACTTGAGACACTTACAGGTAAATGGATGCAACTTGAGACCACACCCATAAGTGAAATAAATCAGACTCACATATGTAAACATCATATTGTCTCCCTGGTGTGAGGACCGACTAAGGACCAAAATGTGTAATAGATACCGTGAAATGGGAAGAAATTGTTCAAACGGAAAGAGGAACTAGAGTAGGGGAAAGGAGAGAGGAAAGAAGGGAAAAGAAAAAAAATACTGGATATATTACTAGTCCCTCTTAGTTCACTGAAAAGAAAGGTTTGAGCTAATATCATTTGGAGGATTTTTTATGCCCATATCTTGTACTCTGAGTAACTACCATGAAGATAACAATACACAATGTATTAACTATTGTTATTTTCCTATTATTTGTTATAAAATTTTCCATAAAATAAAAAAATAAATAAAATGCTTAAAATCATAGAGCTTTGATTGGTGAAACCGGAATTTGAACTCAAGCCTGGATGACTTCATACCCGCTTTTATTATATTTCAGGTAATACTTAATGGCATCCACTAACCTGCTATCATCCTGTGGGGATTGTAATGAACAATAAGCTCTTAAATCCATGGACTCCGGGAGAGTACTTTCATGTGCATCCATCTGCATCTATCAGCTGCTGTGTAGAGTCTAGCGTAAAACATAGTACGCAAACAGACCAATTCTAAAACAATGCAACCTGTGCCCATGAGATGGAGAGCTAGGACAACCAAGAGGAAGGCTCCACAGGAGAGAGCAGAAAAAGACTTGGAAGAGAAGGTAAGATGTAGGTCAGGAACAAAGAGATCTCAGCTGAGCTGGATCTGAAGTAATAAGAATTTAACCAGGTGTGGTGGTGCATAGCTGTAATCCTGGCACTCAGGAGGCTGAGGCAGGACAATCACTAGTTTGAAGCCAGCCTGGCTACACAGCAAAACCTTGTTTAAAAAAAAAAAAAAAGCAGGATTATAAGATGGGGGGGAAGGATTCCAGGCAAATGACTAAATATGCAACGCAGGGGGCATGAAGGACAGATGAAATATCCAGTCTGAGTGGGCCTTAGTGTGTGGATGGGTGTGAAGATACCCAGAAGAAGGGAGGCTGGCTAGAATTAGATAGAAATGGATCAAACCAAGGAATTTGGGGTTTATACTCAGGGGAAAGGATGCTTGTAGAAGTTTAGAAGTAGGATGGCAATAATACAGTCAAGCCAAGCAGACTTACAAAAATGGCCAGGAGTGGGGAGAGACCAGAAGGCAGATTACTTACCCACTTCCAGGACCCAGGAAAAAGACACTAAGATCCTGATGCAGGTGGCAGTAACCATGTGACAGGAAGACATTTTGAGATGAAATTTCTTTTTTTATTTTAATGACAAATACTTAAAGGAAGAAATGAAAGACTACAGACCTCTTTCACTCTAGAGTTCTCTACTTGGGGGAAATAACAGGAAGAGAGGCAATACAAAAAGAGGCAGGCTAGGTTTGAACATGCAATCCTCCTGCCTCAGCCTCCCAGTGTTGGTTTTACAGGCCTGTGTCACCACATCCAGCGACTCTGTTATTTCCTATTTCATCTGACCTTTTTCCTTTATTGGTCCTTGAGTATGTACATAACTTTTGAAGAGGATACGGTTGACTTTACAGCCTGTGACAAGCCTCAGAAACTACCTATTCCAGTGGCACTAAGCTAGTAATCTCCCTAGTTGTAAGGAATCTCTAAATACTCTAAAATCAAATGCAATATTTTCCTGGGATACATATTCATAACTTCCAGGAAAAAAAAAGAAGAGAGATTTATAATCCCTAAAAGTGAAGACTCACTGATCCGTACCACTTTTCACAGATGAGGAAATAATGGCCAAAGAGGAGCGATCGCTCCAAAAGTGAGCAGCAGAGCCGGACTAGAGCCTGAACTTCAGAGTCTCCTACAACTCCCTCCCCGACCCCATCGCCATTGGGGTTACTCTGTTCTCACTTTCAAGATTAACAGTTTAAGATACTTCAGAGATGAGAAAACATAGCTGCCAGAAAACTACAGAGAAATGAGATGGTAACTGCTACTGGAATCTCTCACAAATCGCTCAGGTGCGATTTCCGCCGCACACACCCCATCCCTCCCCCGCTCTAGGAAGGACGGCCCAGTCACCTATCCGCACCAGGCCGACTTAAGTTATTCAGGTAACCCTGAGAACCACCCCACAATCTCCACACCGAGTAGTGCTTCCAAGGATCTTACAGTTCACCTCCTACCTGCCCGGCCCCTGCTCAGAATCCCAAGAGCTGTTAAAAGAATCAAGTCTTCCCTTCATCCCTCCTCCCTCGTCCTCAGGTTTAAGGCTGAGGGGGTTCACAACATTGTTGACTGGGGTACTCACCAAGAGGCATATAAGGGCAGAGGTCCGAGAGTAGCCTGGCAGAGGGCACCGTGATCCCAGCCAGTCCATAGCTGCAGGTAGTTTAGCACAAGGCACTGGCAGTGAATTACAGCCCGGCTGGTGGGCGGGTACACAGGACCTTAACTGCCCTCTCCCCACGCCTTCTGCCTGCAAACTGCCCAGCCCCGCCCCTCTCCTATCAGGCGGGCAGACACAGTAGAGTTGGGAACACCCCTCCTTTGAAACTTAACAAACCACAGTACTCACACCCACAACTCTTGCAAAAAATACATGCTATTTTCTCTTCCTCTCTAAGCACCAAAAAAGAAAAAAGAAAAAGAAGAAAAGTTATTTGCAGAGAGGTACAGATAAAAAGACAAACCTTGCTTGCATTATAAAACCTTCAGAAACCACAGCACACAAACATGCACACACCCTCTCTAAGGAGGCCTAAGCCACCAACAAACCATGTGAAGTACAAATTAAGGCCACCATCTCACACATCACCCCTTCTTCCCAGATCTTCCTTCCAATTCTCCTTGGCTTAGACCACTCTTGCTTCCTCCTTCCATACCAGCTGCTCTGGGTGGCCTTTCCTAGCAGTAACTCAGTCCTTTTCTAAGGCACATTCCACATACTTAGGCTGAAGAATTTAATACATATTTCACAGAGCTGCAAACAAGTAAGAAAACTACAAGCTGATGGCTAGCTGTTGTCCTCTCAGAACACAGTGTTCCCTTTTGCCAGGGCTCCCACATTTTTAATCTAGCTTTTTAAAGTGAAACATTCTAATTTCAAAATGATGACAACTCTGCTGGGCACACGGACATAAGCCTGTAATCCCAGCATCTGGGAGGCTGAGTCAGGAAGAGCAATAGTTTATGGTCAGCCTGAGCAACTTAGCAAGATGTCATTTCAAAAAAATAAAAACAAACCAAAAAAAATGATGACAGCTCTGGTCACAGGGAAAGAGATTTAGTGGATAGGGTTACAGGTAAATTAGGTTAAGGGAACTGTTTTATCTTGATCCGGTTGCAGTTACAAAAGTGTTAAAGTTCAATGAACTGTACACTTAAACAGCTGAATTTTATTTATGTAAACAACGTCTTAAAGAAAAAAGACAAAATGTTGGAAACCAATTAAAAATAGTTTCAAGCTGGGGAAATAAAACAAACGGTGGATTTTAACCAAATATGCCTTGCAAATTGCCAGTTCACAGCCTCCCTCTTTACTGCAATTACCTGCTGACCTGTTTCACTCCTTTAGGCTACATTTTTGAAGGCCTTGTGTGCTTCTTGGCAGTGTGTCCCACAAACAGTTAATCAGTTGAAGTCCTAATCCAAAGTCCGAATCCTGTTGTTTACATAATTAGGTGTGCAGACTCAGGCACACTTATTAACCTCTGAGTGTCGGAGGCTTTTTCGTAAAGGAAGCGCTAGCATTTCTTTCATAGGTATGAGCTCAGGATTAATAGATTAATGTTGAGAGATTTATAAAATGTAAGACATCACCATTTCAAGAGCAAGTAGCATCAACTTTCAATCTTTATTTGACTGCAAATTTTCTTATCTATAAGAATTATATAAGAGAAAATGAAGCTTAATGGTCCTAGCAAAACCTTTATATTTTAAGCCCACTAAAGTAAACCAGCACCATGATCTTTCATATCTAATACATTAATAAGTACGGTGTAATGACTATTTACCTCAGCTCCTCAGATCATTTCCTGCGATGATGTTTAGCACAGGATCCTGTGCAGTTTACTGTCATTGTTGAATGAATAAATATTACAAAATGCATGGCTGTTGATTGTAACGACGGAAGCGATGAAGGTGCTACTTGAGGTAACAAGAGGAGGATGCCAAAAGATGAACTGTTACTTGGAAGATGCAACCTCTGGATCCTCTTCATCCTTCAACTCCAGATACCTCACCCTCTTTAGACTCCAGAAGCCCAATTCTGTATTGATGGCTTTGAGTTTCTTCAGATATACCACGAGTTTTAGTGCTGAGCATCCAGGCTCCCCTGGACACTTTTATTTTTTCACCTATCCTTCCTCTCCCCCTTCTTATGGAATTCTGTCTCAGCCTCAGATTCTGAGCAAGATTCCAACTTCCCTTCAGATACTGCAGCCAGCTCCCTCACCTACTTACTTGTCTTCCTTCATCAACTCCTTCCTTCTGAAGGTTCTTTTACAGCTTTTTATAGATACAGAGCAATTTACTGAAATCTTTTTGAAAAGACAAACTTCAGCCCAGGAAGGGATCCATAACTGCAGCACCAAAGAGTTCTGAAGCACAAAACAGCATGCAATTTCCTTAGACTTTTCCTTCACCTCTGGTGGTAAGGATTGGTCTTCTTTATCTATGGATATAGACTCTCAGTTATTACCAATGATTCAAACTTGAGTAGCTCATTAATTTTATTTTCCTTGATATCAGTGAATTTATAACCTTTCTATTTTGCAGACTAGGATTTTTTTTCCAACTTCAATTCTAGTGAAACACATATAATCATTCTCAACAATCTACAGTTTCCACCAACCTTTATGAACAATGGTTGGTTTTATATTACCAAACCTCTCTGTTATTACTATTCAAGCACTTGCAGTATTACAGTATGGTCAGCTTTGATTTAAACAAGGTGTCAACAAAGTGGTCAAGTACATGCTTAATACCTTGTGAGCCCTTTAACTATATCCAGTGAGTGATCCAAGAGAGAAAGCCAGTGTCTTCCAAAGGTAGAAACACAACAGCAACATGAGACCAAGCAAAGAACAGTGGGCCTATCAGGGATGGTCAATGTTTTAGAGCTTTCAGTGAAAACAAACAGCCCACCTTCGTAAGTGTGCCATCAATTCGCACCACTGGCTAGATGACCAAGACTTTTGTCTGCAAATTAGCCACACTATGAACCCAGGATTTTTTCCTACTAAATTAACTTTGAGCTGCGTGGTCAAACAATTAAGAAACCAATCCAAGCCAGACAAGGTGGTGCACGGCTGTAATCCCAATTACTCAGGAGGCTGAGGCTCACTAGTTACAATTACTAGGAGGCTCGCTAGTTGGAGACCAGATTGGGCAACGGGACCATCTCAAAAATTTAAAAGGTGAGGGGGCTACTCGGGATGTAGCTAAGCAATAGATCACCTGCTTCGCATGTGTGAGGGCCTGGGTTGATCTCTAGTACCAAGTATATAAAGAAAATAAACTATAAATCTAAAAGAGAGGGCAGTGGTTGTGGATACTCTGTGCTGTGATCACCAGATTATAGGAAGTTATTTTTTTCTAAGACAAGTGGGACTAAAGTCTTTGTAAAACAGCAACAGTTTTATTTTGTTAACTGGGGCACTGGAGAGAGAGAGACACACACAGACAGACAGACTGAGAGACAGAGACTGAGACAGACAGACAGAGAAGAAATTCTGTCTTTCGTTTCCACTAAGCGTTCCAGACTTGCGCATATTTCCTTAAAATTATGGGAAGGCATGCATTTCCAAAATAGGCTCATCGCCTTGGCACTGAGAAGCGTTGAGGACTACAGCTTCTATCTTTGATCAGTCTTTCCGATTGCTTGCGGTACATGGGTGCCAACTCAACATAAAACGGTTCTTCCTGCCTCTGTCAACCTTTTGCCCTGCAAACATTGATTTTGAAACCTGTCATGCAATCCGTTGCTCGCACGAAACTTATCTAGCTTGCCCTGACCGCTGATTTCCATCAGACACCGCCGACAGTTGCGGTTAACTTGTTGCAAAGGGCCTCTGAGTCAGAGGCCACCACTCGATGGTCTGCGCGTCCACTCGGAAAGTGAACGCACCCTCCATCTTCTCGATGTTTACATCACAGAATGTCCAGCACCTTCGAGAAGATGAGTGAACATTGTCCACGCCGGCCAGTGGCCCTCTCGTTGTTTTATTTATTTATGTATTTTTTAAATCAGGCGTACGGTTGAGTCATCGACGCTAACGAAGCGCCGGAGCTCCGTATTACTCACGCCTTCACCCCGCTTCCCTAGCTCCGCCTGGGTGGGCTCAGGAATCTGCATCGGACAGCCTGGCCTTGGGGCCCTAAGGCCGTCCGAAAGGCGGTATGCCTGCCGAAGAGTCCTCATCCTCTCCGCTCTGCTGGTTGAACATCTGCTGAGAGCTCATCCTCGGTGTCCTTTACCAAGCTGAAAACCGGCTTATTAAACCAACTGTACAGGGTCCCCAATAACGTCAGACAGAGACGCCCACCACTGGTGACCTTTGACCTTTCAGACATTCCGCTTCGCGAGATTTGCAGGCGGGAAGAGAGGCTGCCTCCCGAAATCTCGCGAAATTTAGAGAAGCTTCCCGGGAACCTCTTGGGTGGGCGGGGAGGAGCCGGCAAGATGGCAGCACAGGCGCTGTCTCTGTTGAGGGAGGTGGCGCGGCTGGAAGCGCCTTTGGAAGAGCTACGTGCGCTACAATCGGTGGTACAGGCTGTACCGCTCAGCGAGCTTCGAGAGCAGGCGGCGGAGTTGCACCTCGCCCCCCTTTTCTCCCTGCTAAACGACAACCATCGGTGAGAGAACCGCGGGGCTTGAGCAGGGGAGAGGTATCGCCAAGTACGATGACGAGGGTGGGTGGAAGCGAAGGGAATCATTTTCCTAATTTTTTTGCCAGGCAGAAATTAGGCCAAATTGCAGAGAAGGGAAGGACGCAGGGTTGAGAGGCAAGGCATGAGATTCAGAGCCAGCTTCTGAGGGGTGACCTGACCTGGTCCCCTGGCCTCACTGACGTACTGCGGAGCAGGAATTGGAGAAACAAAGCAAGGCTGTCCACCTACAAAAACTGTTAGTTGGGGGACTTTCCTCCTCTTCCAAAGAGCCCTCTCCAGGCAATATGGCAGGATCTATCAATATTTTAAACTTACTTACTTTTTAATTTCAGTCATTCCTGTTAGAGGAATTTAAGAATGCAGCCATACTCGCATAAAATGTGCTCTATATACAGGAATGCTCTTTAACAGATGGTGTGTGACGGCAAAAAAAAAAAAAAAAGCCCTATACTTATAAATAAGTTATGTGACGTTAGTGTGTAACACTGTGCAACTATTTAAAGGATGGGGGTAGATGTCGGTATAGAAAGATCTCAACTCTGTGTTGTTCAGTGAAAAAAGAAAATTGCAACTTTTATGATCCCATTACGTGTAATTTTAAAAATGAATTACATCACTCACCCCACCCCCTACACCCAAGGTTTGTGTAACTTGTAGAGCATAGGGATATTTGCATAGGTACAACAGAAATTGTTAGTATGGAAGAGGAAATTAAAATGTTAGTACAATAGCTTTTACTTTTGACTGATACACATCAATAATGTTCGATGAAAACTTTTGTATTCGATAATGCGACCATTTAAAGGAGTTTTTAAACGTTTGTGATCCGTAATATAAAAGTGACCTTTCTACTTGAAAAAAAAAAAAACTACCGTATTAACACTGGATGATTTAAGACATCTTCCATGGCGCTGGCCTTTTAAGAGTCCTCCCATTTATGAGTTTTTCCTCTTCTTAAATCCATTAGTTATCATTATTCAGATCTCTTTACGAAGTACCTCCTTTTTTTTCTCTCTTTAGGGCCTTATTTTCTCCCTCTTGCTGGGTCTCTTATATTTGTGACAGTCGTTACCTCTGCATTTCCTTTCCTATCTAGTCCTTCCCTCCCTATAGCCACAGTGAAATTCTCAAGTCAGTTGGCTCAAACTATTTCCATGGTTTCCCTTTCCTATAGTGTGAAATCATGTCTTATATATTACCATCCTACTTCTCCATCCTCATCTTTTCCCTTTACTCCACCTGTTTCACCCAGGGTTCCACACCTCCCACATTCCTTAGATCATGACTTAAATTTTCCTGACGGTATTCAGTTGTCTCTCAGTTACTCCGAGTGACTGTGCCTCAGCTCTCCTAAAGGACATTATCGTTATTTCTTTTAAGGGTACTTGATGCAGTTGCCTTGTTATAGATCTGTGTGTGCTTCTAGTTTTTAGTTCCTTAAAGATAGGGGCCATACTTTGTTCATCTCTATCCCTCCCTAGGACACAGCATGAAATGCTCTATATGCCTCATGAGCAGTGAGGCTCATAGAGTTTAGAGAGGGCACCTAGACTGACTCCTTCATGTTACAATCAGACTTTCAAAGGTCACACTGCAAATTGTCAACAGAGACACAACTGAAACTGAAGTGATGGGGAGTTTGAGAAGTAGGTCCATGAGGAAAACAGTTGGCTAAATGATGCAGTAATGTTCTAGGGGGGAAAAAATTAATGAAAATTTAAAGACAGAGCAACACACATTGGCTACATACTGTAGAAATAATAATTCTCTGGATAGTATACTGGTAGTCACCAGATATACTATAGTTATCCTGGCTAAACCACATAGGTTGCTCTGTACTGGTTCAAGTTCTGACCTTGGGTATACAAATCTAGAACCTTTTTTTTTTTTTTGCATGCAGTGCTGGAGATCAAACCCAGGGTCTTGTGCAGGTTAAGTGAACATTCACCACTGAGCTACAGTAATTCTAGACTCTTGACAGTTTTTGCAAGGGAAATTAAGTTTTAAGATTACTACTTTATGACATGAAAATGAGACAAGACTGATTATAAATTGTAACAGGTTAAAACAGCAGTGAAATTTGCACACTGTGCTGTTTAATGTATTACTACTGCTTTTTAAAAAACAGCTTTATTGAGATATAATTCCCATGCAGTGAAACGCATATATAAAATGTGCAGCCTGACAAGTTTTGACTTGTGTATGCTCGTGCCACTATCACCACAATCAAGATAGTGGCCATATCTTTTGCTCCCAGAAGTTCATGCCCTATGGTAATCCCTCCCCACCTTAGCCAGGCAGCCAATGATCTGCTTTCCATCAGTAGAGAAGTTTGCTGGGGTTTTGGCTGGTGTATGGGGACGGGTGTTATATACACAGAGTCATACAGTATGTACTGTTTTTTGATACCTTTTGTACAGTATAATTATTTTGAAATTTACCTATGTGACATGAATGGTTGATTCTTTTTTATTAGTGAGTAGTAAATAATCCATTGTATGAATGTACCCAAATTTGATTATCACCCACCCTATTACTGCATATTTGAGCTACTTTCAGTTTGGGGATATTACAAATAACACTTCTAAGAACATTCATGTACAAGTCTTTATATACACATATTGTTTCTTTACTCCGAGTAAATACCCAGGAATGGAATGGTTGGGTACTATGGTAGGTATGTTTAACTTTTAAGAAACTGCCATATTCTTCTAAAGTGGTTATACCATTTTACATTCTCACTAACAATGTAGGAGAGTGGGTTATAGACCCAAATATGAAACCCAAAGCTATGAAACTTCTAGAAGAGAGTATAGGAAAAACTTTTTGTGACCTTGGGTTTGATGGATTTCTTTGCTGTGATACCAACAAAAGTGTATTCCATAAAAGAACAAATTGATACATTGAAATTTATCTAAATTAAACATTCGCGGGGCATGGTGGTGCACGCCTGTAATCCCAGCACTTGAGAGGCTGAGGCCAGGGGATTGTTGCGAGTTCGAGGGCAGCCTAGGCTACAAAGTGAGTTGAAGACTAGCCTGAACTGCATAGTGAGACTCTGTCTCAAAAAGACAAAATAAATAAATAGTAAATAAAACATTCTACTCTTCAGACATCACAGTTAAAAAGAATGCAAAGACAAGTCATAGTGGAGAAGAATCTTTACATAGGCTATATCTGATAAAGGACTTGGATTCTGAATGTATAAAGTACTCACAAAATTCAATAACAGGAAATGAAACTACCCAATTAAAAACTGGGCAAAAGATTTGAACCAGAGATATACAAACAGCAAATTAAGTACATGAAGAGTCATATCATCATTAGTCATATCATCATTGGGGAAATACAATGACAATGAGATTTTACTAAACAGTCATTAGAATGGCTAAAGTTAAAATGAGAATGAATAGCTAAATGTGCATGTGTATCTACCTACAATGATGTATTATATGCATACCCTTATGGAAGAAATTCTGACCAACGAAGTTTGGAAAGCATTATATTAAGTGAAATAAAATATGAAAGGAAAAAGATAATGTGATATCATTTATTGATTTATCTAGAATACTCAGAATTTAGGGAGAAAGTAGAATGGTGGTTGCTGGGGTTGAGGAAGTATTTGATAGGTCCAGCATTTCAGGTTGTAAAGATAAAAAAATTGTGGAGATGGACAGTGGTAATGGTTGCACAACAATATAAATGTTGAATTTTATGTTACATATCACCTTTTTTTTTTTTTTTTTTTAAAGACAGGTTTTGCTATGTTGCTCAGGCTGCTTTTGTACTCCTAGGCTCAGGAAATCCTCCTGCCTCTCAGCCTTCCAAGTCACTGGGATCATAGGCATGACCTTGCCCTGTTTTACTCACAATTTTTTTTTTAAAAACAAAGGAAAAGAAACCCCACTCCCAGGAGCAATCAATTCCCATTTCCCTTCTATTCCCCTCCCTCCCATGGCCCCTTGTAACCAGGAATCAACTTTGTATCTCTGTGGATTTGTCTATTTTCTGAATGTTCCATATAAGTAGAGTTATCATTAAAAAGAAGCCTGTTGTGTCTGGTTTCTTAGCATGTTTTCAAAGTTGGTTCCTGTTGTAGCATGTGAGTACTTCCTTTTTAAAAATGTATTTAGGAACTTATTGGTACATATTTACAATACATGAAGTTTACATTCATCTGGGGAGTGGGTACATGTACATAATACAGCTTTTTTTTTTTTTTTTAATTCCTACCCTCCTCCCTCCCTACTTCCTTTTTATGACTGAAATACTTTGTATGGCAGTAACACATTGCATTTATCCATTCATCAGTTGATAGACAGTTGTGTGGTTTTCATTGCTGTGAGCATTCATGAACAGGTTTTTGTGTAAACATGTTTTCAATTATATTGAGTATAAAACCATTCTTAATTATTCCTTTAGGATCACATAAGCAAAGTGGAATCCCTAAAAAAGGATGTTCATTTTTAAGGTTTTGGTTTGTATTCCTTAATTACCATCTAAAAAAGATGTACCAGTACTAACTGTACTAACTGTATAGTGCTATTAGCAGTGTATTAGCTGATTTATGCTGTCTAGTAAGAGTTAAGGAAATCATTCTTGAAATGGGTCTGTATCTACAACTAATATTCATGAAATTCCGATAAATTTACCTCTTTATTAACTATTGTATCTTTTCTCTGTTCTCCATCCCCACTGCTATTTTCCTATTCATTCCTTTATCCCCTTCCACATATTAACTGCCTTCTAATTGAAAATTCTTTCTCTGTCTCTCCCTGCACAGTGATGGGGGGTTATGCTAGGAATCAAACCCAGGGCCTTTTACTTGCTCTGTCACTGAGCTACATTCCAAGAGGTAGAGTGATTCCTGTAAGTCATCTCATCATGCAAGCTCTCTGTTAAAGCTACTTCGTGGCTTGCCATTTCTTCCCTGAAAGAATTCCAACACGAAGCCTAATACAAAAGACCTCTTGAAATCTGGTTCTGTGGGTCTTTCCTGTTTCATTTCTTGCCATTCATCTCAGCCTTTTGCCTTTTCCTCTGACCCTGATAGGTTAGTAGATAGGTCTGTACTGACCTATCTCTACTCCCTCCCTCCTTTTGACCCCAGTCATATCAAGCTGTATGTGTTTCCTTGTAAATATCACTATGTCTTACTCTTCTGTGCTTTTTCATGTGGTGCTACTGCCTCTGCCTGGAGCACCATTCTTCTAGATCACACCCACTTTTTCTTAAAATTTAGTTCAGGTGTTATCTGTCTGGAAATCCTTCCCTGTACCTTACTGTCTTTTTTAAGCTCTCATACCTTCCAGCCCTAGCCTATAATATTTATCTACTACATTATAGTTGCCTTTAATTTTTCTGTATCTCTCATTATTAGACTAAGCTCCTTACGGTTACAGAATGTGTTATCCTTTGTAACCCCAGCACAGATATTACAGATAACAGGCACTTAGCAAGTGTTTAATGAATGAGTGGAAGCCACTGTTTGGAAGAAGAGCTTTTATGGAGGAAGTCCCTCTTGAGCCAAGCTTCAGCCATTATTAGTTGTTGCTTTCAGTTTGGCAAGATGTGCACTAATGAGATCTATGGTGTCTCCTTTAGAGAACAGACTGCTTTGTGTGTATCCATTCTGGAGAGACTGCTTCAAGCTGTAGAACCAGTTCACGTGGCCAGAAACCTCAGGGTTGACCTACAGAGGGGACTGACACACCCTGATGATACTGTAAAAATCCTCACTCTGTCCCAGGTATGAAATTTTACCAGCACATGTAAGAAGGAACCAACATTAACCAGCTGCTCTGGGCCAAGTTCTATGCTGGGTACCAATCTCTTTTCCTAGGCTGTGTTTAGTCTGTTTAGTTGTGCCTATCTAACTATAACCTGGGAAGTACAAGCTAAAGTGAAAACTTCATCATGCACTCAATCAAATACTGACTGAATTCCTTTGATGCCAGGAATTGTGTCATACACTGTTGGAGTTACCAGGATAAATTTGGGTTTTATTCAAGTAGCTCCTAAAGATAAAAATTTCCAAATGTTCAAATTGCTACCCTGCCTACAGTGGTCCTATTATAGCACCATGAACTAAGAACTGTTGTGCAGGTCCGTAAGCCAATAAATTAAGACAATAACTTTTATCCCAGTAACCAAAACATCCTACTTTTTGAGTGAAGAGCTGCTGTTAAGGATGACTTTACTGAAATGTTAGGAACTAAGCAATTAGTTTTCCAGCAGATATTTAATAATTTTCCTCTCGTTAACTAGTGTTTATTCAATAAAAAGAGGAACGTTTATATTTATTCATTGACCATGTATGTGTCAGACATTGTAATAGGTCTTTTGCCTATGTAGTCTCATTTTTACTCGCTGACCTAGCTCCATTCTCTTTTTTTCTTTTTCTAGCTCCATTCTTAACCCATTTGTTTATTCTTTTCGTTTAAATGTGTCACTACACCATAAGTGTATTTGGCTTTAATAAATTTGAGTCATTGTGAATTTTTAGCAACTTGTCTTACAGCTGTAATCACTAACTTCAAGATAATGGGACATTAAAGGAATGTGGCCATCATGTATTCACATGTTGTTCTACCTTGGATAAGTGTTTCTGATTGTTTATTTTTTTTCTTTTTCTTTCAGGTTGGAAGAATTGTTGAAAATTCTGATGCTGTTACTGAGATTCTAAATAATGCTGAACTACTGAAACAAATTGTGTATTGCATTGGTGGAGAGAATCTATCTGTAGCTAAAGCGGTGAGTTTACTAGAACCTTTAACTCAATATATAGAGATACTAGTGTCCTAATGTCAGAAAAGGCTTTCTGAATAGAGAGATGAAGATTTAGAATGGACGACTTATGGAAATGAATTTTTAATTTTATGTAGGTGCTATCAAATAAATGGTTATCACATAAACAGTAGTATGTTTACTTTGCCAGCACATATACTAAAAAAATATAAATAGTAGTGAATCCCTTCTATTTTATAGGATACAGATAACTACAATTTCTGTCAGGCTTACATTGGGTTGCTTTATCTTTGCCAGTTGTAAATACCAATAGGTGATTGTAAGGAATGCTCACTGAGCAAGTATATTTTATGCACTAGTTTTCACATAAGAAATAAATAAAAAATATTCTTTATTTTGGTAACTTAGATTTTTTTTCTTTCCTTATAAGGCTATCAAATCCCTGTCAAGAATATCCCTAACACAAGCTGGACTCGAAGCTTTATTTGAGAGCAATCTGCTGGACGATTTGAAAAACGTAATGAAAACAAATGATGTTGTTCGATATAGAGTGTATGAGGTACGCCTGAAAGCATACTTTCCGATCCTTACAAAGCAGGGTGTAGTAAACTTATAATGGAAAGCAGGATGGCTTAGTATGCATTTCTTCAGGGTATAGGCCCTATACACAGAGCTGGGAATGTAGGGATACGTTCCTAGCTTGGTGTGTAGTGCAGTCATACAAAAAAATTTATAATGCAGTGTAAATACTAAAAGAGGTAACACTGAAACGAGACCAAAAAAGTTAGTACTAGTGAGGAAAAAAAAATAGCTCTCATTTTCATCAGCTTTGTACTGAGCACTGTGTGGAAATTCCTACATATATTCTAATAGTAAACTTTATGTAATTATTAACCTCAGGAGTTACTGATCCAAGAGCATACCCCTTAATAGGCAACAGAATGGAACAGTTTCTTACTTTGATACCACACTGCCCTGGTTTTCCTTTGGTTTCTTCCCTGTGATTCATTATCCTCTTCTGTTGAGCCTTTAATTGTCAGATCTCATGAAGGCAAAGTACCAATACCTGCTCTCACCATAAGCTCTAGTCATTGTTTTGTTTTTCTTTAGTACTAGGGCATAAATCTAGGGCCTTTGCACTGAGCCATACTCCCAGCCCTTTATTTTTTATTTTGAGGCAGGCTCGTACTTAAGTCACTAAGTTACCCAGGTTCAAGAGAGTTGGATTACAGGCATGCACCACTACAGCCAGTTCCTGGACACTTTTATTCTTATGATTTCAATTTTCACCTATGTGATCATGACTCTCAAATGTAAACTTCCAATCTAGACATCTTTTCTAAAGAAAGACCTTGATATCCAACTGCTTACTTGTCCTAGTGGGTGTATTCTAGGTCGCTCATATCCCTAAACTGAATTTCTGATCCACCCCATTCTTGCATAAAAAAAACAGTGGCAACAAAACTGTCCCTGTTTTAAAGTCCACATAGTTGGTTGTTAGACTTTGGGGTCATTCTGTTAGAGGATTTGTTCTTTCACATAACTATTCTGTCCTCATGTTTACCTAAACCCCAGCATTTCTTTTCATTGGCATAGCCACTGTGACCCTAGAGTAACCTACCAGTGTCCAGGCTGATCTCCCCGCTTTGTCATCTCTAGTGTATTTTACATGCAGTCATAATGATCTTTCCTTCCCAAACATTACTTTTTTAAGTCAACAGGTAAAATAATATATTTCAAACAGCATGATGTTTTAAAGTATATTTTTATTTTTATATTTTTATTTTAAAAATCCATATCTAATTCCGTCACTTCTTTATTCAAAACCCTCCAATGTCCTTTATGTATCAGTAAGCTTTCATTGAATGAAGAAGTAACTGAGAATGCATACATGAATTTTTTTTCTTTTTGTGGTGCTAGGGATTGAACCCAGGACCTGTACTTAATAAGCAAATACTCAACCTGTGAGCTGCATTTACTGAGTGAATGGTTTTTATAATCTATTTATTCCTGCTGATTCAGGCTTTTATACCCTGATGGATGATTTCTTTGGGGGAAAAGTGCAGATATACCCAGAGATGGTGGAATATGTTGGTGCTACAATATTTCCTTACATGTTCAGTAAAGTTTTCCTAGAGACAATGGATTGTTTAAAAATTCATTTATATACAGTACCTAGTTCTGCATTTAACTTTTAAAAGAGACCTACCAGGTTTTAATATGATTTGAACTTTCTTGTTTTTACTGTTCTTCTCTTTCAGCTAATTATAGAGATTTCTTCTGTGTCACCAGAATCTTTACACTACTGTACGATGAGTGGATTAGTAACCCAGCTCCTGAGAGAGCTGACAGGTGAAGATGTGCTGGTCAGGTGTGTTGACTGAGAGAGTTATTAAAGTGAAATGTCCTCTTTTGGAGAATCGGGAATTGACCTTGGGACCTGCCATGATAGGGACATAGGTCCTCAAATGAGTGTTAATTCCAATCTCTTCCAGCTCCCTGTTCCCCAAATCCCTTTAATAGCTGCTAAAGGTTTGCTTATTGATATTCCACAGTTTACTAATAACATCTCCCTGTTGGGTACTTAGCTTGCTTTAAGAATTTTGATGTTATAATAACATTAGAGTTATCTTTTTTGTGTAGGTTTTAAATTTTCCTTTTATTATGACTTTCTTTTTGTTTATTTGTTTAGTTTTGGTTTTTTGAAACAAGGTCTTGGTGTGTAGTCCAGGCTAGTTTGAATGAACTGTAGCCCAGGCTGGCCTCAAACTCAGCGATCCTCCTCCCTCAGCCTCCGGAGTGTTGGGATTACAGACATGTGCCACCACATCCTGCCCCATCATGATTTTCTAATTATCTAACATTCTTTAAATGTGAATGAACTTGTTAGTTCACATGCATAAATCAGTCAGTAGTTACGTTGTTTCAAAGCATTTATTTTAGTGTAATAAAAGCATAGGAAAAACTGCCAATAATCAGAAAATAAACAGTATCCACTGTAAAAATACTATTTTTATTTATTTGGAGCACTTCAATCACGATTAGCTATAGATGATTCCCAAGAATTGTTAATTTGTTAATATATGATAATGGAAGTATAACTCTGAGGGAATACTTCTTTCTTCGTAGATTCAAACTGAAATATGCAGGAGTAAATGATAAGATCGCTAAGATTTCTTTAAGATAGTTCAGCAAAAAATGAAACAAAAGAGATTAAAAGAGCAAAATTTTGACCTCTATAAATCTGGGCTATGGGCGCATGATAGTTTATTGCATTACCTTTTGTGTGTTTGACATTTCAAAATATGACTGAAAACTTATCTTAAGAATCAGCTTTGTCATAGTAGAAATAATAATGAGCTTTAATTCATAAGGTCAAGATTTAAGGTTAAACTCTACCAGGTATAACACATGTGATTCCATATAAATCAATCTGAAAAATAGAGCTAAGAGTATGGACCTTTCAGATTTGGTGGGAAGAATTAAACAAAATAACTTAAATGAAAATAATTTTTAAAATATGGTATTCATTTGCAAAATCTCCTTGTTCTTGTCCTTTCATTTTAGAGCCACATGTATAGAGATGGTGACCTCACTGGCATATACCCCTCATGGACGACAGTACCTTGCTCAAGAAGGAGTAATTGACCAAATTTCTAACATAATTGTTGGGGCAGATTCAGACCCTTTCTTTAGCTTCTATCTTCCAGGTAAGAGACATTGATACCTGTGGAAATGATAGTGTGTGTTTTGCTTCTGAATGGCCAGGGATAGTTCTCCTTAGAGCTCATTCCTGTTAGAAGATACCATACCCACCAAATGTAGTTGCACATTGAAAAGATCAGTAATCATAATCAAGTAAGATTCATCCCAGAGATGAAAAAATGATTCAGCATACTACAAATCAGTGCATGTAATACATCACAGAATGAAGAACAAAACCCATATATTTTTGATGCAAAAAAGGCATGTGACAAAATTGAACATCTTTTTGTGATGAACTACCAATAAACTAGGTATAGAAGGATAGTGTCTCAACATAGGAAAAGCTAACATCATATTTAACAGTAAAAAGTTGAAAATTTTCCTCTTACCATCAGGAACAGAAAAGGATGCCCATTTTTACCACTTCTGTTTAACATAATACTGGAAGTCCTAGCCAGGGCAGTAAGGTAAGAGAAAGAAGCAAAAGACATCCTTATCCAAAAAGACATTAAATTGCTTCTGTTTGCAGATGGAGTGATCTTAATATAGAGAATGTCCTGCAGCCTCCACAAAAAAAACTGTTAGAGCTAAGAAATTTGATAAAATGAATTGATAAAATTTGCATCATATAATAGCAGTATAAAAATCAGTAGCATTCTGTACCCCAGCAGTGTACTATCTGAAAAAGAAAGCAAGAAAATACCATTACAGTGTCATCCCAAAGAACAAAATATGTAGGAAAAAATTTCACTAAGTAAAAAATCTATACAATACTATAGATTGAAAACTATAAAATTCTGATAATGCATACAGAAAGATGTCCCAGTTTATTTATTGGAAGAGTTAATGCTATCATAATATCTATACTATCTCCTAAAGAATTTACAGATTGAATGCAATTTCTGTCAAAATCCCAATGATTTTTTTCACAAAAATAAAAAAAAATCCTAAAATTCATGTGTAAGCCATAGTAGCCAAAGTAACATTGAGTGAAAATAGCAAAGCAGAGACATTACACTACCTGACTAAAATATACTGCAAAGCTATGTTAATCAAAGCAGCATGACACTGCTATAAAAAGAGACACAAAGACCAGTGAGATAAAATATTTATTTATTTATTTAGTACCAGGAAGCAAACTCACTTCCTTGTGCTTGCTAGGCAGACACTGTGCCACTGAGCTATATTCCCAGCCCAAGACAGAATAGAGAGTCCGAAAATAAATTTATGATAAATGGTTATGACCAAATGATTTTGTTTTTTTTCTTTTCCCCTTGGTCCTTTTGAGACAGGGTCTCTCTATACAGTTCACACTGGCCTTGAGCTCACTTTGTAGCCGAGGCTTGCCTTGAGCTCACTTTGTAGCCGAGGCTGGCCTTGAACTCATAACAATCCTCCCACCTCAGCCTCCCAGAGTGCTGGGATTACAGGCATGCGCCACCACGCCCGGCAAGACCAGATGATTTTCAGCGAAGTAGCCAAGAACACACAATGGGGAAAAGATAGCTTTGTCAAGAGTGTTGAGACAACTGTCCACAAGCAGAAGAATGAAATGAGATCCTTTGTACCATGTATAAAAATCAATTCAAAATGTATTAAAGTCTTACTAAGATCTGAAACTACTAGATGGAAGCGTAAGAGAAAAGCTCAGTGACATTTGTCTGGGCCAACATATTTTGGATGTGACCCTCAAAAGCATTTGCAAGAAAAAACAAATGGGATTTGTGTCAAACTAAAAAGCTTCTGCAAAGCCAAAGAAAATAGCAGAGTGAAGAAGCAATTAATTGCAAGCCGTATATCTAGTAAAGGGTGAATGTCTAAAATATATAAAAAACACAAGTCACTAGCAAGAAAACAACTCAATTTAAAATTGAGCAGAGGATCTGAATAGAAGACTAGATGCCCAGCAGGTACAGTACATAAAAAAATGTTGAAGATTACTAATGAAGGAAATGAAAGTAAAAACCACAATGAGAAATTACCTGAGACCTTTGACAATGGCTTAGATCAAAAAAGACAAATGATGACAATTATGTGGAGCAAAGGAACATGTCTATAATCCCAGCTTCTTGGGAGGCTGAGGCTGGAGAATCATGAGTTTGAACTTACTCTAGGCAACATAACAAGATCCAAAATCAGAAACAAAATAAAAAGTCTGGCATAATAGCACACACCTGTAATCCTAGCACTTGGGAGATGAGGCAGGAGAATTCCAAGTTCAAGGCCAGCCTGTACTACATAGTTGAGACCCTTCTCAAAAAAAAAAAAGATTTACATAACCATTATAAGAAAAAGAATGAAAGTTCCTTGAAACATTAAGATTAGAACTAGAATATGATCTGGCAGTGCCATTACTGTATACTATAACCAAAGGGTATGAAATCAGTATGTCAAAGATACCTAGGCTTCTGTGTTCATTGAAGCATTATTCAACCTAAGTGCTCATTAATGTTTGAATAGGCAAAGAAAATGTCTACTATATCCATAGTGGAATACTATTTAGCTTTAAGAAGAAAGATCCTGTCATTTGCAACAGCATGGACAAACCTACAGTACGTTATGCTACGTGGAATAAGCAAGACACAAAAAGACACATGATCTCATATATATACGCAGTCTAAAAAATTGAACTCATGAAAGTAGAGATAATATTACAGGGGCTGGTGGGGCAGAGTTGGGTAGATGTTGGTTAAAAGATACAAAGTTTGTTAGGAGGAGTAAAGTATAACATTGACTAAAGTTAATATATCTTGTTCCTAAAAATTCCTTGAGAGTAGCCATTTCACAATGCATATATGATTCACAATGTTATGTAAAATAAATATATGTAATTCTTGTCAATTAAAAAAGTTAAACTGAGTCTAGTGGCACACACCTGTAATCTTAGCTATTCAGGAGACTGAGGCAAGAGGAATGCAAATTCAAGGTTAGTGTGAGCAACTTAGCAAGACCCTTTTTGCAAAATCAAATACTGTGCAGTGATACAGAACCTCAGTTCTTGAACTCAGTTCATTCCAAATTCCTGTTCAAATACCAAACGTTCGAGAACTGGACATATATTTCCCATAAGAAATAATGGAACACGAAGTAATTGGTTCTGAGGCCCAAAACTTATAAGTTCATTTTTCCAGGACTTTAACAAATTTCACAACGATTTCTTTCTTCAACTCTATTGTTGTTCTCACAGTTTTCCTCTCTCCTGCTGGTATCACTAACTTTGTTTGGAGCCATGATACAAAAAACAAAAAGCACAGTGATGAGTATTTTAACACACTGTTACTAACACAAGTACTATATGTTGTGTGTGTGAGAGCACTGGTTAAGTTGAAGCGTCACCTCTTTGTGTCTGCGGCAAGACTTGACGTATGACTTCCTCTTGGCCCAAACAAGATTTTCAGGTTGGATTTTCTGTTCGACTATTGAGCAAAAGTATGAACACCTAGGAGATTTTTTTTTTTAACTTTATTGTTCAAGTAATGGAAAGTTAAGCTTAGAACCATTTGACAACTGACATATCATTGTATGTGGGGCTCAGGGAGCAGCTTGTTGGTAGAATGTTTGCTTAGCATTTGTGAGGGCCTGAGTTCCAACCCTAGTACCACCAAAAATTTTTTAAAATTAGAAAAGGATAGCCACAACCCACTTAAGGATAGGGAGTCTAATGTCCTGGAAGCCACACACCGTTGTCTGTAATTTTCTGGTAACATTAGTGCTTTTTAGAGCATTAGGGCAATTTTTTTAGAAGCTCAATGAAAAGACATAAAAATACTAATAATGACATTTATAGTATATGTCACAGATCTATCAAATCTGAGTTAGAATCTACCTAAAATATGCTCCCTAAGTAGCCGATCTTTTTTTTTTCTTTTTTCTTTTTTTGAGACAGGGTCTCACTTTGTAGTACAAGCTGGTGTTGAACTCACTATATAGCCCAGGCTGGCCTCAAACTTTTAACAGTCTTCCTGCCTCAGGCGCCTGAGTGCTAGGATTATAGGCATTTACCACCATACCCAGCAGTTTTTGTGTATTTTTGGTGGTGCTGGGAATTGAACCCAGGACCTTGTGCATACAAGGCAAGAACTCTACCACTGAGCTGCATTCCCAGCTCCAGTTTTAAACAGTTATCTACTTGTTTAAAAGTTTCTTCCCAATAATGAGTCCAAAGACTGAGACAGATCAGAAGTTCAAAGCCAGCCCGGTTTCTGCTGCTAGTTCAGGCCTGAACTACATAACAATACCTGTCTTTAAAAAAATAATAATAGTGATCCCAAGCTTGTTTTCCTGTAATTTATGTCCACTAATCTTTATTCTCCCTCTTGCACATAATAATACTTCCGCATTTGGACCCGCCTTCATTGGCATTCTGGGGTTCCTGTTCTCTCAGGACCACACATTATAGGTCCTTAGGGTCTCTTATTATTTCTGTTTCCCAAGGAACACTGTACTCTAGCCTTTTCTCCCTTTCTTGTCTGTGTTTTATAACTGTTCCTATGAGAGCATAGGGCCCATAATTCGTGATCTTACTCCTCTGTTAAAATATTTTTAGGATTTGTGAAGTTTTTTGGAAACCTGGCTGTCATGGATAGTCCTCAGCAGATCTGTGAGCGTTACCCTGTCTTTGTGGAGAAGGTGTTTGAGATGACAGAAAGTCAGGATCCCACCATGATTGGTGTAGCTGTAGACACAATTGGAATCCTGGGATCCAATGTTGAAGGAAAGCAGGTTTTACATAAAACAGGTTGGTATGACTTGTCTGGGCATTTTTTTAGGTGTCTTTAAATTTTGACAAAGGTGAAGTATTCAAGTTCATTTGCTGGTGGGCTAACTGCCTTGTAGAAACTGGTTTTACAGGTAGTGGTCTGTGACTGAATTCATCTCTAAACTCCCATTTATTGCTACTGAAAACCTTTTTTACTTTGCACTGTCTAGGGTTCTACCAACCAATTAGGACTAAGCACTATTTCTTCCTCACAGCTTCCTTGAACAGTATTCATGGTACAAAGCCCTTGTCATGTTCTAGTTCTGAGACTAACCTTAGCCCTTGAATTTCATTTACTCTTATAATTTCTCTAGGCCCCATTTGTTTTTGAAAAGGGCATAACAACTACTTTTCAGGGTTGTTACATATAATTAGTGAAAACTTTTTTGTATTCTGCCAGAAAGGAATCAAAATTTGGTTACAAGATTTTATGTTAAGAAAGATACTTCTGTGGCACATCCTTGAGTATCTAAATAGCACAGTGACTTCACAATAAATATGCAGCAGTATTATGAAGAACCTTGTGAAGTAATGTTGAAAATTAAATTAATATGTCATTGTGTACTGGTGCTAACATCCCTGTTATATATACTTTTCTAAAGTGCTTTTATCTATGACATATAATCCTTTTATAGTCATAAGGAATATACTATTGTCATTCTCATTTTACAGATAAGGTAGCTGAAACTCAGAGAAGTTAAGAAAATTTTCTAAGATCATACAGACTGGGGCAGCTGCTACTCAAATCCAGGTCCTTTGATTCCAATCCTATACACTTTGCCTTATATATGCTGCATTACATATAATTGTGCTGTAGGTCAGTCAGTTGGTCTCTTGACTACATGCTTATTTTTATGTTGGTTTAACCTTCTAGGAGTCATACTAAATGCAAGTATACTTCTAAAAAATTCACTTTTCACTTTATACCCATTAGGATATTATTTAAATTTTTTTAAAAATTAAAATAACAAGTGCTATTAAGAAATCATAATCCTGTTTACTGATGGAAATATGAGATGATGCAATCTGGAAAATAATATGGAAGTTCCACAGAAAATTAAACATGGTCCACCAATTTAATTTGTAGGTATAGACTCAAAGGTACTGAAAGCAAGGTCTCAAGCAGATACTTATACACCCATGTTCATACCAGTGTTACTATAGCAAAAACTAGTGAAAGCAACCCATGGTTCCTCACCATATAAATGAATAAACAAAACGTGGTATATACATAGAAGGGCATCTTACTTAGCTTTGTAATAATATGAGATTGTGATGTATGCTATATAGCACAAAGTTTGTAGACATTGTGTCAAGTGAAATAAGCTAGACACAGGAGACATACTCTACTGTATGAGTCTACTTACATACGGTACATAGACTAGTTAAATTCATAGAAACAAAAAGTGGAGTACTAGTTACGAGGGTGTGAGGGAGGGAAAAATGGGAATTACTGTTTAATAAGTATATAGTTTTGGTTTGCATTATTGAGAAAGTTCTGAAGATAGTAGTGATGATTGTACAACAGAGTGAACGTACCTAATGGCCCTCAACTGTATGCTTAAAATAGTAAATTTTATGTTATGGATATTTTACAACATACAAAAAAATCTCATTGTTATCCTTTAAAGGAACTCGCTTTGAAGGCTTGCTCATGAGAATAGGACATCAAGCAAAGAATGCCTCTACAGAATTAAAAATTAGATGCTTGGATGCGGTTTCATCTCTTCTGTATTTACCAGTAAGTAAACTGGAAAGTTAATGAATGACATCGGGACGTATTTGGAAATACAAATCTGATCTGTTATGAGTAAGTGAATTCTAGTTAACAGTATAATTGTTGACTAAGTAAAGGCCATCTTTTTCACTTTTATTAAAAGATAACCTTTATGTGACTGATAACATTTTTAAGTTAAAGGGACATGATAGAATGTTAGAACTGAAGAGCCCCTCCGTCCAGCAAAATCTAGGAAAGGTCTGGTCTGGGTTTGAGGATAATCCTTCCAGACTTAGCTTGCATGACAGATTAAAGACTGAGTACCATTTAAATCCAGATCTTCTGACCTACTTACTTACTTATTCATTGTCTTTTTGAGACAGGGTCTCACTATGCAATTCAGGCTGGCCTTGAGCTCACTTTGTAGCCCAGGCTGGTCTCAAACTCACAAAGATCCTCCTGCCTCAGTCTCCTGAGTGCTGGGATTACAGGAATGCACCACCACGCCCTGCCTGACTTTGCTAATATGTATGTTTCTCCAGATGTTAACTTTGTCATGACATTTTCCTTTTCTGTCCTGTAGCCTGAGCAGCAGACTGACGACCTTCTGAGGATGACAGAATCCTGGTTTTCCTCTTTATCTCGAGACCCACTGGAGCTCTTCCGTGGCATCAGTAATCAGCCCTTCCCTGAACTACATTGTGCTGCCTTGAAGGTGTTCACGGTAGGTAATCTACTGGACTCCATAAGTCCTCTGGGGACTTCTAATGAGCCAGAACATGGCTCTGTTTCTCCTCTCTGCTGTTTGAGACCAGTGAGAGAGACAGATGTGTGAACAGTGCTTGGTGAAAGGTATTAGGACTGTTCATAGTCTGAACAGGGTGCTATAGGATCACAGCATTAATTCTGAACTCCTTATGTGCCGTATTCAGTTCACCCAGTCCTAGTCTTCTTGAGCCTTTTCCCTGCTCTTCTCCTTCCGGCACTTAATTCTCTAGTGATACCAGCATACTTGTGTCATTATCTCTGGACCTTTATTGTGTTCTCTGTATCCAACACTCTTCCTTTACTTCTTTGTTAATCTTTTACTTACTCATCAAGAGCTAGATATCTGCTCAGTATGCTTTGTCCAAATGAGCAAGGCTGAGTTAACACATTCAGGGCAGAGCCATAATTCTGCGTCTTGCTGCCAGGTGGCCCTGATTTGAACGGAGTCAGCCTGCCGGCTTGACCCATTGGTAGTGCATGCCTGACTCTGAAAAAATGGGTGCTCCTGTGCCACAAAAAAAGGCAAATACATTACGACATTTTGTGAACTCTGCGTTAATCAGCCGCCTTTATGCATAAAATGTTGTAAAGAAATTCACGAGTATAATTTCTTTTTAATTTAATGAAATAAATTTTGTTATAATTTTTTAGTATTCATTGGTATGAATACTATTAATATTTTGGGGAGGGCAGTAATTATTCCAGTTTAAGCAACTAAGATTGGATCCATTTATAGACTTTTTATTAATTTTACTAGTAAAAATCGTGATAAAAGTGATTAGATCCATTTACGCCTCCAGTGGTACAAGCCGCCCAATGGAACAGTTGTGCGTGTACCATAGGTGGTTCGAGCCAGCGGGAATGTGTTAAACAGTGCTGGTACTTACGTACCTCATTTATTCATTCAGTAAATACTTGTTGAGCTGGTTTGTTTTTTGGGTGTATGTAAGGGTTACAACAGTGAACAACATATGTAAGATTTTTCCTGAAGATGCCTGTTATGGAAGCCAGGCAATAAATGTAATTGTAATGTTACTTATATAATTATAGCTGTGATAAGAATTGTACTTCTGCTAACAGAGTCCACCAAAAAAGTATACATACTTCAGGCAAACAAATACTTGTACAATTATTTTAATACTAAATTTATTGAGACTTCATGAGATTAATACAAGTTACCTTTGGTCTCTGCGATTACAAGGGGTGCTCAAAGTGGTGGCCATTAGCTTCCAGACATGTATTAGTATGGCGAACTGCTGCTTGGTTAACTTTGGTCACTGAGATTGCTGCACGTGAATTTTCAGTTTCTTCTCTAACACCATCTATTGAAAAACCATTATACTGTGTTTCTTGTCCTGAAGTGTGTATATGTTTTTTTGGCAACCTTTATTTATTATGTTGAAAATGTACGTTAATTGATCTCTTCCCCTATTAAGCAGAGTTTGTGGAGAATAGGAGCCATATCTGATTCATGTTGTAGCCCCAGCCCTTACCATGACTCCTGGGTTCCTCGAAATGTAGTAATCACCTTAGTAATCTTATCATAATGGGGTTCAGGCAGCATACTACATCTAGACTGGGAGCGGAAAGGAAAGAGAAGGCTTCCTGAGGATGTGATATATACTGACAAATCTTCCTGTCAAATTCAAGAACATCTACTTTTTTTTCTTAGTTTTTATTAGTACATGTTTTCAGTACATAAGAACATCTTTTTTAGCCTGCTTCACCCTTGTAGTCATTGGATAAGATGGCCATTTTGGCTCCCGCGTTGGTATTTCTTTATTAGTTGAATTTTTGTTAATTCTACCTTATACTGTGCTTAGTTTTCACAGTTGATCACAGTTGTTAGGCATAATTTTTGATTTACTGGTTGTGATGGTTTTTATTTCAGCACCCTGAAATAGTTAATTTTAGGGATCTCTTGGAAATGTAGATTCTGAATCGATAGTTCTGAAATGGAGCTTGAGATCTTGAATTTCTAACAAGCTCCAGGTGATCCTGATGGTGCTGATCTGTAGAAACATTGAGAGGAAGAAAGGTAGGCTATACACTTATTACTTGTTCTTTATTAAAATGTAATAGTAAAGCTGGGTGTGATGGTGCACGTCTGTAATTCTAGCACGTAAAGGGCTGAAGCAGGAGGATTGCTACTAGTTGGAGGCCAGCCTGGGCTGCATAGTGAATTCAAAACCACTCTGAACTACTCTATCTTAAAAAAAAAAAAAGAGAGAATAAAAGGTTTTTTTAATCTAATATTGCACTTTTAATCAGCATTAAAGTTGCTTATCCCTCATTTTAAAATTGGAAAAAATTGCAAAGTAGAAATTTTTTAAATCACATGAAGTTGTATTTTTTGAGTTTCATTTTAATATTTATTTATTTTGAGTGGAAGTACTGTAAACAGAGTCATACATGGGTACCCCTGCCCAATCTCATTTCCCTTCTTTCCTTCTTGGATATAATCACTGTCACAAATCCAGGCCGTACATGATTTTATATTTTTACCATATATTATATGTTTAAACAAAACATAGTACTTTACATTTTCTTAAATTTTACAAATGGTATGCTACTTGTACTCTACCATTTGCTTTATGTTTCTAAAATAAACCTGTTCAAGGAAACAATTAGAAAAGTTAAGATTGTCTAATGTAACTTTATCTCCAACATTGTTATGTTTCTATATTCAAATACAAAGTGGAGCCAAGAGTTTGGAATAGCAGCAATGTGTCGTTCTCCTATAAATGAAAATTTATATAGTATATGTTACAAATGATACTATAATGAACCTCCTCAAAAATACTGTCTGTGTACATGATAAGAGTGTCTTCAGCATATTCATTTCTTCTTTGGTTTTTGCTTTCACTTTTCTGCTGTTGTGATCATGTCTGTATGGCTTGGATCTGCTTTTTTGTGTTAACAGGTTTATCTGTGTCATTGCTATTTGTGAACAGTCTTACTGCTTATTTTTTATTGCTATATACCATAATTTACTTAACCATTCCTTCGTTACTGGACATTTATATTATAACTATCACACTGTGATGACCATTTTTGTATACAAAACTTTATTAACACTTAGGATTGTTTTCTTAAATGTGTTTCTCAGGAGAGATCTTAATTTCTGAAGGCCCAAATGAATTATATTCTTTGTGCTTTTCTCTTTTAGGCTATTGCAGACCAACCTTGGGCTCAGAAACTTATGTTTAACAGTCCCGGCTTTGTAGAGTATGTGATGGACCGGTCTGTAGAGCATGACAAAGCTTCAAAGGATGCCAAATATGAACTGGTGAAAGCACTTGCCAATTCTAAGACAATTGCAGAAATCTTTGGGAACCCAAATTATTTGAGGCTTAGAACTTACCTGAGTGAAGGTCCATACTATGTGAAACCTGTTGCCACAACAGCAGTAGAAGGAGCTGATTGATCTCTTTTAGAGTCCAATGTAGAGGACCACGTTTTGACCACTTTTCCAAAGACATTTGCCTCCATCCGTAGTTTACAAAACAGAGACATCCCTTCGCCCAGAATACTGTGGAGTGTCTAATGTAACTTTATCTCCAGCGTTGTTATGTTTCTATATTGAAATACAAAGTGGAACCAGGAGTTTGGAATACATTAAGAGGAACCAAACATGATCATAAAGAACAAGTGTTTTTCGGATTCTTGTGGCTGCCTTAATCTTTGCAAGAAGATGGAAGTTTTGTTCTTCTAAGAAAATTTTCTTGGATCTACTCAAGGTCTTAATTAGAAAACCATTTCAAATATGTGAAACCAAATTATTTTGGAATTCTTTCTCATTTTCTTTTTGTTATTTTTCATCTTGTAATTCCACTTCATTCAAAGTCTTGAGTGTTTTTCAAAAATAAGTAGTTTAGATTCCTAAAATTATGTTCTGTATATGAAGAATAAATACTTTTAATAAGGTCTCAATTTTTTTGTTGTTGGTACTGTTATGTCTTTGAAAAATAGACATAAATCTCTTAAGAAATATTAATGGTTATGAACCAAATTAAGCCTCCCTTTCATTTACTTATTTATTTTAATTTTTTTTGAGGATGCACAAGGTCTCACTATATGGTTCAGTAGTTCAGTCTGGCCTTGAATGCATGGCAGTCCTGCCTCCGCCTACCGAGTGCTGGGATTATGGGCAGGTGTCACCATGCCCAGTCTCTGTTTTTAAAAAGAAAAAAAAAAATTGAGGTGTTGTCCTTTCAATGCTATTTGCTATTTATGAGTGAATTTTACCTTTTTGTTGTGGGGCAAGGAGAATGAACACAAACCAGAAAAGCTCCAAACCTGTTGTTTTATTTATTGATCAGTCATTGTTAAGGGTTTTGCTATTGATTTTTCAGATCCATAAAGTCATCTTTGAGTGACCAGAGAGCGATACTAACTCCTAATGTGGAGAATCAGAATAAAAGGGATAACACATGTAAACAAGAATGCTGTCTTCCTACTTTACAAAGAGTTAGGTTTCTTTTCATTGACAAAGACTCTGCCCACCTGTCTTCCAGTGCAGTTTGCACACCAAATCACCTGTCCAGGGGTTTTCTGCATGAGCGTGTTGTTAGAGTAACAGCTTCAGAATTAAGAGACTTGTTTCTTTTAGGCCATGGTGAAGTTAATAAACCGTCCCTTCTCTACAAGAAAATGGTTCTCAAATGACTGGAATCCTGGATAATCTCTCTTTGAAATCTCCAATATTTCTGAGTCTCCTTTTTCCATGTTTTATATTGACCATTTCTCTACTGTTATTATCATTAATTAGGCTGTAGCCAGATTTTTCCTGCTCTGAAATACTCTTTAAAGTGACTTTTGCTTTAGCCTCATTCATGATGTTAATTTTCTTATTGTAATAAAATATACATAATAAATGTATATATATTCATATATATGTAACAGTAAAGTTTACTGTCTGAAGTATCTTTTAAGTGTACAGATTAATGATATTAAATACTATCTGTGCAAAATGTGGGACCATCACTGCCATCTCTCCAGAATTATTTTTCTGTTGTAAAACTAAAACTCCATACCCACCAAACAACTTCCCACTCCCTATTTCCCCCAGCAGCTGACAGCTGCCATTCTAATTCAGGGTGATGATTTTATTCATTTAAAAAAAAGATACAAGCAATTACAGATAGAATATTTATAAAATCAGGAAAACAAGCCAGGATCTGGTGGAGAAATTCAATAAGTTTATGTACAAAGTGATAAAAGGAGAAAGCTTTCGAGTTTTAAAAATTTATTACAGTAAAAGACATGTTGCCATTAATACCCCCGAGATATTCCCCCTCACTCTCAATGCATGTATCCCATTGTTCTTGCTACTTTCTGAAGCAGTTCGGGAAGTCCTCTTTTGCCAGTGCCTTTAACTGTGCTGTTGTGGCTGCTTCAATGTCCTGAATCCATTCAAAGCATTTACTTTTCATGGTCATTTTGACTTTCAGGGAAGAGCCAGAAGTTGCATGGTGCCAAACTTGTGAATAAGGTGAATGAAGACACACCATGAGGTTTTTATTTGACAGAAACCGCTGTAAACATTTTGTGTAAATGCAGGACATTGAGGCAGCCACAGAAAGGCACAAGAGGACTTTTAGAACTGTTTCAGAAGGTAGCAAGATGGATGGAATAAGTATGTTCAAAGTGAGGAGGAGTATTTTGAGGGGGTTTGATGACCGTATGTCTTTTACTGTAATAATTTTTAAAACTTAGTGACCTTTTTGACTATAATTTTAAAAACCTTGAATCCCAAGAATCTAATTAATGTAAAAATACAGTTGACAGCCCCAAAACAAGACATGAAACAAATTCTGAAATTGAAGCTAGCTCTTTGGAACTAACACAGTCAGAGGAGGAAGAAGAGAGTGATGACATACTATAGTACTTACAGAATATAATTAGTGAACAGATTTTCTATGTGATATTGTCAGAGGGAGGAGAGATGGAGAAAAATACAGAAAGCTTATTTAACAAAATACTGCAGAAAATTTTCCAAATCTTGGAAGAGAGAATGTGTGAAGTCAAAGGTTACTTGAAGATGAATAATCAAAGAAGGGGAAAAAAAAAGAATGAAAGAAAAAGTGTAAAGGATTTATAAGAGCATTGTAAGAACAAATATTTGAGTTACAGAAGGTTCTAAAGGTGAAGGGAAAGACGGCCAATTACAGTAATTTAAAAAACAATATAAAACTTTCCAAATCTAGGGAAAGATGTAAATGTGCAAGTACTGGAATCACCATGATCTTTAATCAGATTCAAGCCAAAGAAGAGTACTCTAAGGGAGTATAATCCACTTGTCAAAAATCAAGAAAATGTTATACTGTAGTTATTTAAGGTGTTCCCCTGAGCCTTCATCGTGTTGAAGGCTTGATTGCTAGCTGGTAAGCTTTTGGGGAAGTGATTGGATGATGAGCACTCTAAATTCCTCAGTGGCTTTATGCTTACAGGAGAGAATGGGATGTCTGAGTCTGTCTATGCTGCTATAACAAAATGCCTGAAACTAGGTTATGTATGTGTTCGTTAGCTATACTGGGAGATGAGCTCAGGGAAATTCACTGAGCTATAGCCCTGTTTTCTTTTTTTTTTAATTTTGAAATGTGGCCTTGCTAAATTGCTCAGGCTGTGGTTAAACTTTTGTCCTCCTGCTTTGCCTCCCAAAGTGCTGGATTACAGGTGTAAACACCACATTCGTCTGAGACGGTAATTTATACACAACATTTTCTCTCCACATTCAGCTGAAACTGGGTAATTTATATAAAACAACCTTTTCTCTCACAGTTTTGGAGACTAGGAAGTCCAAGATCACAACACTAGCATGTTTGATTCTGGTCAGAGCCACTCTGCTCTCAAAGTGGCATTTCATTACTGTCCCCTCACATGGCAAAAGTAAAAAGGGAAGAAAGGCTTTAATTCTATTCACAAGGGAAGAGTTCTCATGACCTAATCACTTGCTAGAGTACCAACCTCTTAATACTGTTTTACTAAGGTTTCTGTCTCAACATGAATTTTGCAGTGGACACAAACATTTAAACTATAGCAGGTGACATATTCAGATATTGGAGAAAGGAAAAAAAAAAAAAAGAACCACTGATTACTGTACCCAGCAAAGTTATCCTTAAGCATGAAGGAGAAATACATTTCCACACAAAAACTAGGGAAAAAATAAGTGTATGAGATGATAGAAATGCTAATCACTCTGACCTGGGTGTTGTTCTTGTGCAAATGTGTCAAAACATCACACTATACCCCAGTGTAGAACAAACTGCAGTATTTATTGCCACCAGACCTGTCTTACAAGAAACACTAAGAAGTTCTTCAAGTTGAAAGGAAAGGATGCTAATTAGTAGCACATAAAGTATAAAACTCACTAGTAGAAGTATGTACACAATCTAATTCAATATGCTCAAATACTGAAGTGGTGGCATTTAAATCACTTCCACTTTTAGTAAGAAGGTTAGAAGACAAGCTTTTTTTTTTTTGGTTTTTCTCCGGCACCAGGAACCGAACTCACGACCTTGCGCTTGCCAGGCAGGCGCTTTTGCCGCTGAGCTAAATCCCCAACCCCTAGAAGACAAGCTTTAAAATAATAATAGATACTATTTTCAAGGATATGCAAAGATCTAAATTGTGACAGTGAACACATGCAAATTGTGTGTACAGGGTAGAGTAAAATATTTACTGTTATTTTATACATACAACCTTAAGTTGTCACCTTAAAATAGCCTGTTATACAGTAAGGCATTTTGGGTAAATGTCGTGGTAACCACAAGATAGACAAAAGACAAAAAGTTAGGAATGAAAGTATGCCCCTATAGAAAATATTTACAAAGACAAAAGAATCTACAGAACAGCCAGTAAACAAACAAATTGGCAAAAGTAAGTTCTTACCTATTAGCAATTACCCTGGATATAAGTGGGTTAAATTCTCTAATCAAAAGATACAGAATGCATGAATTTTTTATTTTTTAAAATTTATTTTAAAAGTAAAAGAGGGAAAACATTAACAAAGAGACATCCATTTACCTAATAGCATAAGAACAATACAAGCAACATAGAGTTACAGACAAAGTGGTAGGAAATTAACAATGGTTGTTGTATTACATATTGATATCTTCAAAGTGGTTTCTCAGGAAAACAAATAGAGACATGCAAGACTGATCAAATAAGTAATCATTAACTGTTCCTTTCAGTAAAGTGATAGAAGTCAGTAATATGAATGAACTTTTTAAAAAGACACATCTATATGCATCTATAAGAGACTCAACTTAGTCCATTTTCTTTTGCCTTAACAGAATACTTGAGACAGGTAGTTTATAAAGAAAAGAAGATGATTTAACTCATCATACCAGAGGTTGAGAAATCAAGACCAAATGGCTGCATTTGGGGAAGAGCCATGCTGCATGTTAGCGTGGTAGGAAGAAAAAGCACAAGGATAAACCAGCATGTATAGAAGAAACAGGATCTGGACTCCTGAATTAGCTAACCCACTCCTATGAAAAAGAAAATGTCATTCCATTATTGAAGGCTTTCCTCCCAGGACACAAACACTTCACACCAGACCACATTACCCAACATTATTATATTGACCCACTTGGCCTCAGCATAAATTTTGGTGTGCTCATATTCAAGCCATGGTAGATTCGCTTCACCTTTAATGAAATATAAATTGAAAGTGAAAGAATGGAAAAAGATATTCCATACAAATGTAAATGGAAGACAGCAAGAATGGTTATACCTCTATAATATAGAAAATTATAAAAACTATTGTTATGGCAAAATTCAACAAGATAGGTTCTCATGAGAAGCCGAAAATGTGGGGACAAACAAAGCTTTATTTTATTTATTTATTTATTTTTTTTGGTTTTTCTCCAGTACCAGGAACCAAACTCACGACCTTGCACTTGCCAGGCAGGCGCTTTTGCCGCTGAGCTAAATCCCCAGCCCTAACAAAGCTTTATTGAAACACACAACTGACACCACTGACCACGAGTCAGAAAAACAAGATGTCGGCAACCAGAGAACTTTGTACTGAGTTTTTATACTTTTACAAGTAACCTTGATAACCACATTACCTCATGTAGGATTACCAAAATGTCACATCATGATCACAAGGTTTACATTTCCCAGGGGTTTGTTAATATGGTTAAATTTTAGCTTACCTACAATTTAACTATTTATTTCTCATTTTATAGCTTTGTTCTCCTGTTGTTAGCTATAAGGGAGGGAGTGGAAAATTGAGTTCATCTAAAGTTTAAGTGACTTCTAAAATGGAGTTACAAAAAGAAAATGGAGTCTTTCTTGCTCTATCACTATAAAAAAATTGTAAAACTAGACAAAATTGTAAAACTAAGTCAAAAATTGTAAAACTAGACAAAAGAGATCATTATATAATGAGAAAGATAAATTCATGGATCTATGATAATTGTAAATATATATATATAGATATATACATATACATATACATATAACATCAGAGCACCTAAATACATAGAACAAACATCCATAGATCATGCAGGGGCAGAAAATTAAAGTGTAGAACTATAAGACTTCAGTATCTTACTTTTAATAATGAACAGATCAAATCCAGACAAAATCAGTAAAGAAACATTATATGTAAAAAATTTTGATTAGGGTTTTCTAGAGAAACAGAATCAATATATATAGACAGTGACCGAATGTTACAATAGTCCACAATGGTTGTCTGCATACAGGAGAGTCCCAGGGTCCAGCAGTTGCTCAGTCCAAGAAGCTGGAAGCTGCAGAACAAGAAGGTTCAAAGATGCAGTGCCAGTCTGAGATTCAGGCCTGAAATCTTCCTGGAGAGTCACTGGTATGAGTCCAACTTGAAAGGCTGAAGATAATGGAGTCAGATGTCCACAAGCAATGGCAGTAACATGATACACGCACTCAAACTGATGGAGCTTTTCAAATGCAAGGTCATTTCCTCCTTTTTCCCCTATCCTTTCATCCTGGTTGCAACCCTAGTGGATGGTGCCATGCAGGGTGCCCACCCCCTCGGTTTGCTTGCTTATAGCCAATTATCTCTGGAAACACCTCACAGACACATTCAGAAGTATGCTTTATTAACCCACTAGATATTTCTTAATGTAATTAAGTTGACACCTGTGACTAATGGTCTTATAAACTTTGCTTTAGACCAAATGGATCATATATATATACCCCTCCATTCAACATCAGCAAAATGCATATTCTTCTGAAGAATATAGAATAGCTCACATGTTAGGTGACAGAATAAATTTTAACAAGTTTAAAGAGTGCAAAATCATATTAAGTATCTTTTCTAATCACAATGATATGAAATTAGAAGTCAATAATAGGAGTAATTTTAAGAAATTGTTAACTAATATGTGGAAATTACACATGCTTCTAAACATCCATGAGCTGAAGAATAACTTAAAAGGGAAATCTAAAAATATCTGGAGACAAGTAACAATGGAAACACAATATATCAAAACTTACTGGATGCAGCAAAAGCAATTTTCAGAAGGAAGCATACTACAATAAATGCCTACATTAAAAAAAAAGAAAGCCCCCAAACAAACAACCTAATATTATGCCTCAAGGAACTAGAGGTATAAACTAAAACCCATGTTAGAAGGAAGGAAATAAAGATCAGAGCAGAAATAAATTAAGTAGACTCAAAAAACAATAGAAAATATCAACAAAACTGAGTTAATTTTTTAAAAAGAAAAAAAGCCAACAAGCTGCCAGATTCATGAAAAAAAAGAAAGGATTCAAATAAATAAAGGAAAAATGTAGAAAAAAATCAGGGATACCAAGGATCACAGTGACTACTGTGAATGATAATACAGACAAATTAGAAAGCCTAGAAAAAATGGAAATATTGCTAGGCAAATTAAACCTACAAAGAGTAGATCGTGAAGAGTAGATAGTGAAGAAATTATTTTCTGAACAGATAATAATGAGTAAGGAGATTGAATTAGTAATAAAGTGTTTTCCATTAAGGAAAAACGCAACACCTGATGGCCTCATTGTTGCATCTGCTAGATACCTAAAGAAATACTACCACTCTTTCTCAACTTTTAGAAAATGCAAAAAGAGATACTGCTTATTTTACAAAGCTAGTATTACACATAAAGTCACCACAAGAAAATCTCATTACAGGCCAATATCTCTGCTGAATATATATACAAAAATACTCCAAAAATACTAGCAAACTAAAAAAAACCTAGAAAATACTAGCAAACTGAATTCAGGAGCACATAAAGGGATGATTCCTCATGGTCAAGTGCAACCATGGGGGCGGTTGCAAGTATGGTTCAATATTTGTAAATGTACAAATCATGACACACCAAATTAATGAAAGAAAGAAAAAGAAAGAAAATTAATGAATGAAAGAAAAAGTCATATGAGCATATCAACAGATGCAGAAAAGACATTTGATAAAATTCCACACGCTTTCATGAGGAAAAAAACTCAATAAATTAGGTATCACATAATAAAAGCCATATATGACAACTCCATACTAACATATACTGAAGGGTGAAAAGTTTCCTACTTTCACTATTTCTACTCAACATAGTACTATAAGTCCTCACCAGACTGTATGAAAAAAATGCTCAATATTAATAATCATCAAGGAAAAGGCCAGGGATATAGCTCAATGGCACAATGCCTGCCTGATGAGCGTGAGGTCCTGAGTATGATTCCCAGTACCAAAAAAAAAATCATCAAGGAAAAGCAAATTAGAATCACAATGAGACAGGTATCACCTCACACCAATTAAAATGGTTAATATTTTTTAAAATGAAAGAAACAAGTGTTGGTGAGGAAGAAGTGTTGGTGAAGAAAAAGGAATCACTGCATACTGTTGGTAGGAATGAAATTAGTATAACCATTATGGAAAACAGTATGGGAGTTCCTAAAAAATTAAAAGTAGAACTAAAATAGGACCTGGCTATTCCACCAATGGGTTTATATCCAATGGAAATAAAATCAGTATGTCAAAGACATATTTATACTCCAATGATCACTGAAGCATTTTTTACAATAGGAAAGATAAGGAATCAACCTAAGCATCTGTTTTTTTTAATATATAAGTAAAATGTGGATTATATCTAAAACGGAATACTACTTAGCCTGAAAAAAGGAAACCCTGTCATTTACAACATGGATGACCTGAGAGGACATCATGTTAAGTGAGATAATCCAGACATATGATCTCACATGCAGCATGTAAAAATGTCAAACTCAGAAATAGAAAGTAACATGGTTACCCAATGCTGGAAGGTGGGAGGACTGGGGAAATGTTGGTCAAAGGGCAAAAAAAGGTCAGTTTGACAAGAGGCAGAAGCTCAAGAGCATTGTTCAACTTGATGGTAATGCTAGTTCGTAGCAATAATGTATACTTGAAAACTGCTAAAAGAGTAAATTTTAAGTATTCTCACCATAAAAAGTATATAAGATAACACATATTAAATCGCTGGGTTTAGCCATTCCAGAATGTACACATATAAAACATCATACTGTACTCCATAAATATATACAATTTTATGTTAGTTTTTAAAAAGACATTTATAAGTAAATGTAACCCTCTATTTTCTGAAAGATTTTATTTTGAAAAGAGTTATGCTGCATTAACTCACATTTCTTTCTTTCTTTCTTTCTTTCTTTCTTTCTTTCTTTCTTTCTTTCTTTCTTTTTTTGTCTGTTTGAGACAGGGTCTCACTATGCAGTTCAGGCTGGCCTTGAACTCACTTTGTAGCCTAGGCTGGTCTCAAACTCACAAGGATCCTCCTGCCTCAGCCTAACTTACATGTCTTAAAATGAGACCTCTCAAAGACTGAGTACATCAAAGCACTAAGAACATTTTTGTATCTTGCTAAATATGAATAAAGATTCAGAGAAACCATATAAAACATGAGGACAGTGAGTTGCTTTTGATAATGATAGAAGGAAATTTAAAAATAATAGACTTATAAGAAAAACAAAGAAATCTTAATCACCAAAATACATAGCATTGTTTTTTATGGTCCCCATGTGAAAACGTTTAAAGCTGTCAAGGTATGTCAAAAGTTTGCAGGAAATGAGCCCATAGTAAGTCTCAAACAGTGAACAGTCTTTCCCATCATTAATTTCCTTCCATGCCAAGGGCATTTCAGCATCGACAATTTCTGAGGATGTAAAAATGAACTTATAGCAACATCTGTTGTATCTGATGTGCCTTTTTCCAGAAAACCTTGAACTGTGCATAGGTTTAATGCCAATGGTCTTTGCACAAATTCCTACAAATACATCAGCAGGTACCATAATGGATACTTCCTTAAAAACCACATACATCATCCGAGCCACATCTTGGGACATTATGAAACCCTCACCACTGCAGTAATCTGGGTAGTATGTTTCTGGATACTCACTAAGAGAGACAAATTCTAGGGTACTAGGGTCTCTGTTGGGTGTATCTTGATGGATAACTCTTCCTACATAAATGTCTTCAAGATGTTCTTTCAGATTAAGAAGATAGTTTACCAAGGCTGGTAGATTGACAAACATCTCTTCATTGACCTTGAGAATGAATAGGGCATTAGGGCAAAAAGTCACTGCCCACTGAGTCATTGCAATGACCTTTAGGGTCTGGTTTTCAGAACTATCTAAAAAGATTCCCTCAATTATATCATTATTCTTATGGGATTCTTTGTCTATCTCTTTCTGAGTAGTTACCAAAAGAGGCATCCCCAAAGCAAACAGTGTAAGAATGGGGTGTCCTTGGACACTCGTCACATTACCCCAGGTTTTCCTAATGAGATCTCGTCTTGTTCTATTTTCTGGGCTACTGAAGACAAGAGATAGCAAAAAAATATTCTTCTCTTTACACACCTCTGGCTGGCTCAGGACATAGTATTTGAAGGGATTACTTCGTACAGGTTCCATGTTCAGTGTCCTTGCCTTATCCTTAATTTCAAGATGCTTCATATCTACAGGAGGCAGAGAATGCAGAAAGTATTCTTCCACAAATTCAGCCCCAAAAAGCAAGGCATGAAATAGTATGACATTAAACAAAATGAAACACCACTGATGAGTCCGAAGTCTGCAGAATTTCACCTAAATAAGAAAAAGACACATGGTCAGTAAAGTGTGGTCTCCATTCCCATTTTTGCCCCCAGTGGTTCCTCTGCAGACTTCTCCAGCACTTAGTAGAATGCTTTAGGTGTTTAGTATTTATTATTTTCTGTTTCTTGTACTAGACTGTGGTCTCCTGGACAGCAGGCATCATTTTTCTTTCTTCTCCAGTGCTGCCACGTCCAGTGTTTGACCCAAAGTGGACACTGAGCGAAATGTCAGTTGCTTTCTTCCTTGTTTTGATGAATGCCTACTTACTATACACAAGACACTGTGCTAGACACTCGGGGTATAAGGAAGAATCAGGCATTGACACATGGATAGAAAGTCAGTAGTATCACTGTGACACAGACCTATTGGAAAATATATGATGTTCTTTCTTGAATGGAAGCAGTTGGATCTAATTGAATGGAAGGACTTCTTCTCCAATTACCAAGGTCAAGGGCTATTTTTCCATGAAGGGGTTGCTTTTGTTCGCTACCATATATTAGCTACTATCAAGCACTTACGTTCTAGTATGACTGTATAATTTAATCTAATACTGAACCAGAGTCTGTTTGGACAATGTCTCCTAATCCATCTGAAATATCTGTCAATATGGGCAGATTTGTATGACCTACATAACTAGTACCTCTTCAGAGATCCAAGATGGACCCGTGCCAAGCTTACTCACAAAAGAAGTGAAAACTTTCCATCTGGAAAGGAAATATGCCAAACTGTAATATAATAGAACTAAGAAACATTAAAGGAATTTAATCTCTGTTCTTTAGACCTTTGATCAACAAAGCTTCACATAACAATAGTTACCTCTTATTGAGCACTTCCTGTGTACCAGATGCTGTGCTAAACACTTTACAACTTAGCTCATTTAGCCCTGGTAAAATCCTTTCCACATATCTTCAAAATAAAGCTGAGCATCTGATTGATTTAGTAATTTGCCCCACAGCACGCAGTGGGTAAAGCATTGGGGCAGGGCTATGATTTGAATTAGACTCATCAGATTCTAAAACTCACTCTTAAGCACTGGAGAATCCTGAGTCCTGTGTTCCTTTATCCAGTCCAGTGGATAGGATAAAATACAAGAGTCCTATAATTATATTCTGAATTCCTTTCCATGTTCTCAATGCTGATAATCTGCACACAAGAAGAAACTTATATTCCTCAAAGCCTGTTTTAGCAGATAGCAAATGCTTCAGTTATTATCCGAAACTTACCTGCATATTGTCTGCGAGAAATTTCAGGTCTTTGGAAGTTACTGAATCCAGATGCCAAGTTATGCTCAAATGTATCTCAGGATCACTCCAGGCTAATAGCAACAGCAGTACAGTATTTTGCATCTTAAGGATAAGGTTTCTTGCCAATCAACCTGAGCTTTTGTCCCAGAAGACCTGCCTACTGCATAGGAGAGTGAGTGCTGATAATGTTACAGCTAGAGTAAATCCAGAACAAACAATAAAAAAAGCAAACTTCTTCAAATACTTCCAGCCTTGGCATCTCAAACTGACCCTTGAAAAACCAAAAAAAAAAAAAAAAACAAAAAAAACAAACCAAAAACCAAAAAACATTGGGGCTGGGGATTTAGCTCAGCAGTACAGCGCCTACCGGGCAGGCTCAAGATCGTGAGTTCGATTCCCGGTATCGGAAAACAAACAAACACAAACAAACAAACAAACAAAAACCCCAAAACTGACCCTTGAATTCATGCTGAGCTCCTGGTAAAGTACATGTGGGAGTTCAAAGAACAGTTCATTCATATAACCTCTCCACAGCATCATCACCCAAGAAGAAACATTGTACAGTGTTTTTTGGAGTGCATGTCAAGAAACTAAACTAATGGACTAATCCCCTGGTACGTGTTCTATATATAAAACAATACTTATCAGAATTCATTTTCATTTTTGTCTCCTCAAGGAAGTATCATATAGTGAGACTGGTGTATGTTGTACTGGGAAAGATTCTGAATACCTCGCATAAACTATGCAAGAACTTTACTAAATCAATTATAAGTCACAAAACTACCTCTTTCCAGTAAGTTTATCTCTAAATAAGAAGTAGAAATACTCTTTCTTTAACGACTGAGTTACATTCCTGTGACTAGATTTTAAATGAATTGGTCACTAAATGAGAAATTGTATATAGTATGTATATTACAAAATTCAGAACAAAGAAATGGTCAAAGGAAGCTCCAACGTGATGACTTTGCTTTTATTTGCATAACTTACATGCACTACTGTAATGTATAGCAGAACATAAAGCTAGTGTACTTTACAGTACAATCAGAAAAAATTATAATACTATATAAACAAGGAGTACAGTACAAAAAAGAAACTGAGGCTATATCAATAAGCTGTACAGGACTGTACAAAAAAGGTATGGGTCCTAAGTCCAAGCAGTCCGTCATAATTCTGAACAGCATGCCTCAGTTGTAAGCCCAAACAGTCATTAAATGTGTAGGTTGTTAGACAAGGAATATCTGTAGTAGACATGTTATCAAAAACGTTCAACAAAAATGATTTGTCTTTCTTACAAACTTGCTGTCCAATAACTTTTAAAATAAAATACAGAAGCCACCAACAAATCATCATATTAGCTGAGTTTAGGCAGTATTTATCCCTCACATGTCAGAAAAGGTAAGGATAAAATTATTCAGGAAATCCAGGCTACTTTGTGATATAGCAATGATATGGAAAGTAATCATCAATCATGATTGCAAACCAGATATAATCCAGATATGATGTTAGCAAATCAATAGAGCATCTACTCCTATATTTTCTCATGTTTCCTTTCCTGGTATTTTAGCAGCTTCCATGAATGCTTCAAAGTCCTATAGATCACACCGCAGTTTCGATTCATTAATGAAGGAATTTCTGGAGGTCGTTGCAAGGGACAAATAAAACTAAAATACTACTAATAAGATCATGAACCATGAACCTGCTTAACACTGGAAAAATGGGAAATGCCAAATATTCTTGACAGTAAAATTATCATTAATGGAATCACTGCTCTGTCTGCCTCTGCAGTAAATACCTCGAGGATAGGAAGAAATATAAAGTATGTAGTACAGGAGCTTACTAGGCAGGAGTGTAAGACAAAAATTAAGCACATAAAACAATTACAGAGCCAAAAATAACAGCGATAATTGTACAATTGTTTTCTGTGGTTCAGAAGTGTATATAACTGGGTGTGGTGGCGCACACCTGTAATCTCAGCACTTGGGAGGCTGAAGCAGGAGGACTGTTGCAACTTCGAGACCAGCCAGGGCTACAAAGTGAGCTCAAGGCCAGCCTGAACTACAGAGCGAGATCCTGTCTCAAAAAGGCAAAATAAATAAATAAATAAATAAACAAACAAACAAACAGTACTCACTCAAAGAGAATAAAGTGTGGGCCCTTAAGAGAGGCTCATTATAGCCAGGGCTTGGGGGGTTTTATAGCCTTGGGGGGAGGGTGTCCACAAGAAAGGTGAGCTAGGATGTGTATTCCTACTATCAGGTTACCCATGGGGAGGTATATTAGAATGCAAAATGTTTACATGTGTTTGAAGCTGAGATATGCTCCCTGCTTTCTGTGGTAGGAAGTGTAACTTATGGGTGAAAAGAATGATTCCAGGTTTATTGTGTCTTTAAGACCATTAGGAAATCAACTTTCTTCTTTGTTCATTCCTTCCCTTCCTTCCCTTCTTGAATTTTCTCTAAGGGATTAAGGTTCAAAACTTTCATGTCTTAAAAGTACATTCAAAAATTTTGATTTTTTGGGTCTTTTTTCTACCTATCTTTTTTTCTATCTTACTTCTCAATGGCTTCCCATTACCTACCAAATCAAATTTGTTCTCTCAGTAACTGACTTTGAGGACCTTACATTGGACTTCCTTCTCACACAATTTTTTACTTATTTCCTATGTTTCAAATATGTTTCAACCTGTAACATCCAGCTGAATGGAATCAGGATATGTGGAACCTTAGCTATGTTCTGCCACTAACTGAACATGTGACTCCCTTGTTGTCTATATTGTGTGTTATGCCTATATAATTGGACTATTCTGTCCAATATGGTAGTCATTTAACTGTACACAGCTCTATAAATTTACATGAATTAAAATTAAAAATTTAGTTCCTTAGTTACACTGTCACTTTTCAAGTATTCAATAGCTACAAGAGGCTAGTGACCATTTCAACAGCACCAAGAGAGAACATTTCCATCATTGCTGAGGATCCTAATGGACAGTGCTGTATAAACACATTTAAAGCTCTTGGGCCCTTACAAATGCACAAGAACACTTGTGCTTTCAAGTTGGTTTGGGCCTGGAGTGGTGGCACATGCCTGTTAGCTCAGCATTGGGTAGGCTGAGACAGGAGGACTGCCATGAGACCAACCTGGGGTACTGTGGTGGATTAACTAATGGGCAACTTGTAACTCCCAGCTGAACTGAATCAGTGTGGTGGAGGGGTGTGTGTGGATGGCCCACCTGAGGATTGTTTCCAATAGCATAAAAGGAGAACTGGAGGGGAAGGTGGTGCACTATGATCCTCTTTTAAAAGCTTGTCATGCTGGCATTCCTGATGGGAACTGAGCTGTTCTCATTGTTGGAGGATGTCAGGTCCTCACTGTTTCTGAGGGTGGCTGCAGTTCTCTTGGGGGGAGCTCTGGTCCTTATTTTGAGCCATCACTTCTTGGCTTCAGTGCAGATTCCTTAGCCTGCTGGCACAGATCCTACATCCCATTGGTGCAGACTTTCTAGCTTTCATCACTGACCTTTGGACCTTACTAGGGCAGATCCTTGATATAGAGTTGCATGAGACATTTTGAACTCTAGGCTTCCAGTTGGACTCATGGAGGACATTGCCATGGGTTCTAGGTCTTCAGCTGGACTCATGCAGGACACTGCTGCAGAATTCAGGCCTTCAGCTGAATTCTTTGGGTCCCTAGCATGTGGACAGATCTTCTAAACTCTTTTGCATTTGACACTTTGGATAAATAGTGTAAAATAATCTTAGAAATTATGTGTCTTGTATTGAATCCATTACCTTGTAAACCCTGACCACAAGAAGTACATAGTGAGCTCAAGACCAGCCTGAACTATACAGCAAGACCCTGCCTCAAAAAAAAAGTTGGTTTGGATTGAGGTCCTAAGCCTCTTTGGACCTCAGTTTCCTCATATCTGAATATACGAGTAACAATAGTAACTACCTTGTAATACTGTTGTGGGAAATGAATGAGAGGATACTTATAAAGTATTTCACAATGTGTAGTACTTGGTGCAATTTTAGTCCGTAACAGTAGAAGACTACACATGCCTCATAGTCTTCTATCCTCAAAACAATCAGATGGGGCATGGGGTTATACCGTTATGCAAAAGTGTCAGAGGTTAAGTACTGTAAGCACATCTCCTATGCAGTGTAGCTAGAGTTTGTGTTGTCATTCAAATCACTCGAATGCAGGCCACCATGCTTCATTTTTCTTCCTAGCACTTAAGACTTGTCGTGTATCTTGTTTATATGTCTTCCCAGATAGAAAATTTTGTTTTTTGTTCACTAGACCATCTCCTAGAACAATGTTTGGGATGTAACAGGTGTTCAGTGGATTGTTTCAATTTGGTCCCATCTCAGCTTCTCTAGCCATAGCTCTCTCTCTTCTGTGACGTGGGAATAAGAAAAACTGGCGCTGAGCTGGGGCAAGATAGAATTGGGTGACGTTCAGAAGCACTTCTGCGATAATTAAAATTAAAAAGGAAGCTTTGGTGAGGTTCCAGCAGTAGTAAGACTGGCAGCGATCACACCACTAGGCCTTCTTTTTTTCTAACCTGCCCCTTTCCTTCCCACCTCCCCCTTGGGGCGGGCGCCGGAAATGCAGCGGCTTCCGCCCGGAGCCGCCTGGCTGTGGGACGCGCGGAGATGACGTAGTCAGCACCGGAAGCCGCTCCCCTGTGAGGCTGCGGACCCGGAGCGGCGGCCGCAGGTCCAGGTCTGTGTGTTAGGCGGTGCCCGCCGGGGAGGGGCCCTGTGGGCCGCGCGTGCTTGTGTTGACCCGCCGTGCCTCGGGCTGTTTGTCTTTCTTTTGTTGCAGGCGCCATGGCTGCGGAGCGGACCCGGCCGCTGCGAGGCTCTGGCGGCCCAAGCGCCCCTAGTCAGTGTGAGCCCGGCGCGAGGTCCCGGGCCCCGGGGCGCTCGCTCAGGTCAGTGTCCCGCGGAACGCGGCCCCGGGAGCAGGGTGCCTGGGAAGGACGAACGAGCTAAGGACCTGGAGTATGTTTTAGGGAGAGGAGAATTAGGTCTGCCACCTAGGTCCTCCCTCCTGGTGCCTGCTTTCTTAGCTGTGAAATGAGTTAATAATGATGTCCCCGGGCTATCAGGAGTGTAAAAGATGGTGAAGCGCGAAGAGGTGCTTCCTGAAGTACAAAGCGTTGTAGTAATGTGAGGGAGTGCACCGTAATTGTGGGTATGCCATGGAAACAGGTGTGTATGTGAGGTGCAATTTGAAGAAAAAAACCCGTAACATTAATCCTAATAACAGAGTGCCGGGTAGTGTGCTAAACGCTTTGTGTGTATTATCCTGTCTAAGCCTCACGAAACCCTTTGTAGGTAATGCTGTTTGTGGCTACATTTTACAAGTAAGGAAGCTGAGATAGGTGAAGTCATTTGGCCGAGATTGCCCAGCAACAAGTGGAGTTGCCCAGCTGGTATTTTATAAACACTTATATTTTAAAACTTTTTAAGAATCTGTATTAAAACTAATGGTTTGAAAGTAGGTACCAGATCCACATGGTTTTAAATTTAAAATGGTGTGCAATTAAAAGGGACCTCTTAGCCCTTTTTCTTAGCTCTCCAGTTCTCTCTGGAAGTTGCCAGTATTGTAAGTTTCTTAAATACGCAGAATATATTTTATGCATATCTGAGCTTATAGGTATACATATATTTTCAAAACCTCTGTATCTTATAATTGGTTGTGCTCACTGGGAAAAGGTGGAAGATGACGCATCTTACCAGCACATTACCAGGCCAGGTCCTGGTGGAATAGCCTGGGAAACAAATTCACAGTTTTACCTGGAATACCCAATCTCTAATAAGAGGTAGGGATTCAGGTTTTGCTTTGCTTTGGGAGAGTGAGGACTGGGCAAGATGTTGAGCATGCTATTTCCTATGCATCCTTGGGAAAGCCACTCCACCTGTTAGGCCATAAATTTCCTTGTAAGGGAAGGGTGATAAAATACTGATATGTTTCATGAACTCGTGAAGATCAAATGAGCTAATGTTTATGAGTAGTATGTTAGTCTTTAAAACCAGTGCAAATGTGAGAATTGCCTAAAGGAACATAGAGGTCAGTAGTAGAACCAGAGACCAAGCCCAGGTACTCATCTCTTAATTTAGGAATCTTTTCATACCACACATACCCTTTGTGGTTGTTAATATCAGAGACAGGAGAGCAAGTTCAATGTTTAGTTTGAGGTGGAGGGAAAAGGGAGCAAAACAGCAGAGGATGTGGGGAGGGTAGAGAGAAAAGAACATTTAGCATTTATAGCCTCAAGTCATTGACTATCCTTAATTTTAAAATTATAAACATCCATTAACTTTGGTTCTTGAGCTTTTCTTCTAGGTATTAAGAGAAACTGTAATAAGATCATAAAGTTGAAAGGGATGTTAGTGGTCATGTCTACTCCAGCCTCAGTGCCACAAAGAGGATTCCTGCCAGGTTTCATAATAACGAAATTAATAGAAAGTGTTGTTTGAGTTATCCTGAACTGGCTTCACATGTCCGTGCTTTATTTCTGATTCTTACCCTCAGAAATAGAAGTTAGTTGAACAGTCCCCTGATAATGCAGGAAGTGACTAAATAAGTAAAAAATTTGAGTCTAAAGCATTTCATTCATCCCTCATTCTGCCTTTTATCCAGCTGTCCATTATTCACAGTAATGGGAAGCTTACTGCTTTGGAGGTGGCTAGTCCATTTTTGGAAAGCTTTGATGATTTAAAAGCTCCTCCTCCTGTTGAATTGAAATTGTACTTCCTGTGTTTTCCCATGGGGACCTAGTGCTACTGTTACATGATCTTGCTAGAGCTTCTCTATAAGAGTTCAGTAGAAACTTATGACCTTAAGGAAGTCCCCTCCAGAGTTAGTCACTTGTTTGAGAAAAGTAAAAATTGGTGTTTTTAAATACATTCCGAAGAGTTAATGAGACTTGCTTTTTTTTTTTTTTAATGCTTTTTTCAGCTGGGTGTGGTAGTGCACAACTGTAATCCCAGTTACTTGAGAAGCTGAGGCGGCAGGATCACAAGTTTGAGGCCAGCCTGAGTAACTTAGTGAGACTCTCTCAAAAAATAAAAAAATGAGTTGGGGATATAGCTCAGTGGTAGAGCACCCCAGGTCTCAATACCCAATGCTAGGGGGAAAAATGTTTTTCATAACAATCAGAGATGAAGAATTAGAAAACAGCCTCCTATAAGGAGTTGAACAGCTTACAGGACAGTCTCTAATGTATAAGCTGGACAAATTTTATTTACAGTAAGACTATATAAATCTTAGAAATGATATGACTTTTCTCCGGTACCAGGAACCGAACTCACGACCTTGCGCTTGCCAGGCAGGCGCTTTTGCCGTTGAGCTAAATCCCCAGCCCCTGATATGACTTTTAAAGGGTGCTTATTGGAGAGCTTGTGGGCAAATTTACTTGGCCTTTTAAGGTATCTTTTAGATGGGAGCTTGATATTATTTTAGTGACTACTGTAGATTTGCCTTGTGACTATTTAAATAGTTCAGCTCATGTGAATATAAGCATTTCAGTAACAGATTTGTCATAGTGTATGTGCAGCTGTAATGGAAGAAACCTTTCCCTACTTTTAAAAAATAATTTCAGAACTTTTTTTTTCCAGTACTGGGGATTGAACTCAGGACCCTGTGCACGCTAGACAGATGCTGTGCCACTGACATACATTTACAACTTAAACATTCTTTTTGATCGACCAATATGTTTTAGTCATCGTGACATTGTGTGGATGCCTACAGAAAATTGTCATATGAATGATTATTCTTAAAGTAGACAATCTTAGGTACTCAAGAAGCTGAGGTAGGAAGATCACAAGTTTCAGCCCAGCTTGGGGAACTCACAAAGACCATGTCTCAAAAAAGACGGGGAGTACTCAGGTATTGAGTGCTCCTGGCTTCAACCCCTAGTGCCCCAGAAAGGGAAGATTTGGTTGCTTCTATTAATAAACTATATTGTTTTTTGTTTGAGAATGTTTTTTTTACCAAATTTGATAATGGAAGCATGGTTTGATACTCACTTAACAAAGTTGGAAGAACATAGCTCAGGTTTTGTATAGGTCTGATCTTGGTGACACATCTGGAAAGAAAATGTATTTTTCTCTTCCACGTTAATGTAGACATAAACCTTTAAAACTGGACAGGAGTCTTGTAAGGAACTAAATAATCAGATTAGATTCGATGTTTTCTAAGCATCAGGATTATTTTGTTTTGTTCTGTTGTGTTGTTTTGTTTTGACGTGGAGTCTTGTTCTGCTTCCCAGGCTAGCCTCAAACTCATGATCCTCCTACCTTGGTCTCACAAACAGGATTACAAGCATGTGCCACCACGCCCTGCAGCATCAGGGTTATTACTTTCCCTTATTTGTGCAGCCTTCCAGGACTCCCATGGTTTTCTGGAGCACATGGTTAAGAGTTGACATTAGGTGATACGAAGCTTATAAAAACAGACTTTGTAAGGCTGTGGGTAATTCATGTTATATAAGCAGTACCATAAAGGAAGCGGAAGAAATGAATACTTGAGACATATAACTTATTATACCTGCTCATTTTCCCTTTTCAGATAATTTTGCCCAAATATCTGTTGTAAAAGCAACATTTTGTGACAGGTCATGTGTCTTTCTGACAGGTCATGTTGTACCTAGCATGGTAACTAATGTCTCGGGTTACTGATCCAAATACTTGCTTTTTGATTCTCACATGCTGGTGCTTGCTTTTGTAATTTTAATGCCTGAAGAGAGTATATTAAGGAATTCACTAAGGAAGTCATTTTCTAATGATTTTGATTGGAAAGGGTATATTATAGAATACAGTTTCATCATGAATAAATGACTGAATATTTTGTAAATCTTTTACTGTGACAGTGCATTAATAGACTTCAATAGGAACAACTCACACACACCAGTCTTACTTTGATTCAGATTTCAGAGATTGTGTTTTGTTTAAGTATGTGTTCTCAAATGTATTTTCTTTTGTGTGCATGGAAATTGTTCAGATAAATATTGTGTATTAACTGTAAAGTTGTAATGTAGCAACTAAGCATAAAGTTGTAATGCTGAGTTTTTTACACTAACTTTTAATACTTCATTTGTTAGCAGTCTTGCTTGAACGGTCTTTTTGAGCAGAACTAATACAATATTTTGATGTGCCACAGGTAAAATTTTCCATAACCTTATGGAGAGAAAGGACTTTGAGACATGGCTTGATAACATTTCTGTTACATTTCTTTCTCTGACGGACTTGCAGAAAAATGAAACTCTGGATCACCTGATTAGTCTGAGTGGGGCAGTCCAGCTCAGGCATCTCTCCAATAACCTAGAGACTCTCCTCAAGCGAGACTTCCTCAAACTCCTTCCCCTGGAGCTCAGTTTTTATTTGTTAAAATGGCTCGATCCTCAGACTTTACTCACATGCTGCCTCGTCTCTAAACAGTGGAATAAGGTGATAAGTGCCTGTACAGAGGTGTGGCAGACTGCATGTAAAAATTTGGGCTGGCAGATAGATGATTCTGTTCAGGACGCTTTGCACTGGAAGAAGGTTTATTTGAAGGCTATTTTGAGAATGAAGCAACTGGAGGACCATGAAGCCTTTGAGACCTCATCATTAATTGGACACAGTGCCAGAGTGTATGCACTTTACTATAAAGATGGACTTCTCTGTACAGGTAAGAGATGCTATAACTGGTTTTTGGTTTTGTGCTTTGCTTTTTTGAGACAGTGTCTCACTAAGTAGTTCATGCTGGCTTTGAGCTATGTAGTCCAGAATGGTCTCAAGCTCTTGGCAGTCCTCCTGTCTCAGCCTCTTAAGTGCTGAGATTACAAGTATGTACCACGTGCCTGGCTGATTTTTGTTTCTCTAAGCTTGCTTAGTTCCATTTCCTTTTTTTCTGTTGTAGGGGATAATCTTAAAAACACAGAAAAAAACTATTTAGGTTTGAGAATGGCAAGTGTTGATTATATTAGATATCAGTAATGGCATTCTGTATTCAAAAAGATTTCCCCACAACCTTTATCTTCATTTTTCCTTCTAGGGAAAACATTTTTATAAGATTTTATGAGAAAAACACTTCATTCTTTTAGGCATGATATAAATCAGAAAACTGCAGATTACTTTTTCATTGAATTTGTCTTTGTCCTTAGGCAGTACTGGGGATTGAACCCAGGGCCTTTGTAATGAGCTACATTCTCAGCCCTCTTTATTCCTGTTATTTTTAAATTTTGAGATAGAGTCTCACTAAATTGCCCAGGCTGGGCTTGAACTTTCTTTTTTTCTCGGTCTCCCTGAATGCTGGGATAATAGGCATGTACCACCATACCAATGACTATTTTGGGAGAAATAGTTAAAAAAAAAAAAAAAAAAGACATCTGTAGTCCTAGCAGATTTAGCAAATTGTTAGATCATTTTGCATGAATTACTTAACCTGTTTTTTTTTTTTTTTTTTTTTTCCCTGTAAAATATGCAGAAGGGAGTATCCCTTCCTTGGTCTAAAATTCTGTGATTCTAAGAATTGGAAGTTGAGAATGAGGTTGTGGGAATAAAGACACCTGATCTATCTTTCTTTCTTTCTAAGAGAAAAGAGCAAAAACAAAATAACAAAACAAAGACATAAAAAAAAAACAATAAAAATGGTACAGAATTTCAAAACAAGGTGGTAGGAAATTAACAACACTTGATTTTTAAATCAATTAAATGACTGTATATACACATTAAAATTAAGAATTGTGTTATTATTGAATTATAATGGATGTGTGTTTTTACGTGTAGTTGCCATCCATCTCACAGTTTAGGCAACAGTCTTTGATAGGCAGCATAAATAATTCTCAGGCAGTGTTTACAATTGCTATAGCAGTTCTTATCAACAAACTGTGTACTTACATCATATATAAGGGTACTTGTTCATTTTTCATCCAGTAAAACTTGATAGCATTTGTGTGTAACTATATAGTTGTCACTTTTAGTAAGTACAAACTTCCTTTTTGTAAAAGAATAGTATCATCATCAGCTGTTTCCATTAGTGCATGTTCAGGTTTTTTTCTGTCTTTTTAAAAATATCTTTGTTTGCTGTACTTCTTTTCCTTTGAATTATTTGGGGTAGAAGCTAAAGAGTAGAGTTATCAGATCCAGAAATGTGAATGATTTAATAGCTCTACTTACTGTCCTTTGCAGCTATACTAAATTTATGCCATTCTCAGAACAGTCTTTGTTTTTTTTTGGTACTGGGAATCAAATTGAGGTCCTTGTGCTTGCTAGGCAGGCGCTTGTGCCACTGAGCTATATCCCCATCTCCCACAACAGTCTTAACTTGTTTCTACTTTAGTCTTACTGGACTTTGATTGATTGATTGAGGTATTGGAGGTTGAACTCAGAGTTTCTTGCCTGCTAGTCAATTTTAATTTTGTAATAGTTAAGAAATGTATAATTGCTGAAGATTGTTTTAAAATTTTATATCTTTATTAAAAATGTATATTTTCCCATATGATATTACCTAAAATGCCAGACACATTGTCAGTTTGATAAAATATACATTTGATTTAAGGCATTTTGTGGTTTGTTTTATTATCCTGAAGTTACATTATGGTTACATTATTTTCCCTGCCTCATACGCTGGATTATTTGAAAAACATCATTCATTCTTTTGTACTTTGATGTACTTTCCCAGTTGTGGTGATGGCTTTCCCATGTCCTTTTTGCCTCATGATGTGTTGCAGACATTTTTTAAAGAGTAAGATCAGTATTGCCTTGGAGCTCATTTCTACTTAGGTAAATATTGGCAGTTGACTCATTGTTTTCGCAACCATCTACTATATAGCTCTTTAAATTCTTGTTTCTCTCATCATACTTTACTTTTGAAATGTAATAAAACCTTAATTACTTGGAGCAGAAGTAAATGGGTAACACTTAGTGAATTCTCTAAGTACAGTATTCAGAAAGTTAAAAACTATAATTAGTGGACCCAACCCCACATTTAAAAAAGATTAATTATTTAATTAATTGGGATTGTTCTCAGGGCCTCGTGCATGCTAGACGAGTGTTCAACCACTGAGCTACATGTCTATCCCCCTAACCCTGCAGATGAAGGGTAGTCTCTAAGTGGGTCTATATATTATGTTATTTTAATTCTGATTATGTTAGCAGATGGAAAATTATGTAGTGGTGAGGTGCTCAGACATCCACAACCAGAGCAGTGCACCATGCTGGAGGCTTAAAGCCTACTGTTTGTATTATACCCATGTGCTCTCAGTGCATATGTCATTGCAAAATAAACATGGTACAGAAAAAAGAAAAAGAAAATTATACAGTGTATGTTGAAAATGTATAATTTGTTTTAAAAGCAGCATCCTGGGACCTTGCTAGTGAGAGAAGTACTTGTTATAGAATTGTGTTTTTGTCATCTGGTTTCTTAAGAGTATGAATTTTCAGTAGAGTTGAACTGTGAGATCCTGAATTTGACAGTAAGCTTGCAGTGACTCAGATTAGCACCTTGAGCAACTAATATAATATCAGCAATGACGTTGATGGAGAATGTATCAGTGTAGATTGAGATAGTTATCTTCCTGTTCCACAGTTTATTTTTGAAATGGTAAGAAAGGAGCCTAGTGTGCTTTATGCTGTTTAGTAGATATTTATGTATGAAATGTCTACTATTAGAAAACAATGTGAGAGCACGTATGAAAGAATTAGAGCAGTTCTTCCAAGAATGTGCACGATAGGATCAGGAAGATGATCTGATATAGGTAAAAATCTCATGTCGACGGACTGTGGCTTCCTAAGGAGTGTAGATGTCATTGTAGTGAATTATCATCACATGTGATTTAGGCTTGAAGTGGCCAAATCTCCCTTTTCAAGAGAAGGCACAAATCTAGATTTATGTGGAATAGTGGGGGTTTTTTCAGTGTTGATTTTTAAGTGTTGTACAGATTTTTAAAATATGATTGGGTCCTGTGCAGTTGTGAGCTGCTGGAGTGTGACCTTTGTCTTAGAGTTCAATAAGAAAAACAAGCTCTAATGGTTGAAATAAAATGACATAGTTGAACTGTATGGAAAAAAAAATCATACAGCTGTTCAGAGAAGAATAATTTCTTGCATTTGGAAAAATTGAACAGTGTTTATATTGGGGCCTGAAGAATGAGTAGATTTTAAAGAAATGAGATAGAGTAAGGGTTTTCCAGTAGGAAGGTCGTAGAAAAGGCATAGAGGTGCTAAGCATGGAGCATATAGGATGAGAACAAAATTCATTTTAGTTGGACTTTTTAGACTGTAAGAAGGGCCTTTTATACCAGTTGCTTGGACTCTAGTATGAAGAAATACGTTTAGGCTGTGTTGTGAAGAATATTGAATGCTGGGAACTTGAATATGGACAACTTTCTAGAGGAAATAAAGCCATAAATGATTTCTGAGCAGAAAAAAAGGCCAGGGTTAGAGCTTTCTGCTCCATGTAGATCAGTGTTACATATTGTTGTCAGACTCGAGTCCTCTTTTATAACATTTTATAATATCTTCTTGTCTTAAATTCATAGAAATAAATTATCAAAAACTACACATTTTTAAAATCAATACAATGCCTAAATGCTAACCCAGAGGAGAAAAAAGAGGACTATAATTTAAAAGAACACATTTAAACATGCAATGCTCAAGTATGGCTATGCAGAAAGGCAGTGAAGTAAACACGTGCTGACACCTAAATACTGCCATCATGAACATAAGTTATAAGTGCCTGATGCATTTGTGTCATAGTTAGCTTCAGTGATTCAGTGTCATTTGGTGGATGACTCCTAGAGTTCCCAACAAAGCAAAGTACATTATTCCTGAATTTATCTGGCGTTTGCACTGATAGAAAATACAGTAAAAAGGTAAAAGTACTTTGCAAAACAGTCTAGCCTCAAAAAACTAAAAATAGGTGTTTTTTCCTTTTATGAGTATCTGGCAGAGGCATCAAGGGTTCTTTTTGCCTACTGCCCCGAATATTCCCGGATATTTAGCCTTCCTGGCCTTTTCCCAGTTGATGCTAGTAAGGTCCCCCATCTGTATCATTGACAACTGAAACCACTTCCACAAACCTCTTAAAATACTCCTTTAGGAGGTGGTACCACTTCTTTTGAGACCTGACTTAAGTTTCAAAACCTCTGAGTTCTGAGTTTCCAAATTAAGTATTAGCCTACTATTGTGTAGGTCAGGATACATAGGTTTAGAATTAGGAAAGTAAGAGAAGAAATGAAAACCAAAAAAAAAAACAGTTGAATATTACAGAAGACATTAAAATAGAATTAACATGATTTGGCAATGGATTAAATATGTGGCAAGGAGAGATTTCAGAAATGGGTGAAATTTCCCACCTTGTATTCCTAACAACAAGACTAGAAAATGAAAGAATGGACTTTAGAGGACAGAGGAAGTTCAACTTGGGGATGGACCGAATTCATTTGCTCATGGTACAGTCAAACCTTGGATCGCGAGTAACTGGTCTGCCAGTGTTCTGTAAGAAGAGCAGATATTTCAAAGAAATTTAACTTGATAAATAAATGATGTCTTGCAATATGAGTAGTATGTCATGGAACATCACAGGATCACAACTAGTTCGCGCTCTCTAGCTGCTTTGATATATAAATGCTTCGGATTACAAATGGAATGAATTATTCTTGCAAACCAAGATTTTTTATATGTAAGTAGAGATTTCCATAGTATTTAGAAATGCAGAGTCAGGAGTTCTGAAGAGTAACAGGACGGAGAAAAGGATTTAGAAGTTAGTAACATCACAACTATGGCTAGAGCAGTGAAATTTGAAAAGGAGGTTTAGAAAGGAAAAAGAACAGAACCTAGAGTGGGTCCTTGATGAGTGTACTTAGAGGAGGAAACAGAAGAGTGATGAAAAGTTTCAAGGGTGAAATAAAAGAGGCATTGGTATGTGGTTATTCAGGCAGTCAGTAGAGCCAAATGCCTCAGGAGAGGTGCTTGAGAGCTGAGATCTGGGTCTTCTAGTTAAATATTTAAACTGGATAAGATAGTTTGCTCCGTTTGGGTTTACAGTTCCTTTTTCTGCCTCTCTGTTACATACCTATCCCTGTGGGGCTTTTTTTCTTTTAAATATATCAAAGTAATGTTTTCTGAATTGAGGGAATTTTTTTTCTTTCATGCAACCTAATAGTTCTTTTTCTAATAGTTGTTAGACCTCTGTCCCTACTAGGGTTCATCTTTGATTATCTTTGTTGGGTCGGTGCAGCACATGGGATGGGGGTGCTGAAATACAATCAGAAAGAGAGAACAGTGGCCTCTGTAGGATTAACAGTTAGGAGTAGACTTGTACCACTATAAAATGGAATTCAATTCAACCTTATTATAATTTTTAAAAACGTTTCTTTAAAATTTAAAGGTTTTTTCCAAACTGCAGTGAAACATACATAACACTTTAACCTTTTTTAACTGTACATTTCCATGCCGTTAGTACTTTCAGGGTGTTGTGCAGCGATTAGCATCATTTATCTCCAGAACTTTTTTTGCATCTAAAAACTAAACTGTCCATCTACCCCCAACTCTTAACCTTTGGCAACCCTCATTCTACTTTCTACAAATTTGACTTTTCTGGGAACCTCATATAAGGCTATTTCACCTAGCATAGTATCAAGATTTTTTCATGTTGTAGCATATGTCAGAGCTTCATTCTTTTTTAAAGGCGGAATAATACTCTGTTGTATGGCTTGTATATTGTTTATCCTCTCTTTTATCTGGTCTACTTGCTCCTGTTTTTGTTTCCCCAAAGTAATTTCCATGATAAAGTCATAATTACCTTTCGAAAATGTGGATAAGGGTATAAACATCCTCCTGACTCATTTATGCAGCTCAGCCTTATCTTATTTCCCAGTCATACGGAAAACATAGTGTCTTACGCAGTGCATTTTTTCTTGTAATGTAAATAGTACTTTGTTTTTATGATGGTTCCAAAAACTTGTTATGGATTGTCCCCAATGCCTATTTGCATGTATTTATGTCATATGGAGATACACAGCAGGTATATCAGTAGGGTGTATATCTGGGCTTGGCAAACAGTGGACTGTGGCTGTATCTTACAGAAAAGAATAATTGCAACAGAGACCCTGGCTTACAAAGCCTAATATATTTATGTCTGGTTTTTCACAGAAGAGGTTTTGTTGATCTTTGGTATATACTTAAAAAATTTTTTTGACCTGGTTAATTTATTCATCCTTTAAATTTCAACAAGTTAAAAAAGTTTTTTAAAGACATCCTTCTTCAAGCATCCCAAATCCTGGCTTGAAGACAAATGAAAGTATAGTTGAGGAACCAGTAATGCCAGTTCCTGAGGCGTGTGTGGAGCACTAGCACGTGGAGGAGCACAGTCATCATCTCAGTGGCACTTCATCTGACTCTTTTTGTCCCCTTCTGTTTGCTGTGGGTTTTGTGCTACTTACCACTGAGTACCCTAAAATTATTGCTTGTTTGGCCTCTTGTCTTCCCGGGTAGACTGAGTACCATGAGAGCAGGAGCCCTGCCAGTGTATGCTGAAGGAATGAGACCCTTGTTGAACTTGGCAATAAATCAGAACCAAGCTCATATAGGACCTAAAATGATTTCTTTCCCTTTTCTAGCTCCTTAAGAATGTAGTTACAAAATGCCCAAGGTGAAGGACCTGAAAAACCATCTATCCAGATATGCTGTCCAGCACGGTAGCTGCTAGCCCCATGACACTTCTGAGCTCTGGCTAGTCCAGATTGAGATGTGAAATGTGAGGTACCAGATTTGAAAGACTTTTAGAGTGTAAAAACGTAAAATCTCACACTCATTAATAACTTCGTGTACTGATTACATGTTGAAATGTTGATGTTTTTAACATACTGAATTAAATAAAACATTAAATTATTTTCATACATTTCTTTTTACTTTTTTTTTTCTTTTGGTCTTTTTGAGACAGGGTCTCACTATACGGTTCACACTGGCCTTGAACTCACTTTGTAGTCCAGGCTGGCCCCAAACTCGTAGCAACCCTCCTGCCTCAGCCTCCGGAGTGCTGGGATTATAGGCATGTGCCACTATGCCCTGCTCTTTCTATTTTTCTAAATACTAGAACATTTAAAATTATATGTTTTACATAAAATTTCTGGGGAATAGTATTATTCTAGAGTGTTGGTTCTCAAAATATTGATGAGAATCACCAGACAAATTATTGGATTCTACCTCAGATACTCTGAACCAGAATCTCTGAAATAGGGATTGTGAGTTTTTTGTTTTGTTTTGTTTTACTTTTATTTAATATGATTGTTTACTTTGCTACTGAGCCACACCCTCAGACCATTCCATATGTTTTCCATAAAACTTCCTGGATGATTCTAATGTCTCACTGAAAACCCAGTCTTACCCCGCATTTTTATAGAGGGAAACTTTGAGTTCTGATTAGCAAAGTAACAAAAAATAGTTTTCATTTCACTGTGCCCACATAGTTTGCCTAGGTCAAAATCGTGCTCTTTTTTTCCTAAGTGTTTTTTTTTTTAATTGTCTGAAATAATGGTTCTTTAATAAGGTGGAATTGTAGCTGGCTTTATTTAGTTATTTCAGCATTTTGCTTTTTCTAATGTAAAACTCCTGTTTGAGTTTTTGGGGTTTTTTGGTACTTGAACTCAGGCCCTCGCACTTGCCTGGCAGGCACTGTGCCACTGAGCCATATTCCCAGCCCCATTTCAGCTTTTTGAAAACTAGTTATTTGGTGCTTTTCGTATTATAATGTATATATTTAATGTCATCTCTCAAATGTCTTTTATTGAGTTTTTAAAGGTAGGTTGTGAGATTCAGGTTAATCATGATTTTAAACTGATTGAAGAAAAGTCTTGAATTGTCACCATGATTACTCCTCAGAGACAAAATGTTCTTTATCCTACAGAATTTTAAGGAACTTTATAAGCTCTTTGTGTAGTTGCTATGAATGTCTGGGGCTAATTTATCTCTGGTTTTCTTTGAGGTTCCTTAACGTACTTCAAGGTAGGTCAAAAAATTAATTGTTGGCTTTTGCAGAAGTTCGTTTGTAATCTGAAGCTTACCTTTTTTAAAAAATATGTACATGTGGGGGCTGGGGATTTAGCTCAGCGGCACAGCGCCTGCCTGGCAAGCGCAAGGTCGTGAGTTCGATTCCCGGTACCAGAAAAAAAAAAAAAAATGTGTACATGTGGGGTATTGGGGATTGAACTGAGCTGTATCCCCAGCCCCCACCTTTTAATTTTTATTTTGATTGAGAGTCTCACTGAGTTGCCCAGGTGGGCCTTGAAGTTGTAATCCTCCTGCCTCAGTGTCCCTCAGTGCTGGGATTGTAGCCATGCACTACCATGCCCAGCTTTAAGGCTTATCTTTGACTTGCTCTAAAGTGGACTGTGTTCCAACACACAGCTTTACTAGCGAGCATTCCTTGTTTATTCAGGGCTGTTGCGTAGAGCACAAGCATGCAAGTGTAAACTTGCAGTTATAGGCAGTAGCTGTCCATTTCAAGTTCAGATTGGAGAATTTATAATAACCAAAGATTTATGGATTGTTTAAATTAAATTTTTTTTTTTTTTTTGAGACAAGGTCTTACTGTGTAGCCCAAACTGGCCTTGAACTCAAACAATACTCCTGCCTTGGCCTCCCGAGTGCTGGGGTTACAGGTGTGTGCCCTCACACCTGCGTAATTTATGGAATTTTTCAAGTGGAAGTGCCAAGCTGTGCTTAGTCCAATACCCTTTTCTAGCCTGGAAAATTAAGGTGAAAGGACTAAACCAAAAAGCTTGAATTCTGTCCCAGTGCATTTGATACCATTTTGGTGACTGATCAAGTCATGTTACTCTGTTTTGGTTTTCTCACTCTTGAAGTGGGAGTGCTAGAGAATGCTAGAGAAGGTGAGCTTTGCAAATCTCTTGAGAATAGCATGGTTTAGGTTTGATTTTTTTTCTTCAAGGTGACTATGTTTTCATATTAACCTCCCTGCTTTTCTCTTAAAGGGTCAGATGACTTGTCTGCAAAGCTGTGGGATGTGAGCACAGGGCAGTGCATTTATGGCATCCAGACCCACACTTGTGCAGCGGTGAAGTTTGATGAACAGAAGCTTGTGACAGGCTCCTTTGACAACACTGTGGCTTGCTGGGAATGGAGTTCCGGAGCTAGGACCCAGCACTTCCGGGGTCACACGGGGGCGGGTGGGTTACCTTATTTTTTAAGCGTTTTATTTATTTATTTTTTAAAGGGTTTTAGTAATTGTTTTAGTTTCATCATTTAAAACCAGAGGCCAAGTACGTCAAACCTTTTCTTTTCCATGTGTTTTAAAATTAATCTTCCATTTTCTTCTGTTTCTCGGTTGCTGCAATTATTTTCCCTTATTCCAGTTATTCTTAGTTGGAATATTGTGTGGAATTTTGCTTTTCCTTGTGCATTTAAAAATTCTAAGTACCCTTATGCTAGGAGAGGTAGTTCTTCCTTCCCAGTTTCATTTATAACCTGTTGGACAGAATCTGACTCCATATTTCCAGATTGAATTAAGTCCTACACTTGTAAATTCTGAGGACTTTTTTGTACATTTAGGGCTGACAGTCTTTTGGAGTAAAGGTGGTTCACAGCTTTTGTGGTCTTCTCAAATTACATTCTTCTGTAGTGTAGTTAACAAATTATTAAAGCAGGGCTGGGGATATAGCTCAGTGGCATAAGTACTTGCCTGGTAAGCCTGAGATCATGAGTTCGATTCCCGGTACCAAAAAAAAATCACGTGATCACGGAGGGATAAAAGAAAAACGTACCTGAATGTTTTCTAATAAACATACATCAGCCTTACTTTGCAGAAAACTGGTCTTTTAAATGGAGCCTCGAGATGCGAGCTTCTCCCTCTACTATATTTTGGAGTTGTATATAAAAATCATATTGAGCTGTTTCTTAGCCTCTTGTGCATCAGCTCCCTCCTTACTTTTTTCCATTTATAAAGGTACTGCTGTAGCCTTTGGATATCACAAGCTGTGCTCTTAAGCATCACATTTATGGGAAGCCTTCTGGGACTCGTTGTAGTTTCCCCATAATCTGTTTACTGTCCCAATATTTATCATACAAGTAAGTATGATAGCCTTACTTCCTTACCAGACCACAGCCTCCAAGGGACAGAAATCCTTCCTGTCTTGTTCACGCTATGTCCTAGGTTCCTTGCACTGTTACCTGGTGCTCAGTAATTCTTCGGAGTAAACGTATCTGTTTCGATGGGTAAAAGCACCCCCCTCCCATTTTGTTTATCCTTCTGTTTTTCTTTCTTTGCTGTCTGCTACCACTTATTTTAGAAATTAATATTTCATGGTGTATGATTTAGTACGGAACTTATATATTAAACTGAATATTGATATTCTACAATGTCAAGGTATACCATGACTTCAGATGATTTTATTCCTGACTAGCTTTGAGAGCTCTGCGCTAAAAGATGTTCTACTTGCTGTTTCCTGGACATTGCTGTGGCTTTTCTTAACTCCATGTCTTTGCTGTTCCCTCTACCTGCAATATTCTTTTTCTTTTCTTGATAAACTCTACTCATCCTTCAGGGCCCATCTCCAAAACCGCCTCTTCCCTGAAGTCCTCCCTGGTAGCCCTGGGCAGAGTTAGTCATTCTCCTTGGTGTTTCCCTAGCAAGAGGTAAACTTTTAATTTTTTCTGGACTTCCTCCTCTATTCCATACTTAGAATTTCTTAAAGGAAGGACCAATGTCTTCATCTCTGGGTCCCCAGTTTACCTTGGCAGATATTTAAAAACATACTGAGTACTTGCTGTACTGTCTGCACTGATTTAGGTGCTAAGCATACAGCTGGGAAGAAATTCAAACACTTTTGAGTGAATGAGTTAGTCTGACCTTTGAGGTCCTTGGATTTTCCTCTGTATTGGCTTTTCTTGAGTCTGAGTAGTACTTTGCACTTTGTGTTCTTTACATTTTTGTGTTACTGTCATTGCAAATCTAAGTAGGTCTGTGTGTGTTTTCTCTTCTTGCATAAGCTAGGTAAATTTTGGTAAAGTGTCATGCAGGCAGTCCTAAGAAGCAATGGCATTACCTTCATCACTGGTTTTGCCTCACTCTGAAGCTGGCACACGTACAAAATTGCATTGTTCCTGGGGCTTTCTAACCTTAAAGTAATAAGCTATAATTATAATAAGAATTTTGAAATTGTTTTTAATCATAAAATTGCTGGTTGAGTAATGCCATTCCTATAGTAACTCTGGATAGGAAGTTTTTGAATAGCTAAGGAGAGAATAAATGTTTTTGAACACTTACTATAAAAGATCCCTTGACAGAGGTATATTTTAATTTTGTGTATGTTATGTGCACTAGTGTTTAGCGTGGACTACAATGATGAACTGGATATCTTGGTGAGTGGTTCTGCAGACTTCACTGTGAAAGTATGGGCTTTATCTGCTGGAACATGCCTGAACACACTAACTGGGCACACGGAATGGGTCACCAAGGTAGGAAGACTTAGAAGAAACCTTCTCTATGTCTGGCTTTCCATGATGGGCAGTGGAGGATGGGGGACACTGCCTTATGTGTTAGATGAGTCATAAATGGAGTAGATGCAGTCACAAAGAATGATAGTGTACAACAGTGATCAGCATATTGAAGACATTCAGTAAACAGTTTTAACAAATTAATGGCCTAAATGTTTATGCACCAGTATTTTGAAGGTGATTCTTTCTGGTAGGATTGGGGGTACTTTATTTTTCCAGAATGAGTGTGTTTCTGTTTTAATCAGAATAGTAGTTTTCATTTTGAAAAACGAATGTTTACAGGGGCAGGTGCTAGAAGTATGGCTCAGCAGGAGAGTTCTTGCTTAGGGTTCAGTGCTCAGCACGGCAAAACCAGCCTCCTCCAGGGGCAAAGAAACATGTACAAATTGTTTTACAGAGTATGTGGTGTTAACCTAGTTTTCAAAGCAAGATTGATGTGAGGATCAAATGCATTGTTGAAAATGGATATGCCATGCAGAAGCACTTTTGTTGAGCTTGTAGCACCATTCTGTAAGGGACTGAGGACACTGGATTGAGCAAAAATACCATAGACCCAAACCGTAGTCTTACAGATGTTAGTTTAGTAGGAGAAACATTTTTTAAGCAGTAATTTCACAAATAAATGTTATAGTTACAGATTATGTTGTTTTTTTTTTGAGACAGGGTCTCACTCTGCAGTTAAGGCTGGCCTTGAGCTCACTTTGTAGCCCCACGCTGGCCTCGAACTTGCAACTGTCCTCTTGCCTCAGCCTCCTGAGTGCTGGGATTACAGGTGTGCACCACCACACCCGGCAGATTATGTTAAGTTCTGTGATGGAAAATACAGTATTCTGTAAGAAAGTTTAGGAAGGTAATTTTCATAATTGAGTTCAGGAAAAAGCTTTTTGAAAAAAAAAAAAAAAAAAAAAGAATGATTAGGAGGAAAGAGAAGCAGAGTGTTTCAGAGGGTGTAATATATATATATTGACCCAGGGATGGGAAAGAACTTGGAACATTTGGTGACCAGAAGGTGACCAGTGAAGCTCTGTTGTAGTTGGGGAAAATGGGTGAGAGGTGGCCATCACGTATGATTTACTAAGTTGTAGTAATGATAGTGGACCTCAGAATTGTACCAGGAAGCATCTAGAAGTTATGATCAAGAGTCTGATACGGCATTTTTTTTTTTTTTTAAAGAGAAAAAAGATAAAACAGGGAAACAGGTTAGTAAGCTGGTTATAATAGTTGATACATTAGTTGTTAAAATAGCTTAATAACGTTTCAAGCTTTTTTTTTCTGGTATTTGGAATCAAAACTCAGGACCTTACTCTTGCCAGGCAGGCCCTTGTGCCACTGAGCTATCTCTTCAGCCCCCTACATTTCAAGCTTTTAAACAGGTTAGTAGGGCAGTTACAATAGTTCATACATGTTTTAAGAAACGTACGTTGAGTAAGGAATGGAAGTATTAGAGTGAGGCACAGGTAGTAGATACAGGATGACCAGTTAGGCTTAATGTAATCAAGAGATGCCCATGACTTGCACTTAACTTGGGTGGCAGTGAAGAAAGAAAAGGGTGTATCTTTAGAGTAAAACCACCTAAATTTATTCATTGTGGGGAACAAAGAAGAAGAATGAATTAAAGATAACTAGTAGGTTTTAGATTGGGTAGGAATTTTTCTAAATTAGTTGAGGCTAAAGGGAGAACAGTATGAGATCAATAATTAAGTTTTGAGCACCTTCAGATTTTAAACATTTGTTAGCATTTGCAGATTATTTGAAGTGCTAGTGGAATGGCAGCTTCTGTTACATTACTATTATTTATATAGTTTTTATTTCATCCTCATTTAACTGACCTGAAATAATAGGTGCCTTGCCTCCTGTTTTCACAATGAGGAAAGTGAGAAAGAGGTTAGTTAAGACTGGTGGTGTAGGTTGGTGGTAGAGCACTTGCTTACCATGCCTGAGGGCCTGAGTGTGATTCCTAGCACTTAAAAAAAGAGAAAGGTCAGATGATCTTCCCAGGGTTGCAGAATTAGTACGTGGCATGTGCTGGTCCCAGGAGTGGTGCTTTTTCCTTTATAATGTGCATGTTTATGAAAACAGATTATTTGCATATACTTCTGTATCTGTAGACTCTTTTCTAATCCTTACATTTTCTATTAAATTATGTCACATTTTATAATTTTAAAAATTAGTCCTAATGTTTGCTTCCAGGCTAAAGATTAAATGCTGCCAACATTGAACATTTTTAGATGATACTAATAACAGAAAATCTGGTTTTGGTAAAATTCTTGGTAGTGGTTAACTTAGTCATGGAGTTTTAGCTTAGTTCTATTGTACCATATCATTTCAAGTTCATTTTCATATTTTAATTCTAAAAATGAAATAAAAGCAGTATAAGCACAGCACTGACATTAATGTTCATATCTGCAGGTGGTTTTGCAGAAGTGCAAAGTCAGGTCTCTCTTGCACAGCCCTGGAGATTACATCCTCTTAAGTGCAGATAAATATGAGATCAAGGTGAGATTTTTTTTCCTCCATTGCTTTGTTTCAACAACAGCAACAAAGTGTCTGACAACTATAAGAAAAATTAAAGTATATAGAAGAGAGACCAGGGAGACTATAAGAAAGAAGCTGAGAATGTCTTACTCTAAGTCATCTAAACAATTTGGTTTTTTTTTGGGGGGGGGATTGAACTCAGGACTTTGTGCTTGCCACACAGACGCTCGTGGTGCTGAGCTATACCTCCGGCCCATCCAAGTCATCATGTACCCATTGGAAAAGGGGATGGTGCACTAGCTCTGTATGCTATGCAGTTTGTAACTCTGATTTCTCAGTGAAAAAGAAATCCACAAAAATTTTATTTTCTACTACTTTTACTTTTTTCTTAAGACATTTACCTACTTTCCTCAGTTCTTAGATCTAAACTGTGGAAACAGTCATTTGTTATAATTATATACAAAGAATTTACAAAATACTTACATTCTTATTGCCATCTGTGTGGTAGCCATTATCTTCATAACAGAAATAGAGATTCAGAGAAGTTAAATATTTTACATAAGATTCTATAGGTGAATCAGGTCTTAAGTCTGTGACTGTTGTCTGTAAAGCCTGAGTCTTGGGAATATTTCACTCTGTATCTTACATTAGCACATTCAAGCCAGATTGTTTAAGGGCAGTTTTTTCTATGGTGATGTGATCTCATGTCTTTCCTAATTTTCTTTTTCCTGTAGATTTGGCCAATTGGGAGAGAAATCAACTGCAAGTGCTTAAAGACATTGTCTGTCTCTGAGGATAGAAGTATCTGCCTGCAGCCAAGACTTCATTTTGATGGCAAATACATTGTCTGTAGTTCAGCACTTGGTCTCTACCAGTGGGACTTTGCCAGTTATGATATTCTCAGGTGATGTTTCCTTGGACCTCGTGTTTTATCTTTGAAAGTCTGCTGCAATTCAGTACTAAAGATAAGACTATTTGAATATGTCAGTAAATGCCTTACTTTTAGGAAATATTTACTGTAAGTTATAGTCAGAGTTATATATGTATTAAATATGACACAGGTAAAATGTTTCGAGGCAGTAAGTAAATGAAAAAAGAGTTATTGTCTTGATTGCTTTTCTCTTACTGCTGAGACAAAAATACCTGATGCCCAAAGTGAAGGAAGGAAAGGTTTATTTAGCTCATAGTTTGTGGAGGTTTCAGTCCATACTCAGCTGGCTTCAAGGCAGGGTGGCACATGGCAAAGGGAATCAGTTCATGGTGGTGGAAGATAGCAAAAGCAGCCAGAGCAAAAGGGAGGAGCAGCAGCAAGCAGCCTCTTTCCCTCCCTCACATATGCAGACTGTCCACCCCAGAACGGGTGTAGCACTCATACCCATGAATCAATCATAAACTCTTAAGAGCCTGCCCCACGCATGCATGAGGATTTGGGGGGCATGCAAACACCAGCCATAACAGTTACATACTGAAGCCTAAAGATCTAAGTTGTGATCTTTGTAAGAAGTTGTAAGAAGCCTAAAGCAGTTGTGAAGATTGAACATAGAGGTTTATGCATGTTAGGCAGGTGCTGTACTAGTGAGCTACATGCTCAGCCCTTTGCCTTTTTTATTTTTTATTTTGACGCAAGGTCTCCCTAAGTTGTCCAGGCTGGCCTTAAAGTTGGAATCCTCCTATGGCAGCCTCCGGAGTAGCTGGAACTACATTCTAATTCCTCTCCTACTCTTAGAACTCATGGAAGTCACGAACTACTTCCCCTTAAAATATTTAGTATGTTTTTCTGAAAAATGAGGGACTCAGATGAGACCTAATATTTTAAGTTTCGCTTCATAGTTCATTGCAATTCTGCATTATTATATGAGCCTGGCCAACCTTAGTAGGGTTGAGAAGTCATGTGGCCTTCTATTGACTAGTAGAAAGAGGTACCTAGAGAAAGTATTACTTGCAGGGTTTGTCTCCAAAGAAACAAATAAAAGGGTCTTGGACAAATTTTGTGATTCATTCCATACCATAGATCAGTTTAAATAATAGCAGTGTCTGTTAGCATATTTGAGGCTGATGAAGCGAGTCCTATGTGATAAATGAGAAAATTTATTTTATTGATTGGTTTAAGACCCAGTGCCATCTATAATAGGCTGCATGATTTTGTGTAAATTTCTCAACTCGCCTGTGCCTCAATTTTCCCATCTATAAATGAATGTTAAATGTGATGAGAACCTGGTACAACACTAGGCAGATCTTTACTATTAAGAACTCCGAGAAACCTTACAGTAAGAAATCTGTTAAGAGATTGTTTCACCTTCTATACTTTAGACCTATGTGCACATGCCTGTTAATTCACAGAGTTAATGTTACATAGCATGGTCCAGAAATGCTGACCAGGGAGTGCAGTGGAAACTGAACATTCTCTTCATTGTTTTTATGCACGACTATTTGACATCCATTGGTGTGGGATCAAGTAATACTAGCCGGCAAGACCTTGGCAGCACCCATCTTACTGGTCTCAAAATTTACAACCTCATTTCTTGCTGGGGTCTGACCAGTGTTGTGATCAATAAGATTTAAGAGTCATCAGAATCACTTCTAGAAATAACTGATGATTATGCTTGGAGAAAACAAGATTGAAACATCCTGAAAAACGTTAGCCTGAGGTCTTTATTTTGTAGATGGGGAAATTGAAGCTGAGACATGGTAGGGGCCTGGCCCAGCATTTTACATCTTGCCCTAGTCCAACATGCATCCATCCGTGGCTGGATCATCTAGGGGAGCATGGAGTTAATGTACGAGGAAGCCAGGGCACCATAAAGTGAGAAAGAAACTTTTGGGAGAACATGATATGTTGCAAAGAAAGAAATTTAAGCAGTTACTATGGGAAGTTCACATCTTCTGGTTGAGGGTTGGGGATGTAGCTCAGTGGCACAGTATCTGCCTGTCAAGCATGAGGTTGTGAGTTTGATTCCTAGTACCTCCACCCCCAGATCTTCTGGTTGAATATTGCTTTTACTTTGAATTACAGTTTTTGGAGGAGAGTACAAAAGTAAGGTGGAGTAGAGGTACATAGTTGTTTCAGTGCTTAGTCTCTAAAGATTTTTTTAATTGATCTTTTTTTCTAAAGGTTTTAATTTGATCCTACATTTATTTTTCTCATGTATACTTTGTACTCAGAATGCTAGTTAAGAGACTCTGGAGCCCACATGAAAGTTCTGTTGGTTTTTAGTGTTTGATATACCAGCTTTAAATAATGAATCACCAGGACTGATGTTGGGAAGTACTGGGTTCAGAGTTTTCTTTGAGTTTCCTGTTTTATCTGCCTTTTCTCCAAAGGCAAATAAACTGACCTCTTTTGAAATGCTAGTATAAATCCTGTGGCCTCATAGGCTAGACCTGGTAAAGCCACTTAAACTTTGGAGCTAATTCAAAAGAAGCAGAGTACAAATGACAGACTGTTACTCAATAAATCTGAGGTATGATGCAATCTCTTGAGCTTGGTTATCTCAGTGCAGCAGGCAAGGTTACTCAGGGTCGAAAGCCCAGTTTCCCAGCAGGGGAACCTGTTTACAGTTTTAAAGTGATCAAAGAGATGGCAAGCCTGTCGAGATCTGCATTTTGTTTCTGCACCATATTTGTGTTTCTATCTTTGGCGTCATCTTTACCATTCTTAATCCCTATCCCCAGTGCTACACAGTGTCCACCTGTACCCTGTTTTAGTTTGATGATTGAGGAATTACCAGACTTTCTAGTGGGTTTTCCCAGCTTATTTTGGATCTCTTTAGTAGGAATTTGTGTTTGCATTCATTGCACCACTGCCTTATTCATTAGCAGACGTTTATTGAATACCTGTCTCTGTGTCAGGCATTGTGATGCATACTGGGAGATAACAGAAATACTTAGCAAATTCATGGAAAGCACTAATCAGCAAAAGAGAACACTGATACGTAGTAGCTAATTATCAGGGTTGAAGATAGCTTGTGTGTAGCCCTAGATTCAGCTGCTGGTAGGACAGTAACAAGAAGGTAGGCAAACAAAAAAATGTGGTTACATACAAATTTTTTAATGCTTGTAGTAAAAGGGACATAATGCAGGGTTCTTTTTGAGAAAGGTATGTGCTTCAAGTTAAGATATATAGGTACTAAGTGCCAGGGGTAGGTGTACAGTGTGGTGTGTTGGAGAGTGAGAGATTGCTCCATTGAAGAATTCTTGTGTGGCTGGAGATGGGAAGCAGCCATCAGAGTATTTAAAAGTTTAAAAAAGATGGTAATAGGATGAGGTTTTAGGGTGAAGTTTACTAATTAAAAGAGTCAAAGAGTACATGGCAAGAGACCAATAGAAAACTGTTTGTAGTAGTGTAGGCCAAGATGTTGTCTTAGACCAGAGCTGTGGTACTGGAGAGCGTAATGAATATTCTCTAGAGAAAAACTTAGATGGTAAAATCAATAGCGCCTGGTGATTGAATCTGTGGTTTGAGTAAGAAGGAGAGGTAGATGGTTGCCGTGTTTGCCAGCTTGAGCAGTGGGAGAAGAGAATGAATGAGGAAATAGGCAGTGGTGGCAAACCTATGGCATCAGTGCTGCAGCAAGCTGTTTGTTGTTGAAAGCCCTAAAAGGTTTGCTGTCACTGAAATGGGGAAACAGGTTTGGCTAATAAATTCACTTTTGGACAGATTATATGTGAGGAACTTTGTTTTATTTATTGCTTAGTCTTGTTTCCAACAATGGCTGGCACACTTTACAAGGGTTTTCAGTAATGCTGAGTGAATGAACGTGAGTCATACTGATGGAAAATGGCGAGTGTAGTGGTGATTGAATCTCATCTAGAACACCTTTTCCCTTTTACTTGTGTTTAATTCCAGCTTTCCCTGGATCAGGCTTCATCCTGTAGACGTGTTCAGGAAAGACTGCACCATAGGGTAGAGTCGGGTGTCTTGAACATATCTTTGAACCATGCAAATGGTTACCTAAAGCAGCAGTTTCTTTACCATCAAGGAAGGTTGAGCTCATTCTCTGATTTGCTTTCTAAGCGAAAGATCAGAACTTACCTGTTTTCTTATTTTTGTAGATATTCTTAGTATTGCCCCATAGTATCCTTAGTATCATAGAATTTCTTCTGTCTTCTATAGAATTTCTTCTATCAATGATAAAAAAATACGATTTTTTTTTTTTTTAAATTACAATAAGCTGGACATTGTGATATATACCAGTAATCAGAGCACCCTGGGAAGCTAAGACAAAAGGATCACAAATTTGAGTGAAGCCTGGGCAGCTTAGTGAGACCTTGTCTCAAAAAAGGGTTGGAGGGGCTGGGGATTTAGCTCAG